>NC_043708.1:51351476-51451288 GCF_006229205.1 Suricata suricatta | reverse complement strand
CTTTACCTCAAAAGGAAACAATACCCCTTTACTCAGCTGCCCGCGGGATATTCAACAGTCTTACTAGTACAATCTTTGCAAGCAAGATCTTAACTACATTCGATTTTCTCAAGGATCACAGGTATGACATTACAGTGATTCACAAGTATTGACATTATATTGATTATCATGATCTCCTCTGAGGAGATTCATTGGAAGCACTCATTGAGACATACAATTACTCCCAAAAAAGCTCAGGAAAGAGGACTGACCATTGTCCCACACATAATGTAAAGCCCCACTGCCTCAGTTAAATTCCTGGTAAGTATTCAGGAAACCAAGGACTGCTCCATCCCTGACATGGTCAAGAAACAGCTATTGACCACTTCAGCATGCATAATGTATTTTAGCTTTTGGATCCAGGGACAACATGGTCCTCATTTACACCTTTTACGTAAGCCCATTTATACTAATATTTGCAAATTAGCCCAAAGTTAATGACCCCCCCAACAAGAGGCTCTAGAATCCTTCCAAATTGCAATATTATAGGCATTCTCCTCAGTGCCCCAGAGACTCCTTCACCACTGAAGCTTCAGCAACCTCCTCTCAAGCCTCTTGCAGTCTCTAGACCCACTCATGATGGCAATACATTGTCCACAAGTTTCTCATACAAGAAACTGCTTTTCTCAGCCCTGTGTTATACACCCCAGAGTAGCAATTGCTGGCCACATAGTGGGTTCTCCTAGGAATAGAAGCTCTCGCAGGCCCTGAGTCCACGACTCTCCCAGATCCAGTTGCCCATTATGCCTTGGGTCATGGAAGCAGTACTTCACAAGATTGGCAGAATTACGGAGGCCTGCTTGCTGCAGAATGGAGCCAAACCTGGATGCCATGGTTCTTCCAGAACCCTTGACTACCCAGAGAACTCCTCGGAATCAATGGAGTGAACAGCCACATACTTTACAGTATTTTGGGGGCGTAAAAAAAAAAAAGATCTCAAATGAAAGAACAGAGAGTATGAAGAAAATAAAAAGCAATAAAAGTGATAAATATGTGGGTGAATCTAAGTGAATATTGACCATAAAGAGCAATGGTAGTAAAACAATATTTATGAGGTTTCAAATATACAGAGAATTAAAATATCAGTAATAAGAGGGATTTAAGTGCTCCAAGGTCCTAAGATCATTTGGGAGGAAAGTAAAAGTATAAATTAACATTAGACTTTGATGAGTCAAAAACACATGTTGTAATTTCTGGTGTAATTGCTAAAAGAATAGAAAATGATGCCTAGTTTCCAACCAAAGAAAAAACTTGCATAACAACCTAAGTCCAAAACATGAAAGTAGAGAAAAGGGACCTACATAGGTAGGACAAACAGAAAACATAGAACAGTCAATTTAAAGACATTTATCAATAACTATATTAAATGTAAAGTAGATATTCCTATTAAAAGACAAAATTAGATTGGATTAAAGAAACAAAACTCAACTACATGCTGTTTATAAGATACACATCTAAAAACCAAGATTCAGAGAGGTTAAAGGCACAATAGAGGGGCATCTGGGTGGCTCAGTTGGTTAAGCATCCGACTTCAGCTCACGTCATGATCTCACAGTCCGTGGGTTCGCGCCCCGCATCAAGCTCTGTGCTGACAGCTCAGAACCTGAAGCCTACTTCAGATTCTGTGTCTCCCTCTCTCTCTGCCCCTCCCCCACTTGCTCTCTGCCTCTGTCTCTCAAAATAAAATAAAGACATTAAAAAAAAGCACAATAGAACACAAAATGATATATCATGCAAGCACTAACAGAAAGCTGGTATATTACTATATTAATATAAAAAATACCATTTAAAGCCAAAAATATTGTTAGAGGTAAAGAAGGTCACTTTATCATTTTAAAAGTTTAAATTAACCAGGAAGTTAAAGCAATCAAAATTTATACACCCTTAATTCCCACCTCTCATTAAATTCCCAGGGAGATTTTAAGTCCAAATATGAAGAAATTAAAGTCCCAAGGAAATCAGAGCTCCTGTTTCTCCCCCCTCAGTCTCTTATTCTGCTTAATGTCAGCCAGAGGATAATCTCAGAGACCTAGCTGCCTTCCTCATCTGCAGCCTAGTGATCTTTACCCAGAATGAGTATTACTCCTTGGCATCACCAAAGTTAAATTAATCCTAAACCTCATCGCTCAGGTTTCTCATTCCTCAACTTCAACATGTCAGTAAAACACATGGATATCAATGATACTCTCCCGTTCATTTGAAAATTCATGACCAAATGTGACAACTGCCCCAGTGGCATTTCTCAGACAAAGCAAAGTTTCCCTCATTGCCATCTCCTGCCATGAATCATAAAAGAGATTGTATGGTATCTGAGAAAAAGAGGATAGACATACAAAGCAAGGAGGAAAAATGGAAATTTTCCATGACCAGGATGGTCAGTCCATGCTAAACATCTGGAGACTACAGCTTATGAAATTAAATATAATCAAATCCGTGGCCTACCGAAACTCCAGGTGCAGGTTATCAGTGAGGTTGCTGTTGTCTTCATTTATTCTTAGAGGGTCCAAGGAGAAGCAGCAATCTCTGCCAAGTGATTCTCACTAAAAGTAAAACTTGTTTTCCTCAGTTTTTTTAATTCCTGAGGTCTTGGTCAATCTTCACTACTCCGAGGGCACCATCAAAGAAAATAAAATAAAATCCAGGGCGCCTGGGTGGCTCAGTTGGTTAAGCATCCGACTTCGGCTCAGGTCACTCAGGTTATGATCTCACAGTTTGTGAGTTTGAGTGCCATGTGGGGTTTTGTGCTGACAGCTCAGACCCTGGAGCCTGCTTTGTATTCTGTGTCTCCCTCTCTGCCCCTCCCCCACTCACTTTCTGTCTCTCTCTCTTTCCCAAAAACAAATAGATATTAAGAAAATTTTAATAAAAATAAATTTAAAAAATAAAAAATATAAAAATCCAGGGGCACTTGGGTGCCTCAGTGGGTTGAGTGTCCAGCTCTTGGTTTCAGCTCAAGTCATGATCTCATGGTTTTGTGGGATCGAGCCCCACATCAGGCTCTGCACTGACAGTGTGGAGCCTGCTTGCAATTCTCTCTCTCCCTCTCTGCCTCTTCCTCACTTGTGCTGTCTCTGTCCTTCTCAAAATAAAAAAATGTCTAAAAAATACAAGTAAAAAATAAAAATCAACAAAAATAACAGTCCCTTGCTATCCTCGAGTTTCCCACTGCAAAAAGACCTGTTCTTCCCTGGAGAACAAAAGTTGCCCTTGCTGAAGGACCAGCAACATGAAATGAGTGCTGCCTAATCACAAAATACAGCCCTAAACAGCCTAAGCAACAAAGCTCTGCCTTTTTGAGGTTAGTTTTCTCTGGCCCCAGAATGAGTTTGCCCTTTCCCTATAAACTCTGCTCATAACATCTGAAGCTGTCTCTGCAAGTCTACAAGTATCTAAAGAGATTCTTCTCCTCCCAAGGACATATTCTCCCCTAACAAAACCAGACCCCTGCTGGCTAGGCTTCTGTCTGGCTCAAACCTGTCCTGACCACAATATGAACCCTTTTTCTTGCCAAATCCTGGCAACAGCCCTTTGCATAATACCATCTGCAGCTGAGCTGCCACAATTTAAATCAGCTGCTGCAAATCACACACAAGCCGAAGTCTTCCCACATAGCACTTTGACTCTAAATTCCAGGCTGTTTATACTCACTCAGCCTCACAGCGGCCATTATTATATTATAACCTTATATGACAATATTTAGGAATGCAAGGTTAAGTTCAGATGACATTAAGCTCTTATGAAGCTCAGATCCTACCCTACCACTCACCTCGGAGCTTAGAGTCTGCTTCACATTCTGTGTCTCCCTCCCTTTCTGCCCCTCCCTTGCTCATATTCTCTCTCTGTCTCTCAACAATAAACAAATGTTAAAAAAAAAAAAAATGCGGGGGCGGGGGGAGCTGCTTGGGTGTGCTTACCACACAAAGATAGGAAAAACAGAATAGGACACCACTTTACTTTTTTTTTTAATGTTTTATTTATTTTTGATACAGAGAGAGACAGAGCATGAGAGGGGGAGGGGCAGAGAGAGAAGGAGACACAGAATCTGAAGCAGGCTCCAGGCTCTGAGCTGGCTGTCAGCACAGAGCCTGACGCGGGGCTCGAACCCACGAACGTGAGATCTGACCTGAGCAGAAGCCGGAAGCTTAACCAACTGAGCCATCCAGGCGCCCCAGGACACCACTTTAAATACTGACATTTAAAGCGCAGTAACCTGCCTATAGTAATGCAGACTCCAATGAATATCCTAGGCTCTAGGTAACCAGATTTTCAACTGTTCCTCCCTGGGGGAGGGGGGCACTAAGAAAGGGATAAACAGAGGGCAAAAAGTGTAAAAAAACAGATTTACACAAGCATAAGCCACATACCTGCCACACACAAAGACATACACACACACTGGGTATCTACCAAGGCTTGGGCATAGGACAAAGCCTAATTTCTAGAGAAGCATTAGAACACCATCACAGGTAAACAGGTAACTTCATAAGAGTTGGAACCAAGACATAAAACCAGCACTATTGACTCAATCGGGTCTGGCACTAAGGTGAACCAAGTGTGGTACCTAGGGCCTCTTCAATTTTGTGCCAAGCCTCTCACTTGCTTCTAGTCCTAGCCTTGGACTGAATTAATACCTGTGGTCAGAAGCAATGTGATTTAGAAGTTAGTAAGTGCAAAGGAAACACAGAAATCCACATCTAACTACAGGAAACCAAAGAAAAAATGCAACAACTCAGCAGCTAGCATTGGACCTACAACCTGGGTCTAAGGGAGCAAGTGTGCTCTACCATGTCCCAGTAATACATGAGTAATGTCTATCAAACACTAAAGTTTCTAAGTCTCTCATTGTATTCATTATCTATTGCTGCATAACAAAATTTCCACAATTAGAGGCTTAAAACAACATTTATTATCTCAGTTTCACTGGGTCAGGATTCTGGGCACAGCTTAGTTGAGTCCTCGGGCTCAACATCTCTCACAGATGAGGTGTTGAGTGGGGCCATAGTCAACAAAGGCTTCACTGGGGAAGAAGGTGCCTCTGAGCCAACTGATGTGGTTATTGACCAGAGGCTGTCCTCAACTCCTTGCTACCTGGATCTTTCCAACATGAAGCTTGCTTCATCAAAGTAAATAAATCAAAAAGGGAAGAAAATGCCCCATAAGATGGCACTTATAGTCTTTTGTGATATATTCCTAGAATGACGTCCCACCAATTTTGCATATTCTATTCATTAAAAGCAAGTCATTAGTTATAGCCCATACAAGGGGACAAGATTACACAAGGATGTGAACACCAAGAGGTGGAAACCATTGGAAGTCATTTTAGGAAGCTGTCCTACCAAACCTATGAAAATCAGGATTAAAAGAAGACATATTTTTCAAATTATAACAGGTATATCCTATACTTACCTTGTATAATTACTCAAACAGATGTTTCCCTGTTTGAAATTCGGTGACCCCCAATTGCTTTGCATCGTCTCATTAAATGCTTAATGCTAAAAAAGGACCCATGATAAATTGTACTGCCAGAGGTCTTTACATATATTCAGATAGGTGGACCACAGTGTAGGATATCTGTGTTTTTATCTCCGCAGTGTACCTTTTTCCACTGGAAACCTGTCCCTTCTTCATCCTATATGGTTCTAATGAAACAATTCCAGGGCCCTGGCTGACCTCTGGCTAATCACATGACCATCCTCCTCTTACCTAAGTCAGGCAGGGCCAGAGTCCATTCATGTGATCTGATATAAGAATACTGGGAGATGGAAGGTCTCTTCCTTTTGAGTCATGACCAATAAAAATGAGAGCTCACCACTGTCAGGAACAACCTTTCCCACCATGGAAGGACCTGATGGTAGAGCTAAGAGAGGAAGAAAGGAGAGAGAACTAATGATATCATCTGTGCCCCTGTAGACTGTCATGGAGCCCTCTTGCCAGTTCCAGCCTGAACTTCTCAGCTATGTAAGCCAGCAAATCCCATTTGGCTCAGGCTTGTTTGGGTGTCTGATCTTTGATTGTAACCAAGAGTCCTCAGGCTTGTTTCAAGCAAACTCCTCGTACTAGTTAATATGTATATGCAATATGTAATATGTATGTATCTATGTGTGGCTCTCAAGCCAGAAAATAAGCAGAATTACCTGAAAAACTTTTTTAAAAACACATATTTCAAGGCCCCACCCAAACCTACTGTTTCAGAATCTTTAGGAGTGGAATCTTCACATTTTTTTAAAAGTATATGGGAGCAAGTATAGTATTTGTAACTTTTTTAAAATTTAAGTTTAGTTGAGGGCCTCCTGGATAGCTCAGTTGGTTAAGCGTCCAACTCTTGGCATTGGCTCAGGTCTTGGTCTCATGTTTTGTTGGTAAAAGCCCTGCATTAGGCTGTGTACTCACAATGCAGAGCCTGCTTGGAAATCTCTCTCTCTCTCTCTCTCTCTCTCTCTCTCTCTCTCTCTCTCTCTCTCTCTCAATCTCTCTCTCTCTCTCTCTCAATCTCTCTCTCTCTCTCTCTCTCTCTGCCTTTCCCCCATTCATGCTGTCTCTCTCAAAATAAATTAATTAATTTAAAAAATGTTAAGTATAGTTGAGGGGCATCTGGGTGGCTCAGTCAGTTAAACATCTGACTCTTGGTTTCTGTTCAGGTCATGGTTTCATGGGTTCAAGCCCCACTATTATGATACCACTGACTATATTCCCCATGCTGTACTTTTTATCCTTCTGACCTATTCATTCCATAACTGGAAACCTGTATCTCCCACTCCCCATCACCCATTTTGCCCATTCTCCACCCCTAATTCCCACCCATCTGGCAACCATCAGTTTGTTCTTTGTATTTATGAATGTTTCTGATTTTTGTTGTTTTGTTTTTTAGGTTGCACATGTAAGAGAAATCACATAGTATTTGTTTTTCCCTGCCTCACTTATTTCACTTAGCATAATACTAAGTCCATCCATGTTGTTGCAAATGACAAAATCTATTCTTTTTTATAGCTAAGTAATATATCTATACATTTTTTAATTCCATAAATTATTCTGAAGCGTGGCCAGGATAGGCAACCACTAATTTATCCTATCAATAAAAGGACAAATTCCAAACTCTAAACTGGATTTCTCCTATTTGAATTGCAGCATGGACTTTCAGTCTAGAATCCTGCAAAGAAACCAGGTTTCCCTACATTGACTACCACTGAACTCTGTTATTCCCAATAGATAAATTAGTGAAACATTTTTAAATAGCATTCATTGATTTTTCTTAATTCTACCAAAATAAACCATTAGTGGTAGGAGTATTATAATAACAAATGTGGGACAATAAGTATATAGATTTAATACTCCTCCAGTGACCTATAGTAAAACTAGCATAAGAACCAGAGTGGGTAGTAATGGTCTTCTAATGCAAATTTCTGGATCAAATGGCACAAAACAGAGCTAAGTCATATTGCTATATCTTTTTATGTCTTCATCCTTTCACATCTGTACCTGGACATATTGGTAAACTAATCTTATGTTCTCACATTTTAGCAAGAGCAAAGAGAAAACGTCTTTTTAAACAATGACATCAAGGCTTAGTTTCCAGTTCATGATGTAGGAAACCTCTGGCCAGGTGAATATTGGACAATCCTGTGAGTCAGCCTAGTGAGAGTAGCAGTGTCCTTTTCAGCCATTTGCAAGGTCACAATAGTTCCTGTAAACTTGAATATACTCATTTAAAAACTGGCACTATGACAACATAGTAAGCAAAGTTTAAGCCAATCTTTTTTTACAGGATAATTTGTATGTTTACTCATGGAAGACAACAAAAGCAAGAGATGTTCTACTGTCTTTATATCACAAACAGTTAGTTTGCATGTTTGCTGTTTTGCATTATCACCTCCTAGAGGAAGACCCCAATCAGGGCTTCTAATAAAAAGAAATACTAGTAATGAAATGATATCACTGGTGATCATCTTGGGTATAAAATCAAAAGACAGATCACATGGAAGGACCAAGCAGTAATCAGAAAATTTCCAGAGCTTCACCATGATTATATCTCTTTCAGTCCACTTCTTCTAGGTAAACACTGATGAGGAGTTATTTCAGGTTCTGCTTACACTCTAGAAAAATGAAGTAGAGGGATCTAACCGGTGGAGATGGGGGATAAGAAATCAGTGGAAATAATATCTGACTATTAATGTTACTTTTTTCCAGCTTTATGAGGTATACTTGACAAAGTTGCTGGAAGATGTGAGTCAGAATACCAGAGAGAAGAGAGGACCTCAGAGAAAAAGATCCAGAAATGCACATACGTCTTTTGCCGAATAAGTTGTATGTACACACAGAATTTACAAAGCTGCACAAAGAACTACCATTGGAAAAAGGATAATTACCGAGCAGCTGTGAGCAGAACAACTACTGGAGCTCACCCAAGTCTGGAAGCCATTCTAGTTCTGATCTCGAGAGGAGAAAACCTTACTGAAAATCCTGCAGCCCTCAACAGAGACCTCAGGAAGACTATACTTTAGGAGTAGGGCTAATGTAGTTCTAAAAGACTACTTCTTACCACCTTAATAATACTTAAAAACAAGCTTCATACTAACCATAAACATGTAGGAGCTGAAATTTAAAATGCTACCATTTATCGTGGCTTCAAAGTATACAACTACTTAACTGTAAATCCAACAAAATGTGTACTGAATCAGTATGCTGAAAATTACAAAATGCTGATAAAAGAAATCAAAGGAAGACCTAACTAAATAGGAGCCATACTATGTTCATGGGTTGGAAGATAAATACTGTAAACATGTTCTCCCCATATTGACTGATAGGCTTAATGCAATTCCTACCAAAATCCTAAAAAAGGTTTTTTTGTAGGTATAGATAAGCTTATTCTAAAATATACACAGAAAAGTCACAGGACCCAAAAATATCTTAAAACATATTTTTGAAAAAGAAAAAGAAAGTAGAAGGAATCATTCTACACAATGTTGAGTCCCCAAGACTGCTCCAAGTTCAGTGATTTGCCAGGGGGACTCATAAGACAGCATATAGGCATACTCATGACTATTTATAATAGTAATATATAAATCTAAGTCAGCAATGGAAAAAAGGTCCATGGGATAAAACTTTCAAGGAAATCAGGCACAAGTTCCCAAGAGTTCTCATCTACTACAATTATGGGACTTGCTTAATTCCTCCAGTAATGAGTTGTAATAACTAACCCATGAAAATGTTGTCTACCGGAAAATCTCCTTAGAGACTCAGTGCCCACAGTCTTTACTGGAAACTGGTCATATAGGCATACTGTGCCTAGCACACACTAAAATTCCAGACTCCCAGAAGGAAAGCAAGTGTTCCGGATAAACCATCACTGTTAGTATTTCAGGCACAGTGAGCCTTCTTATCAAGTAGGGTGGTGAGAGCCATCCTGAAATCAAAATTCTCAAATAATAGCCAAGGGCCGATCTTGGAAGCAGACCTCCCTAAGGAGAGCAGTGATCGATTGCTATATAAACTTTTTGCATGCCATACAGCTGCGTCACTACATAGCTACACTAATTAAGACTGTGTGATATTGGCAGAAGTATAGACACACAAATCAATGAAACAGAATAAAGAACCCAGGAATGGACCCACAAAAAAATATGCAACTGATTTTTGACACAAAGATACAAAACCAATTTAGTGAAGGACCGATAGCCTTTTTTTCAAAAAACATTGCCAGATCAGTTGCATACATACACACAAAAAGATGAACTTTGACTTAAACCTCACATCTAATATAAAAACCAACTTAAAATGAAACAAGTGTAAAACATAAATTTATGCAAATTTGTTTTTTAAAAAGGAAAAGAATCTTTGGGATTAAGACAATGCAAAAGGTTCTTACACTTGATATCTAAAACAAGACCCATAACAAACAAAAAAAAGATAAATTAGGGCACTTCAAAATTAAAATAAAAAATTTTGAAGACCTGTTAAGAGGATAAAAAGACAAGCTAGGGCTGCCTGGGTAGCTCAGTCGGTTAAGCGTCCGGCTTTGGCTCAGGTCATGATCTCACGGTTTGTGGGTTGGAGCCCCGCTTTGGGCTCTGTGCTGACAGCTAGCTCAGAGCCTGGAGCCTGCTTCCGGTTCTATGTCCTTCTCTCTCTGACCCTCCCCTGCTCACGCTGTCTCTCTCTGTCTCTCAAAAATAAATTTAAAAAAAAAATACAAGCTAAAGACTGAGAGAAAATACTTTCAAACCACAAATCCAACAAAGATTTATACCTAGAATACACCAAGAATTCTCAAAAACAGTAACCAAATAATCTGATTAGAAAATTGGAACAGGGGCGCCTGGGTGGCTCAGTCGGTAAAGTGTCCGGCTTCGGCTCAGGTCATGATCTCCTGGTTTGTGGGTTGAGCCCCGCATCGGGCTCTGTGCTGACACCTAGCTCAGAGCCTGGAGGCTGTCTTGGGATTTTGTGTCTCCCTCTCTCTCTGACCCTCCCTTGTTGATTCTCTTTCTTTCTCTCTCTCTCTCTCTCTCTCTCAAATAAATAAAAACAGTAAAAAAAATTTTAAGAAAAATTGGAACAGATGAGGTGCCTGGGTGGCTCAGTCAGTTGAGCATCCAACTTCAGCTTTGGTCATGATTACACGGTTTGTGGGTTGGAGCCCTGCGTTGGGCTTTGCACTGACAGCACAGAGCCTGATTTGGATTCTCTCTCCTCTCTCTCTGTCCCTCCCCTGTTTTCTCTCTCTCTCAAAATAAATAAATATTTAAAATAAACTAATTTTTAAAAAGGAGGAATGCCAAAGAATTTCTGGAAATGATTTTAAATTGCCACACTCTACCTTATGGCCAACAATGTTTTATATTTCTTTCTCATGAAATATATATTCACCCCTTCTCTCAACGTCTCAAGTCTCATTCCATTATGCATCAAGCTCAAGTTGGAAGTCCAGTATCTTATCATCTAAATCAAGTCTAGGAACGGATGAGGCTCCATGCAGTTCCTGAGAGCAGTTCTTGATCTGGAAACCTGCAAACTAAAGAGACATGTTATCTGCCCTACACATACCCAAAATACAGTGGTGTGACAGACATAGAACAACTGCAATAAATACCCATATAATAAAGGAAGAAAATAGAGTCACCAATCCATTGAAATTATAAAATCCAGCTAAGCATATATTACCAACTCATGATTAGGGCCTGATCCTGCTTCCTGGGAAAGATTCTCCATGATTTTTGGTTCTTATTCCTGAGATCTTAGTTTTGCTCTCTAAGTCATTCTTTCTTTTCCATAGAACTAATCCATTTTTTAAAATTTCTTAATATTTATTTATTTTAGAAAAACAGAGAGACAGAGCATGAGCAGGGGAAGGGCAAAGAGAGAGGGAGACACAGAATCCGAAGCAGGCTCCATGCTCTGAGTGGGTCAGCCTAGAGCCTGGCAGGGCTTGAACTCTCAGACTGTGAGATCATGACCTAAGCCAAAGTCAGATGCTCAACCAACTGAGCCACCCAGGTGCCCCAGAACTAACCCATTTCTGTAGCTGAGTAGCCTACTCAGCCTGCCTTTTGTCCACAGAAGTTTAAGGGTCCAAAATTCTCCATTTTGTGCAGTCTGTATTTTTTTCCCTAGTATAAGCTAATATTATTACTATAAAAACTGGATTTTTTGAGTATCAATTTATAATCTATTCCATTAGATAAAAAACAACATTGGGGCACCTGGGTGGCTCAGTTGGTTAAGCGTCCGGCTTCGGCTCAGGTCATGATCTCGCAGTTCATGGCTTTGAGCCCCGCATCAGGCTCTGTGCTGAAAGCTTGCTCAGAGCCTGGAACCTGTCTTCAGATTATGTCTCTCCCTCTCTCTTTGACCCTCCCCTGCTCATGCTGTCTCTCTCTCTCTCTCTCTCTCTCTCTCTCTCTCTCTCTCTCTTTAAAATAAATAAAAACAGTAAAAAAAATTTTTTTAAGATAAAAAACAACATCTACAAATATCTTCTAGACAAGCCCTTTTCTACCTTGTGCTCCCCATAAGGCTACTGTGGGATAATACCTTTAAGATTCTTAGAAGCCTTATTGCTTAAGAGAGAGAGTCTGTACTACAACCCCTAAGAATTATCTCAAAATTCTTTTTACAAGGCTTTATCTCTTTCTGAACTCATAACAAAAGGTTCTACAGTCCTTCATCTTTACCTTGAATCCATGATTTTCTAACAGGACCTTGGATTTAATCTTTGTTCTGTGGCTCCATCTTCCTTTGAGTATCTTCTGCTGAGAAACTAAGGATGAGAAATAGTTTCACTTTCAGACCTACATAGACCTACATAGTTTCTCTAAATTGTTTGAGAGTCGAATAATTCCTTATTTAGTACAGCTTTGTCTATCCATACCTTATGCTACGTAATTTAAAAACAAATAAATGAAATATAGTTTACACTTTCAGCATTCTGCCTGGAAATCTCCTAAACCAAGTCCATCAGTTCCTTAAATACATTTTATGATTATCTATGTTATGACATTCGCTAAACCATCTACCATGACAGAACAAGAGCCTCCTTTCCTCTAGTTTTCAACAATTTTCCTTACTCTCCTTTAAGCCCTCACGGACATCATTGACGTCCTCCTCCATGCCCGTCAGGATCCCACTAACAGTCTTCTCAAACCCCAGTCAACTTCTACCTCATGTCTTGCGCCAAAGGCAATGCCGCATTTTAGTTTTTTGTTACAACAGCACCCCAAAGTTTGCTCCACTTCTCTAATACTATACAACTACTCCAAAAAAACGTTGCTGAAAACAATGATTTTATTATTATCTCACAATTAAGAGAATCAGGAATTTGGGCTAGTTGCAGCTATGTGGTCTTTGTATTCCTTGTGGCATCAAGGGAAGTCACTCAGGGGTATTCACCTGGTTAATGAGAAGTTTGGAGGGTTTGAGACAGCTTCACTCACATATCTGGCACAATGGCAGGGATGACTAGACCGCGGGGCTCAGCTGGCTCTGTTGACCAAAATGTGACCTCTTCAGCATAATAGTCTTGTCTCATGGTGGCTCCAAGGTTCTAAGAGCAATTGTTCAAGTGAATAAAGCAGAAACTTCACAGTCTTTTATGACCTAGCCTCAGAAGCCTGCTGTTCTGTATAGGTTCTCTCCCTGGGAACTCACTTCAGGGTCTATTTTTCATAAAAGTCAATGAATTTCTTGAGGTTACCAAAATTATAGGGCTCCTTAAAAAAAAACTCATTAGATAGATCTTAAAATTTTTGATGCTTTTTTCATTATTCAACTTTAATTTTATGGTATTAATGTGATATGTGATTTTGAAGATAATTTTTTGGGTTGAACTTTAAAAACACCAACTCATTTATTATTTCCATTCTAACATTTAAAAATCTAAGGAGATTTTTAATTCTGTATTTCAGAATTATATATATATATATACACACATATATGTATATATGTAAATTCATGGCTTTCTAACATATTTTTCATAACTTGTTTTGCTTTTTAACACTTTACTACATCATAAATATACTGTCTTCTTGATTTTTGTGCAAATATTAATATATTATATTACTATTATGATTATTAAGTCTCTTTCCTTAGGTATAAATTCTGAAAATTGTATTTACTGGTCCTATTTCAGTGTGTTGGCTTTCCTAAAACTACTGATTTTTCTTGAATTTGGCCTTATATTCTTTGGTAGAATTCTTGAAGTTGCAATTGAACAATACAGTGATACCTTTCATTTGTTTCTATTTTTGCATATTTATAATATCTTCTTGTTAACAGAGGGTTCCTCATGTTTATAACCCTGATTATATATTTATTAATTAAAAATATAGATTTTATGGAAACTTTCATTGCAAGCTCCTGAGTTTTTAACTTTTTTCTTATCTAAAAGTCAAGGAAATGTTTTTGTTCTTACTTCATTTCACACATATCAGAGTATTAATTTTTTCTCGTGAGTATTATTTCACTTGCACTCTGGTCAAAATATATGTTTTGTATTTTAGGTTTTTGGAATTTATTGAGATATCCTTTATGTATTAAGTAAAAAATATTTTATAGAAGTTAATTGCATTATTAATAAATTATTTTAACACTTCAAAATAAATATTTCATGGTGATTAAAAATGGCAACCAGATAATTAGATTAATTTCAAATGTTCACAGAAACACTGTTTCCAAACATAATCACAATATTCTATTTATATTGTTAATATGAAAATGGGATAGAAATAAGAGAGACTAAATTTCTATATATTTTAAGGAATAGGATATCCTATCTTTCATAGCTATCTTAGAATGCTTTGGCGGTGCCTGGAGAGACAGCCCTGTGACCCCTCCCCCTGGGCGACCCCAGCTGGGAGCAGGGCACCAGTGGGAGCACATCTCATCTCCGGCGGTAGCATTAAAGTGCATGGACTACCTCAAGAAACAAGCCAAAGTACACATGCTGGAGAGTCCCAAATATCACTGAGTAGGGAAATAAAATAATCAGAGACACAAGAGAAACCGAGAGACACCATTAAAAAGTAACACTTTCTGAAATGACAGGCCCTGGACAGTCAATGAGACTCCTTTAATAGAGCAATATTAACAGGTACACAGGGCATAACGAGCTATTAAAACTGACAAGAGACAGAAAGCTAGCCAAAATGACAAAACTAATGAACTCTCCTCTAAAGAAATTCCAGGAAGAAGTCACAGCCACAGAACTGCTCAAAACAGATTTAAGCAACATAACTGAACAAGAATTTAGAACAATTGTCATAAAGTTAATCGCTGGACTTGAAAAAAGCATCAAATAAGCTATTGATACAAAGACTAGAGAACTTCAAAATAGCTGTGACGAGTTATAAAAGGCTATAATAGAGGTGCATAATAAATGGAGGTGGCCACTGCATGGATTGAAGAGGCAGAGAAGAGAATAAGTGAATTAGAAGACACAGTTATTCCAAAAGAGGAAGCTGAGAAAAAGAGAGAGAAATTGATTCAGGAGCACAAAAGTAAAATTCGAGACCTGAGTGATACAATCAAATGGAACAATGTCCATATCATAGGAATTCCTGAAGAAGAAGAAAGAGAAAAAGGGCCTGAAGGGGTGCTTTATCAAATTATAGCTGAGAACTTCCCAAATTTGGGGGAAGAAATAGACATTGACATCCATGAGGCACAAAGAACCCCTTAAGATATAACTTGAATTGACCTTTGGCATGACATATCATAGTGAAACTGGCAAAATATAAGGATAAAGAGAGAATTCTGAAAGCAGCTAGGGATAAAAGGGCCCTCACATACAAAGGGAAACCTATCAGATTGGTTACAGACCTATCTAACAAAACTTGGCAGTCCCTAGAGAAAGGAATGACAGGAACTCTTCAATATGATGAACAAGAAAAATATGCAGCCAAGAATTCTTTATCCAGTGAGCCTGTCATTCAAAATAGGAGAGATAAAGGAGCTCCCAAATAAACAAAAATTGAGAGAATTCATGACCACCAAACCAGCCCTACAAGAAATACAAGAGGGTCTCTACAAGGGAAATGTTGCAAAGAATACAAGGTACCAGAGACACCACTACAAAATGAACTCTACAGAGAACACAATGAATCCTAACCCACATTTTTCAATAATAACACTGAATGTAAGTGGACTGAATGCTCCAACTAAATGACACAGGGTAGCAGAATGGATAAAAAAAAAAAAAATCCATCCATTTGATGTCTACAAGAGACTCATTTTAGACCTGAAGACACCTTCAGATTGAAAGTTAGGGGATGAAGAAATATCTAGCATGCGACTGGTAGTCAAAAGAAAGCTGGAGAAGCCATACTTATATCAGACAAACTGGACTTTAAAGGCAGTAACAAAAGATGAAGAAGGACATTATATAATAATTACAGGGTCTCTCCATCAGGAAGAACTAACAATTATAAACACCTATGCACCGAATTCGGGAGCACCCAAATAAAGGAAACAATTAATCACAAATAGAAACAATCTTATGGATAAGAATGTGTTAATTACAGGGGAATTTAATACTCCACTGACAGCAACGGATAGATCAACCAGACAGAAAATCACTAAAGAAACAATGGACCTGACGACACATTGGAACAGATGGAATTGATAGATATATTTAGAACTCTGCATCCTGAAGCTAGGAAATTCACCTTCTTCTCGAGTGCACATGGCACATTCTCCAAGATAGATCACACACTGGGACATAAAGCAGCCCTCCATAAATATAAACGAATTGAGATTATACCATGCACACTTTCAGATCACAATGCTATGAATCGTGAAATTAATCCTAGGAAAAATTCTGGAAAACCCCCAAAAACATGGAGGTTAAAGACCACCCTACTAAAGAATGATTGGGCTAATCAGGCAATTAGAGAAGAAATTTAAAAATATATGGAAACAAACTAAAATGAAAATATAGCAATCCAAAATCTCTGGGACGCAACAAAGGCAGTCCTAAGAGGAAAGTATATTGCAATCCAGGCCTATTTCAACAAACTAGAAAAAGTGCAAATTCAAAATCTAACAGAACAGCTAAAGGAACTAAAACAAGAGCAGCAAGATCACCCCAAACCCAGCAGAAGAAGAGAAATAATAAAGATCAGGGCAGAAATAAACAATATAGAGTTCAAAAAAACATTTGAACAGATCAATGAAACCAAGAGTTCATTTTTCTGGAAAAATAAACAAAATTGATAAAGCCAGGCTCCTCAGAAAGAAAAGAGAGAACACCCAAATAGACAGAATCATGAATGAAAATGGATATATTACAACCAATCCCTTAGAAATACAAGCAATCATCAGAGATTACTACAAAAAATTATATGCCAACAAATTGGACAACCTGGAATGGACAAATTCCTAAACACACATGCACTACCAAAATTCAAACAGGAAGAGATAGAAAATCTGAACAGACTCATAACCAGTGAAGAAATCAAATCAGTTATCAAAAATCTCCCAAGAACATAGGCCAGATGGCTTCCCAGGAGAATTCTACCAGACATTTAAAGCAGAATTAATACCCATTCTTCTCAAGCTATTCCACAAATAGAAATAGAAGGAAAACTTCCAAACTCATTCTACGAAGCTAGCATCACTTTGATTCCCAAACCAGAGACCCAACAACAAAAAAAAAGAACTACAGGCCAATATCCTTAATGAATGCAGATGCAAAAATACTCAACAAGATACTAGCAATTTGAATTCAACAGCATATAGAATGAATTATCCATCATGATCAAGTGGGATTCATTCTTGGGTTACAAGGCTGGTTCAATATTCGCAAATCCATCAATGTGATACACCATGTTAACAAAAGAAAATACAAAAATCATATGATCCTGTCAATAGATGCAGAAAAAGCATTTGACAAAATACAACATCCTTTCTTAATAAAAAACCCTTGAGGAAGTTGGGATAGAAGGAACTTACCTAAACATTATAAAAGCAATTTATGAAAAGCCCACAGCTTTCCCCCTGAGATCAGGAACACGACAAGGATTTCCACTATGACCACTGTTGTTTAACATAGTGCTGGACGTCCTACAATCAGCAATTAGACAACAAAAAGAAATAAAGGCATCAAAATTGGCAAAGATGAAGTCAAACTTTCACTTTTCACAGATGACATGATATTCTACCTGGAAAACCCAACAGACTCCACCAGAAGCCTACTAGAACTGATCCATGAATTCAGCAAAGTTGCAGGGTACAAAATCAACATACAGAAATCAGTTGCATTTTTATACACCAATAATGAAGCAACAGAAAGAGAAATCAAGAAACTGATCCCATTCACAATTGCATGAAAAACCATAAAATGCCTAGGAATAAACCTAACCAAAGTGGTAAAAGACCTGTATGATGAAAACTATAGAAAACTTATGAAAGAAATTGAAGAAGACACAAAGAAATGGAAAAACATTCCATGCTCATGGATCGGAAGAATAAACATTGTTAAAATGTCATTATTACCCAAAGCAATCTATGCATTCAATGCAATCCCCAGCAAAATTGCACCAGCGTTCTTCTCAAAGCTAGAGCAAACTATCCTAAAATTCATATGGAACCACAAAACACCCCGAATAGCCAAAGTAACTTTGAAGAAGAAAACCAAAATGGGAAGGATCACAATCCTAGACTTTAGCCTCTACTACAAAGCTGTCATCATCAAGACAGTATGGTATCAGCACAAAAACAGACACATAGACCAAAGGAATAGAATATAGAACCCAGAACTGGACCCACAATGTTTGGCCAATTAATCTTTGACAAAGCAGGAAAATATATCAGGTGGAAAAAAGACAGCCTCTTTAACAGGTGACGCTGGGAGAACTGGACAGCAACATGCAGAAGAATGAAACCAGAACACTTTTTTACACCATACACAAAAATAAACTCAAAATGGACAAAGGACCTGAACATGAGAAAGGAAACCATCAAAACCCTAGAGGAGAAAGCAGGAAACAGCCTCCTAGACCTCAATCGCAGCAATTTCCCTCTCGACACATCCCCAAAGGCAAGAGAATCAAGAACCAAAATAAACTATTGGGACCTCATCAAGATTTAAAAAAAAAAATTCTTCTGCAAGGCAAAGGAAACAATCAATAAAACTTATAGGCAACCAACGGAATGGGAAAAGATAGTTGCAAATGGCATATCGGATAAAGGCTAGTATCCAAAATCTACAAGGAACTCACCAAACTCCACACCCGAAAAACGAATAATCCAGTGAAGAAATGGGCTAAAGACACGAATAGACACTTCTCCAAAGAGGACATCTAGATGGCCGACAGACACATGAAATGATACTCAGCATCACTCATCATCAGGGAAATACAAATCAAAACCACACTGAGATACCACCTCACACCAGTCAGAGTGGCTAAAATGAACAAAACAAGAGACTATAGATGCTGGCAAGGATGTAGGGCACCCTCCTACACTGTTGATGGGAATGTAAACTGATGCAGCCGCTCTGAAAAACAGTATGGAAGTTCCTCAAAAAACTATCAGTAAAACTCTCCTATGACCCAGCAGTGGCACTGCTGGGGATTTACCCAAGGGATACAAAAGTGGTAATGCATAGGGGCACATGTACCCCAATGTTCATAACAGCAGTTTCAACGATAGCCAAATCATGGAAAAGAGCCTAAATGTCCATCGCCTGATGAATGGATCAAGAAGATGTGGTGTATATATATATATATATATATATATATATATATATATATATATACACAATGGAGTACTACATGGCAATGAGAAAGAATGAAATCTGGCCATTTGTAGCAAAGTGGATGGACCTCGAAGGTGTCATGCTAAGTGAAATAAGTCAGGCAGAGAAGGACAGAAACCATATGTTTGCACTCAAAGGTCTAACAGGAGAAACCTAACAGAGGATCATGGGGAGGGGAAGGGGGAAAAAGAGTCAGGGAGAGAAAAGGAGGCAAATTATGAGAGACTCTTGAATACTGAAAACGAACTGAGGGCTGAAGGGAGAGGGGGAAAGAGAAAGGGTCATGGAGGTCAGCACTTGTGGAGAAGAGCACTGGGTGTGATATGAGAACCAACTTGACAGTAAACTATATGGAAAAATGTTAAATTAAATTTAAAAAGCCGTGTCTATTAATTTGAACATATACATACCCTATAATTTCACTCCTACATGTATTTTCAACAGAAATATGTGTATATGACACATCTAAGTACCAAAAGACATGTACTTGAATTTCAAATCTGAACTTCTCAGATTAGCCAAAACTGGATACTATCCAAATGTGTATTGACAATAAATTGGATAAATAAAGTGCTATCTACAAAATAGAATATTAATAATAATAATCTACATGGAAAAACATGAATGAATCTCACAATGTTGAAGGAAAGTTAAATGCAAAAGAGAACATATTGGATGGTCCATTTACATAAATTTCAAAAAAAGGCAACACTAGGCTATGGTGTTAGAAATCAGGATAGTGGTTATCTTTTAAACAGACAGCAGGTAATGACAGGAAGGCAAGGTTGGAGCGCTGGTATTGTTCTGCTTCTTGATCAGGGAGCTGGTTAGGTAAGCGTGGTAGTTTAAAAACATATTCCCAGAACCTTTGATATTCCTTCCATTAGAAGGTGAAGTACAATTTCCTCCTGTTTTATATGGGCTTGGTGACCCACCTCCAGCAAACGGAATACACTGGAACTGACATTCCATGATTTCTAATGCTGGGTTAAAAAAAGGCCCTAGAGCTTCCACCTGGCCCTCTTTCTTGGGACACTCACCCTTGCTACCCAGCCACCATGTTATTAAAAATCAAGGAATCACATGGAAAGGCCCTTTGAAGGTGTTCTGGTCACAGACATTCCTAAGGTTACAGCTAAACATGTAAGTAGCAACAACAGCCAAACATGTAAGTAAAGGAGCCTTCAGATGATTCCAGTCCCCTGCCTTAAAGTTAACCTACCAAGCCTTGCCCAAATTACAAATTCATAAGCAAAATAAATGTTGCTATTTGAACACACTAAGTTTAAGCAGTAATTTGTTATGCAAATATATGTAATTGGAATACACAACAGGTGTATTCACTTTGTAAAATTCATCAAGCTAAATAGTTATGAAATATACACTTTCCTTATTGTTATTATAGTTAAGTTTGAATAAAGGTTTGAAATAAAAATCATATCATGGATACAAGTTCAAGTTCCTCATCAAATTTTTAAATAGATTTTATTGAAAAGTTTTATATAAATTCAAAGTTTTATATATTCCTAATATTTTTGCCTTTCCTTGACAATTGCAGAATATAAAGAAATGTGATGCATTTTTCTCACCACTTCCAGTATAGACACCTCCTCATCTCTATCAGTTTACCCTTGTACACTGCCTGTTTCTGATCATTTATCATGAATGGATGTAAACAATGGTTTCTGGGAAACACTGCTATAGGAGATAGCTGCCCAGCGTCGTGCATTCCCTCTTTTTTTGTTAATAGGATCTTAGTGTCCTTTGGGGAACTCCCTGCATTCTGATCAATCAAGATAGCTGAGACCTAATTGTTCAGCTTTTCCTTTAATTCTATTATTCCTCATATCCTTCAATAAATTTCTATTTTATTCAAGTTGGTAATACTTAGTCTCTAGTTTCTGCAATCAAAGAACACTGACTGATACATATCTCCAGTGCTAGCACACTGTCTGACAAATAGTTGACAATAAATACATATGATATAAAATGTTTATAAAATGATATTGAACAACTGATTTTTGACGAAAGCACAAAGACGGCATAGTGGAAAAAGAAGAGCCTTTTTAAGATATATTGCTGGAACAACTAGGTATCAATATGTAACAAATATGAACTTGAATTCATGCCTTATCCCTTAAAAATTTTTAACTCAAAATTCTTCAGAGACTTAAATATACAGCCTAAACTGTAAAACTTATAGAATAAAACATAGTAAAAGGTGAGCTTAGGACAGGGAAATATTTCTTAGAAATGACACTAAAAGCACAATCCATAAAAGAACAGATTGGACTTTATTAAAATTTAAAACTTCTGCTCTTCAAAATTCTTCTGTTGAGAATGAAAAGACAAGACATATACCATAATAAAATCTTTCCAAAGCATATATCTGATGGAAAAAAAAACCCTTGTATTCATAGTATATAAAGAACTCTCAAGACTTACAGGAACAACCACCCAATTTTTTTTAATGGGACAAAGACCTAAACAGGCACTTCACCAAAAAGACATACAGATAACAAATAAGTACATCAGAAGATGTTCAAGGGGTACCTGGCTGGCTCAGGTCACGGTCTTGTGGCTCATGGGTTCAAGCTCTGCCTCTGGCCCTCTGCTGTCAGCACAGAGCCCACTTTGGATCCTCTGTCCCCCTGTCTCTGCCCCTCCCCTGCTTGCTGTCTCTCTCTCAAAAATAAACATTAAAATATTTTTTAAAAAAGATGTTCAACATCATTAGTCATTAGGAAAATATATCTTAAAACCACAACAAGAAACCACTTACACACCTATCAGAATGGCTAAAATTAAAAACAACTGATCATACCAAGTATTGGTGAGGATATGGAAGAAATGGAACTTTAAAAAGTCTTGATGGGAATGTAAAATGGTTCAAACACTCTGAAAACCATTTAGAAGTTTTTTTTTAAATAAATTAAACATACATCTACCATAGGATCCAACCATTCCCCCTCTAGATTTTTACCCAAGATAAAAGGAAATATATCTCCACACAGACTTGTATACACATGTGCATAGCAGCTTTATTGGTAATAGCCCAAAACTAGATATAACCCAAATGTCCATCAACAGATAAGCAGATAAGTTGGACTACATCCATATAATAGAATACACTCAGTAATACAAAAAGGAATGAACTCTTGGTACACAGAACAATACGGACAGATGTCTAGACAATGATACTGAGTAAAAGAGACCAGATCAAAAAAAAAATACTGCTTGATTTTACTTACATAAATTTTAGAAAATGCAAATGAGTTCTATAATGACATAAAGTAGATCAGTGGTTGCTTAGGTGTGGGAGGCAGGGAGAAACGTGAGGAAGAAATTACAAAGGGGCATGAGGAAACTTGAAGATGATGGATATAGTCACTTGAGTAGATGATGGGATATAGATATACATCAAAACTTCACAAATTACATACTTTAAACAGGCTCCACATATTACATATCAATTATACCTCAACAAAGCAGTCTTAAAACCCCCTGCAACTCAGCTGTCAGATTTTAAGAGGGGCACAAAGGGAGCAGAATGGAAATCTCAGTTAAAGGCCTCAGGTAGGTTTGTGAAGCTAAGCCTCAGCAGAGTTTAATGAGCCATCTCTCTGCTACTCTGCAGAAATGGTGACAACTACCACTATTGGGTTCTGTTTTCAGGAAGAGAATAACCCAATCAGCATAAAATGAATTCTGTGTCTTGTGAGAGATTGCCAGTTGAACATATAATCTACATTTATAAACATGTTTAAAGAGGGTTCTATTTACAGGATAGTTTTAATATTGAGAGTAAGTGTTTTGCTATAAATCCCAATACAAACATACTAATTATTTAATCTCTCAGAACATCTCATTTCATCTGTGGAATGCCATAAGAAATAAGAAAAACAGGGAAACTAAAAAGAGCAGACTGTGCCAGAATTATTATTTCTTCCTTTAGGGGGCAGAGCCTCTTTCCTCCATCTCTGTTCTAAGAGATGTCCATTTCTTCCCATCACCCTGTGCAGTAATTTTATGTAAGTCAAGCTTCTCTCCTACCTGCCATTCCTCTATCACTAGACTCCTTGAGAGAGGTCCACTAGGAACGTCCTGCCATACCCTTTACTAGTCAAGAAGGGATCCAATCTTCACCAGATTCAGCTGTGACTGAGGAGGACAATGATGTGCTGGGCTGGACCTGAGCTCTCTATATTATATGATCTGGAGGTTGGGTTTCACTTTCCAGACAATCATTATTTGTTAAATAGTTGGATAGGGAATATCTCCACAGCATTCGCATTTGTAATAGCTGGTGAAGGTAGTTTTCCAGGGTGGCCTGTGTTCTCCAGGAGCTAAGCAACAGGAGCTTTGATTTTTTTTTTAATGTTTTATTTATTTTTGAGAGAGTGAGACAGCGTGAGCAGAGGAGGGGTCAGAGAGAGAGAGGGAGAGGGAGACACAGAACACGAAGACAGGCTCCAGACTCTCAGCCAGCCGTCAACACAGAGCCGGACACCGGTTCGAATCCAAGAACCGCGAGATCCGAATCCACGAACCGCGATATCATGACCTGAGCGGAAGTTCCACGCTCAACCGACTGAGCCACCCAGGCGACCCCAGCTTGATTTTTTTTTTAAAGGAGGACACAAGAACTAGAGCTTACTGAACTGGAATAGTGGTTGAGCCCACAGACTCGTACCATTAAGCAGCTCTGGCTTCAATTCCCAGTTATCACTTAATGTGTGGTAACTTATCAATTCCAAAACTCAATTTTTTCATCTCTACAGTGGGACTAAAACTATCTAATTTCTATAAATTTTATTAACTTCCATTGTAAATTACAGCACCCCGGCCACTTATTACTTTGAACGCTAAAAAGGGCAGTTAACATTAACACCAATTCAACTTTTCCTAACTATACACTTAATTCAAAAGCTTGCATAATTATAGTTTTCTGAGAAAATAAAGCTTTCCCCTTCCGAATTCCCCTCAAAAAGCCGGAGCCAACAAAGCTCCGCCTCCATGCAAACCCTGCCCATTTCCGGCTGCCCCACCCACCCTCTAACACTGTAATGCCGACCCTCACAGCAGGGTCCCGCCCCCCGCACCTGATCTTGGTTCCCATTGGACATATCTGGATGCTGTATACACACCCGACACACGCCTGTTTGGCGAAGGCGTCTTCGCGCCTGCGCAGCAGCGCCGTCAGGAGGCTGGGAGCTAGGGGCTGGGGGGAGGGGGGCCGAGGTCAGGCAGGCCGAATCTTCCTCCGTAATAAGAAGCTACGCGTCCTGCGGTCCTGGCTCCGTGGGTCCGGTCGGATCGGGCCTGGGCGCTGGAGCTGCTGTGGCTCCCGCCACGGCGGGTGCGATGGAGGCCTTGCCACAGCCCAGCACTCCCGCCGGGGAGGCCCAGACAGCAGACGGTGCTAGTAGATGAGGCGGCGGCGGCGGCGGCGGCAGCACGGGCTCTCCATGAGCAAGCGGCGGCGGCGAAGGGTGCGGCGGCACCGGCGGTTTTCGGTCCCCGGGGAGGTACGGGAAGTCGGCTTCCTGGTGGACGGAGACTGGCCGGTGTGGGAACATTTTCCTCGGCCTGGCCCTCCCGCCAGTGCCCGCAGTCCCAAGCGCTTAGGGGAACACTGCCTGGCCGTGGGCAGGGGCGTCGAGCCGTCTCACCTGCTCCTGGCTCTGGGACCTGCCAGCCCTCGGTGCCGGGCCTTCGACTGCGCGGAGGGTCGGGGGCGGGGTAGGCGTGTCCGCGGCGCGGGGAACGGAGGCGGGCGCCCACCGCGCGCCCAGCGGGTCCCTGCCCAGAAGCCCCGCGCTGCTTTAAGGGGGGAGCGCGGGGCCGTTTTTCAGATTATTTCGGTGAGTAGATTCGTGAAGGGACCCTCTTAGGGAATCCAGCATTCAGTGCCTAGGGCGGATGGTCTGGTCGTCACGACCAGTGTGGAGTATAGATTGTCACCCTTGAAAATGACCGCAAAAGAAAGGTGTCGTTTTGCCAAGGAAAAAGAGGTCGGGAGAGTTTTCCAGGTTTATTTGAATTGGAGGGCCTGTTGAAACAGGACAATAATGCCAGCAGCATACCTCCTCCAGGGCTTCTAATACGGGGCCCAAAGAAACAGTCTTTTTGACGATGTGGAGAAATCTCAAGACAATTTTAAGTAAAGATCTTTGCAGCCCTTTCTCTGCCTTTTCTACTCATTTTAGTTGTAATTTACATTGTAGCAAATCAGGTTAATGCTGAAAGGATTATAAGTGTACTCTAGTTCTTCCAAGCCTCTCTGTCCCCTGCACTTTCCCTTCCCCCAGAAAAAGGCCAGAGAAGTTAATTTCGTCATACATACATACATACATACATACATATATGTAATTGTATTTTAATTCTCTTAAGTATAACAGTTGCTGTAAGTACTCCTTATTTGGTCATGTCTAAAAGATAATTTGAATAAAAACACTGCAGAGATTTATGATTCCTTCCCAATTTAACATTTGGGAATCTGAACTCAGGCTTATGACCTTGCTACAAAGTTTTTAAAACTTAAACAGAAATAAGTGAAACCATGAAGGAAGTCATTTTCATTTTTAAAGTATTTGAATGCCCTATAATTTTTTAAAATCTGCTCGGGGAAACATGTTAGTCCCTATTAAAAAGAAACCCTTTGTGTTTGCCTAAGGCTCCAGATTTGCCACACCCTCTTTTTCCTAAATGGTTGACTGGAGCCAACTACGTGTTCCTGACTCTCTAAACATCTACACTTTAAGACTAAATATAGTGCTGGATATTTTAGAGTCCACAGCATCGTGCCTCAATCCCAAAATACTGTGTGTGTGCGTGCGTGCATGTGCGCCTGCATTTAATATGTTGTAGAACTGAATTTTTAGTCTGCTAGTATTGTAAAATTGGTTTGAATTTAATTTCTTTTAAGTGAAAAACAGGTTTTTTTTTTTAATTGAAGTATAGTTGACACGGTGTTACATTAATTTTAGATGTACAGCATAGTGATTCAACAACTCTGTGCTGTGTGAACTTGATTTCTTACACAAATAAAACACATAGGTAGGTCTGCAGTATTGAGTATTGCATTTATGTTATGCCTGGGAGGATCTGTGTGGCACTTGAAAAGATAGTCAAAGTAACACACTGACCTCAGTCACGAACTGGCTAGTCCTATTTTTCGGATGCTTTCCTTTTTCATGAAAATTTTTCCCTAAAAGTAACACTGAGAAACCCTATGATGTTTTTAGTTTAGATATTTATTGTCCCAAGTAAAGCAGTATTTTCAATTCAGTTTCATTAGGACCTCATTCTTTAACTTTTTAAGAATTTGCTTTATATAACATACATTATGACACAAACATGTTTATTAGAATACTGGAAAAGACTTTAAAAGCAAAATGCTTAGCTAACCTCAAGGTTGGGGGAAGGATAAATAACAGTTTAAATAGGAAGGACACTCCCGTTCATTCCCAAAACATTCATTCCCAAAACGTATGAAGAGGGGAATCAGATTACTTACCAAGTTCTAAGTTAGCTCTTCAAGCATAGGCTCTGTAGTTAGGATTATAGGATATCCAGCATGGTCCTGAATTGCAGGTGAAAATCCCAAAGTGCATACAAAGGGTTTTTGTATCAGCTGTGGCAATGATTCAGTTAAGTACTGTGGACTACTTTTCATATGAGGTCTTTTAAAAATAATTGGCCATTCTGTAGCCCAACTAAGATTTCCATTATAGCAGTTTCATACGTGGAACCATGCATATTAAAAAGGAAATGAAACACAGCTTATATTTTGAAGGAAGAAGAAGGAGGTTTACATTAGGAATACACCCAACCAAATTTAGATTGCATCTTCAAAGGCTCTGTTTTCATTTAGGACTTTTTTATTTTGGGGTCTTCCTATAGCAAAGATAAAATCTGCATTATAATTAGGGTAAAAGTCTATCACATGCTCATCCTATACCTCAAAAAAAGATTGCACTTTTTTTTTTATGTTTTATTTTTGAGAGAGAGAGAGAGAGAGAGAGAGAGAGACAGCATGAGCAGGAGAGGATCAGGGAGAGAGGGAGACACAGAATCCAAAGCAGGCTCCTGGCTCTGAGCAAGCAGGGCTCAAACCCATGAACCAGGAGATCACGACCTGAGCTGAAGTCAGATGCTTAACCAACTGAGCCACCCAGGCACCCCAAGATTACACGTCTTAAATGGTCTTTCCAGAGGCTTTGCATATTGCCAAAAAATGGCTCAGCTTATATTGTTTTAAATTTTTTATTTATATTGGTAGGCCTTCTAACCAAATTTAATTTGAATTGTTTTTAAGATTTTATTTTTAAATAATCTCTGTACCCAACATGGGGGTTGAACTTACAGTTGGAAGATTGGGTGGTATGCTCTACTGACTGAGCCAGCCAGGCGCCCCTAATTTGAATCTTTAGATAGCTTTGTTTTCATTTGAACACATCTCAAAACTTTAACATATAAAGTTGCAAATTTACATGTTCTGTTTTTAAACTTTTAAAATGCAGGATGAAGACACTGTTCGAAGAGATCAAAGCATCAATTAAAAATAACTATAACCAAGATCGCTCATTTTGGAGGCCTGTTCTTCCTTGGGGAGGTGTTTTTACTATCAAAGCTGGCCGCAAAGCAGTATCCTGTACACCACTTTATGTTGAAATAAGACTGAAAAATACCTGCACCATAGATGGGTTCTTGATGTTATTATATGTCATTCTTAATGAAAATGACAATTTCCCCAGGGAGCTCTCTCTTCATTTAGGTAGAGAGTTTGTAGACTGTTTCCTTTACTTAATGGACACCTACAGTTTCACAACTGTGAAGCTACTTTGGATTTGGGACAAGATGGAAAAACAGCAATACAAATCTGAAGTTCATAAAGCTTCTTTAATAATTGATTTATTTGGGAATGAGCATGATAATTTTACAAAAAATCTTGAAAATCTCATGTCTACCATACAAGAGAGTTACTGTTCCAATTGGCGATGCCCAACTCGAATACAGGAAGATCAGCAACGCACAATTAATATAAAGTAAGTTGCTTTAAAGTCTGTCCCTATTAGAAAAAATAATACAGTTCTTAAATCAATGTTGCTGTAAATAAATAAGTGTAGTCCAAGTACTTTCTAAAGTACAGACCTTGTGTAGTTCCCTACACGTAGTAACCACACAAATGCATGACTGTGTTAAGTCCCATGACAAAAGTGTTACTATTTATTAATGGCAAATATCTTGGAATTGACTTTATAAAACCAACTGATAACTGTTTCATGTGGAAAGTAATGAATATGCAAAATGTTTTGTTCTTCCTTTGAATTTGCTAATATGAGTGTGTAGATAATACATTTTTTCCTGTCATAAATGTAGAGCATTAAATACTATATTGGAATGGTCACCCGTTGAATGGATTTCTGTGGGTAGGCTATTTCTACATGAATAAGAAGATTGAAAGTATTCCAGGGGTGCCTGGATGGCTCAGTCCGTTGAGCATCTATCTTGATTTTGGTCATGATTCCATGGTCGTGCGATGAAGCCCTGAGTTGGGTTTCTCATGGGCATGGAGCCTGCTTAAGACTGTCTCTTTCTCTCTCTCTCTCTCTCCCTCTCCCTCTCCCTCTCCCTCTCCCTCTCCCTCCTTCCCTCCCCCTCAGTCTCCCTCTCTCTCTGTCTCCCCCTTTCCCTCCTTCCTTCCTTCCTCTTCTTCTCCCCTACTCACACTCTCTTAAAAAAAAAAAAAAGTATTTCTTAATGTCAAGACCAACACATAATTATAGACTGAAACCCCAAACGCAGTATCTTCATACCAGGAGAGGATATGGATATGAGGAACTTTTTCACTGACTAGGAGAGGTGCTGATAGCCTGTTGAGTATTTTTGGCTTTGAGAGAGAAGGCAGACCTCCAGGCTGGCAAATGATAGAGAAGAAGGCCAAACTGGCAAGCCCTAGTGGCGTACTGGGAAACCTTAAAGCCCCTGGGGGACATTAGCTGGAAAAGGGATAGCTGCCAGCAGAAAAACAGGATAGAAAAACAGACCCAAACACATTGTTGTCAAAAAGTGTATTTGGCCTTGTGGTCCAGAAAAGCACCCTAATAGATGTTCCATTTTGAGAATATACATCAGATACTATAACTTGCTAAATTCACATTTCTTTATAGCATATTAGTTTAATATTATAACATCATGCTACTTATGGAAACCTGAAGATACTCTTTTTAGAGTCTACCAGTGAATCTCTCTCTTGTTCTGAAATACACTTTGTTTATTTCCCTGTGTTGCTGATACGATGACATTGATTTTGAAATCTCTGTTAGAGAAAAAAGTTTTGTTCTAATTTTTTTAATGTTTTATTTATTATTGAGACAGAGAGAGACAGAGCATGAATGGGGAGGAGCAAAGAGAGAGGGAGACACAGAATTGGAAGCAGGCTCCAGGCTCTGAGCTGTCAGCACAGAGCCCGACATGGGGCTTGAACCCACAAGCGTGAGATCATGACCTGAGCCAAAGTCGGAGGCTTAACCAACTGAGCCACCCAGGCTTCTTGTTCTAATTTTTTTAATGTTCATTTATTTGAGAGAGAGAATGAGTGTTGGGGGGGGAGCAAGCAGAGAGAGAAGGAGACACAGAATCCAAAGCAGGCTCTGAGCTCTCAGCACAGTGCCTAATATGGGGCTTGAGCTCATGGCCATGAGATCATGACCTGAGCCAAAGTCAGATGCGTAACTGACTGAGCCACCCAGGCACCCCATGTTATGTTACTCTAAATTAAAATAAGAGGCTAAAAAGCATTTTAGCAATTTGTTTTGTTTTTCCAAAAACTAGTATCAGTTTGTATATGTTTTGAAACATAATTATTTATAATCCTATATTAATACTAATATTTTAAGTTTCTCAATACAATATTTTTTGTCATCCTGTATATATATTCCATGTAAATTTATAAGGCATTTACCTTTATTTTAATCCTATATTTAAAACCATTTCTAAAGTATGTAGGAAGAAATTTTTTAGCAAATCAGGTTAACTGACGCCAACAATGTTGTAACTTGTATTTAGTCATGTAACTGGCTGCTCTCCTGATTTTGGGTCCTACTTTAATTCCCCTAAGACTAGAACCCCCTCTACTGAAACCTCCTGAAAATTTTTTAAAGTGGCAACTGCACATTTCAGGATCGGTTTACAGAAGGGTTTAATGTTTCTTGGCAAGCTTCATGAATTAATGTTTGTTCAACTGATTCCTATAATTATAACAAAGATGAAAAACAGAGGTTACACTTTTATACTTGGTTTGCTAATAATGAATTGACCTGCAAAAGTTGCTATTCTAAGAATGTATTTCCATGTAAAATGTCAAAGCAATTCTTACCTGAGTTTTGTAATTGTTGTAGTCCTCCCCAAGAAATTCCGCATGGAAACTTGATACGACTGGCTGTGGATGAGTTATTCTGTTCCAGGATTGAACTGTGTGAACAGAGTGGGTGAGTATATGAGAGACATTTAAGATGAACGTATTTCTGTATTTTATAAGGAAACCTGAACAGATATGCTCTTTGATGTTAATACTTTATGAAATAGCAACTCACAAGTATTTAGGAAGCCTAGCGTTTTTGGAATCTTAACACCTACTGTAGTTTATGCTGTTATTTTATGCTGTGTTGTCATTATCAAATATCACTATATAGAATATTATACTACATTTAATTGATGAATACAAAGCAAATGCCTTTTCTTTTTTTCCCCACTGCTGAGTAGGTACAATAAAACCTTGGTTAACCGGAACCCAGCTAATCGGACCCTCAATTAACGGAACTTTTTTCTGCATTCCTCATTTAGGAGAAAGAGGTAAATGGCAACCAAAACATTCAACATAGTTAAAAAAAATTCAAAAGGGGTAGAACATACTCATTGAGTCTCTTAACAATCTTTATATCTGTAGAAATGTACAATGAGAATTCATATTTAGAAGGATGATCTTACAGCTAATTAATCACAGAGAAGGGAAGAATAAAATACGTTTAGTTAATTGTACTTAAGTCCAGAAAGTGAACTAATGTATTTTAACAGCAAATACTGAAACAAAATGGTTTTCTGATTAACTTTAGTCAGTAATGTTTGTGAACCACAACCCTGTGCTCTGAGTTTTCCGGTTAATCGAGATTTTACTGTATAATTGTCTATGTTGTGCTCTGGTCCATACGCTTAACGTGTGATGCTGCTAAGGATACAGCATTTGTGTCATCCTAATGGCAAAAGGATGCAGTGAGGGAATTTTATGTAATACAAAAAGGAATGTAAGAGTCCTATTATCTACCTCTACCTTATTTCTTATTTACCTTATCTCTTGAAAATAGCTGAGAGGAAAAAAGATGTTTCTACACATAAAAATAAAAGCTTTTTATATGAGTTCAAAAGACTATATGGTTTATAAGCTTAGAAAAAAATAGCTAACTTTTCCTAGAGTTTTGCAAGGATGTGATTTCTTGTATATAGAATCTCAGAGCTGATAAGCTTCTGGGTGTAGGTATATAAGATACTAACACACCATCACCCATACCTAAAATAGGTATTTATGCTTTTTATGAAATTAAGTAATAAAGACAATCCAGAAGTGATAAAAGGCAGTTTTCCTTTGAGTGTAATAAAGTTCATGCCTATTTTCAATTTTAGGTGTGGTGGCTTAAGAGAATTTTCCCAGCGAGTTTTCTGCCATGGGGCACCCCCTTTTGTTGTCTTAAATATGCAGCACTGGAAATCTGAAGATCTGGCATATGTACCATATTACTTGGATTTATCTGATCACAAGTAGGTGTTTTCCTGTTTGGTTTATAAAACTAATAAAAAAAATGCACTTATTTTCTGTTTTTCTGCTATCTGCTGGCCCTTAAGGTAATATTGTTGAAAAAAAATCATAAGCTATCTCCTCCTTTTTTTAGTGTATTTTTTTAATTTTATTTATTTTTGTGAGAGAGAGGGTGAGAGGGAGAGAGTAGAGGAAGATCAGAGAGAGAATCCCAAGCGGGCTCTGAGCTGCCAGAGCCCAGTGTGGGGCTTGAACTCGTAAACTGTGAGATCATGACCTGAGCTGAAATCAAGAGTCAGACACTTGGGGCACCTTGGTGGTTCAGTCGATTAAACCTCTGACTTTGGCTCAGGTCATGATCTCGTAGTTTGCGGGTTCGAGCCCCGTGTCGGGCTCTGTGCTGATAGCTCAGAGCCTAGAGCCTCATTTGGATTCTGTGTCTCCCTCTCTCTCTCTGCGCCTCCCCTGCTCATAGTCTGTCTCTCTGTCTCTCAAAAATAAATAAACAGGGGCGCCTGGGTGGCTCAGTTGGTTAACATCTGGCTTCGGCTCAGGTCATGATCTCACGGTTCATGGGTTTGAGCCCCGTGTCGGGCTCTGTGCTGACAGCTCAGAGCCTGGGGCCGACTTCAGAATCTGTGTCTCCCTCTCTCTCTGACCTTCCCTGTTTGTGCTGTCCCTCTCTGACTCTCAAAAATAAATAAAAAGTGGGTGCCTGGGTGGCTCAGTCGGTTAAGCCTCCGGCTTCGGCTCAGGTCAGATCTCACGTTCGTGGGTTCGAGCCCCGTGTCAGGCTCTGTGCTGACAGCTAGCTCAGAGCCTGGAGCCTGCTTCTGGTTCTGTGTCTCCTTTCTCTGCCCCTCCCCTTCTCATGCTCTGTCTCTTTCTGTATCAAAAATAAGTAAAACATTAAAAAAATTTTTTTAATAAACAAAAAGCATTAAAAAAAGACTATTTTAAATAAATAAACATTAAAAAAGTTTTTTTAAACACCATGTAGCTGACTGAGCCACCCAGGCGCCCTGTAGCTATCTCTAATTGTACGTATCCTGAATAAGATTAGACTCTACTACAGGGAGTCAGTCTTTGGCAGTGTGCACAGTGTTTGGACTATGGGATAGACAGAACTGAATTCAAATCTCAGCCCCTCCTTTTATAAGCTGTGTAACCTTGGGCCAGAACCTAACCATCTTACACATCAGTTTCTTACTCTATAAAACACAGATGACCGTATCTATCTGGTACATAATTGTGAAGATTTAATGAGATAACACATGTAAAGTGTTTAGGATAGTACCTGACACATAGTAAACTGGTCAGTAAATACTGGCTATTACTTATATTTCAAGTCAAAATAGTATATAGTACTCAGTGATAGAGCATTTGACTGCAAAATAGTGTATAGTAGGAGGTCATTCTTTAAATAAAAAAATGTTACTTTCAGTATTATAGATAAAAATAACTGCATTCAAGGGCACCTGGGTGGCTCAGTCGATTAAGTGTCCGACTTCAGCTCAGGTCATGATCTCATGGTTCATGGGTTCAAGCCCCATGTCAGGCTCTGTGCTGAACGCTTGCTCAGAGCCTGGAGTCTGCTTCAGATTCTGTCTCCTCCTCTCTGCACCTCCTCATTTACACTCTGTCTCAGTCTATCTCTCAAAAATAAATAAAAATGTAAAAAAAAAAATTGGCCTTCAAACTAGGACGTACAGAATCTCTCTAATTTTTTGCCTTTTGAAAGGCTTTTTGTGTGTGTTCTCTTATGTAACCAAATGATACAGATATGAGTTAATCTGTTAAAATGGTTTTCAAAATTCTTCAATTATTCAATGTTTTAAAAGCTTAAATATTTTACTCCAAATTACCAGTTATAGCACATAATTTTTACAGATGGATATCATTTTTAGACTAGAATGCTAGCAAATATCAATATTTTTAGTCCTTAATTAATAATTTAAGGAATATTTATCTAGGAACAAAGTATTATCTTTTTTGCTACACTTTGTCATTTAATTTGCAGATATTTGTTAGAAGGTGCCACATTATTTAACAAAGAGGAACATCATTATTCTGCAGCTTTCCAGATTGATGGACATTGGATGCACTATGACGGCCTCAGAAATGTGAATTTAATTTTGTTAAATAAACCCCCAGAGTTTCTCCTCTTGTCATCATTGGTTTATATTCGAGCAACAGAGAAATAAATACAGACTGATGCTAAATTAAATTGTTTTCCCTCCTGCCCATGCTCCCCCAGATGAAGGGCTTTTATTTTGTATATACTTGGTATCCAAGGAGATAGTTGAACTATACTAGTTTCAGAGGTGTATTTTCCAGTGTTTAGCCCCAGGTAAATATTATATATACAGAATCTATGCAAAAATGTTTGTATTTGTTTTTTATATGTCCTGGGTTCTTTTTATACAAGCATAACAAGAATACTTTATGTTGGAATAAAATATATCTTGTAACCTTTGTTTTTTCACTTATATGTACTCAAAGGATTTTTGCAGTTCTGTCCTCAAATCCAAGAAAATACTTCTTCATTTGAATTCTCAATTTTTGTTTATATTCAAATAAAACCTGGTTATAAGCCAGTATTTCAGTTTATATAAATTTAACAATTCAAAGAGTATCTGACTATATTTTTTGCCCTACCTCACTAAAATCCAAAGTGCACTGTTGGATCTAGTATGAATTTGAATGTACAACTTACAGATGGCTTGTTGATTTGCCTAATTTTCCTGTAGCAGTTTTTAAGAATACTTTGGTGAGACCAAATTGCTGACCAATTATTATTTCTCTATAATGGCAAATTACTTTGACCACTTGTTTAAGTATTATAAACCTGCCACCAAATTTTAAGTGTTAACTAAGCTCCCAAGTTTAATTAAAGTTATTGCTACAAGTAAATTACATAATTAATCTAACATATTTAAATGTAATGGAAATCCTCTAATAAAAATCTATTCTGAAGATTAGATGACTTTAAAAAAATATTAGGCAAAGGGTATTTACTAATGTTCGATTAACAATAGATATTTACTTTAAATATATATTTAAGAGAAAACAGTGCCTGGAATATTTTTTGTCCTAGTAAGTCATATTGGCACAGAGAAAAAAACCTTACATTTTTGGAGTAGCAGACTGCTGGCTTCCTTGTGATAAACTGATAGCATGAGGGTTTGATTTGCAATATGAATCATGAGAATTTTGTAATTATCAGAAATTTAAAGACCCTAAGATCTTTCTTTCTTCCCTTTTAAGGGAAAAAATTAAGGGGCGCCTGGGTGGCTCAGTTGGTTAAGCCTCCAACTTCGGCTCAGGTCAGATCTCACGTTCGTGGGTTCAAGCCCCGCGTCAGGCTCTGTGCTGACAGCTAGTTCAGAGCCTGGAGCCTGTTTCCCGATCTGTGTCTCCTTCTCTCTCTGCCCCTCCCCCTCTCATGCTCTGTCTCTCTCTGTATCAAAAATAAATAAAACATTAAAAAAAAAAGGAAAAAATTAAGTATTATTCTTAAGGGGAAAATACTTTTTGAAATTTATTATCATTCACTTTAGTGTTTAATTTCAGTAAACAGTCCATTTTGGGTTTTGGGTTGGGATTGAGTGTTATATATTTGGAGATTTCCACATGATAACACAGTTCACTGCCATATGCCAAATTGTTAAGATTTAATTCAACAAGTCAGTCTTACATTGGCTTGGTGCCATGTTGAAATAGCTTACAGAAAAATGACTAAATGTGAGTACAGTGTTGCTGAGAATGCCTCACTTTGAGCAGATACTGTGAAAATTACATCTTGCATAAAATACAAAAAATAGTGATTTATTTTACAAAAAATCTACCCAAGAGTTTATTTAAATATTCCCCCATGTGTATTTAAATAGGATTTTATTTACAGTGAACTTTTCTGGGGACAACCTTATTGCATGAATCAAAGTATACAAAAAACACAAATATTAGCATATATCTAAGTGGTTCATTAACATAATTATTCCTAATGCAGATTATTTTTAAGAATTGCACTTTATTTGGGATAATACTAATTTATCATAAGACAATGACTTACCTACCTCACAGGGTTGTTGTGAGGATTAAGATGTTTGTTAAAATCTTGACTACCTTGAACATGCTAATAAAGATATATTTTTTCTACCTCTTTCAAATACAGACAAGTCTCCTAGATTCTCTTTACTAATGAACTTTTTTAAATCTCTTTTTTAAATTATTTGGGTAGTTTCTCCTATCACTCACTAATGGATTTAATGTGTAACAGAATTCATGTATGCCCTCTGGACCCCAAGATAGTTGGATTTTAAGGATAATAGGTAGTTTATTGTTACAGTAGTGGTCTGTTGATAGAAACAAGCAATTATCCCCTGCTGACAAAAATATTAAGTAGAAAAGGGGTGAAAAATAATAAAATGACATTTTCTGCAGAATGTGAAGGTGAAAGTATGGAAAATTCTTTAAAACCTGAAACATCCTTAGAAAAATGTGATATGGCGGGGTGGGGGGTACCTGGGTGGCTCATTCAGTTAGTTATCTGTCTGACTCTTGATCTCAGTTCAGGTCATGAGACCTGATTAGTGGGATTGAGCCCTGGGTTGGGCTCTATGCTGGCAATGTAGATCCTGCTTGGGATTCTCTCTCTCGCTCTCTGCCCCTCCCCCACATCTCTCTCCCTCTCTCCCTTTCTCTCTCTCTCTCTCTCTCTCTCTCTCTCTCTCTCTCAAAAATAAATTTAAAAAAAAATCGGAATAAGGGGGCACCTGGATGGCTCAGTTGGTTAAGTGTCCGACTTCAGCTCAGGACATGATCTCACAGTTCGAATTCAAACCCTGCATTGGGCTCTCTGCTGTCATCACGGAACGCACTTTGGATCCTCTCCTCCTCCTTCTGCCACTCCCTGCTCATGCTTTCTCTCAAAAATAAACGTTTAGGAAAAAAGAAAAAGAGGAATACTGGAACAGGGGGCAGTGAAAGACATGAGGAAATAATACATTTTTAATAAAAATGCTAAAATCTAACTATACCTATGAGAAGAGCATAAATGATTTTTAAGCCCCCCAGAGGGAGATAAAGTACAAACAAAGCAAATTTAAGGAAGAATGTCCAAGTTCTTTGAGCAAAAGAAACATTTTACCCCCGATTTAGCAAATAATCTTACTTAGATTTATCCTTCAAATATTATTAGGGTTGATTTAATATCTGAGGCATTGTAACTGGGTGTGATCCAATCAATGAGGAGGAAAGACTAAAGAACTACCATAGGCATGCATCCTAGGGTGACTCCATGTTCAATTTCCTTCTTAGATTATGAACAAACAACTAAGCTATAGAAGCAGATAACTCCTATGACACAAAAAGCTGTACACGTTGAGCATATCAACAGTTAAGTTTTATAATTAAATGATTTAATGATATTTAATTATTTGAAAATAATTGTAGTGCGCTATAGACATAAAGGGTAAGCAGTTGATGCAAAAATGACTGCAATTATTGCTGCTGAATTACAGCCAAAGCAAACATTTATATTCTCATTTTCCTTTGTCAATGCTCAAAATTTATAATCACCAAATTCTGCTCCTAAAATTAAAGAGAAAACAAATTTCAAACACCATCAAATTTATTGTAGCTAAAGTATTCCACAGGATTAATAATGTCAAATATTTTCTACTTCTGGTAGAAGGGGAGAGACTTAAGGAAACTGAGAGGACCATTGGGATGGGTCTCCTTTCCGTACTTGGTAAACCAGCTCTCAGCTGGTCACTTGTAGAGGGACAGGAATGGGGAACTCCCAACTCTTGCAGTTTTCTACATCAACACGAGGTGGCAGAAGCTCCTCAGTATGGAACGTTAAAAAACTGGAGCAAAAGAACCATACCTGAAATGTTTGGCCTTAAAGTATTAACCTACTTTATAATTTGGGCAAAGCAAATTCAGTTTGCCTTTGACACTATACACATTCATTACAAATTTTTTTAATGTTTATTTTTGAGAAAAAGAGACAGAGAGAGGAGGGGGAGGGGCAGAGAGAGAGGGAGACCCAGAATCGGAAGTAGGCTGTAGGCTCTAAGCTGTCAGCACAGAGCCCAGCATGGGGCCCAAACCCACGAACCATGAAATCATGACCTGAGCCAAAGTTGGTCACTTAACCAGACTGAGCCACCCACCCAGGCACCCTGGCACTGTACCCATTCACAGCTTGGGGATTACTATGGTGACATCTTTGATGTGTGCCAACAACACCCCAGTTCCAATAATATTTGTAAATTGACTCCTAGATTTCTTCATCCACTTCCTCAACTCCCATAGTTTCTAGATTCCTCTCCACTTAATTCACCTCTTCTTTTGAAAAGGGTTAGGAATTCCTGTCCCTAAAGAGCTTATAGAAATGCCAGAAGACCTGATTCAGAATTGACATTTTTCACCCAAGAGGAAGTTCATGAAACTGTAGGCTTTTGGGTGAATCACATGTGATCACATTACCACTGGATCATCTCTATTTTTTTTAGGTTTATTTATTTTTGAAGAGAGAATGCGTGAGTGGGGAAGGAGTAGAGAGAGGAAAAGAGAGAGAATCCCAAGCAGGCTCCACACTGTCAGCACAGAGCCCAATGCAGGGCTCAAACACACAAACCATGAGGTCGTAACCTGAGCCAATGTTGGACATTTAACCAACTGAACCACCCAGGCGCCCTGGACATCCCTATTATTATCAGTTCTCAATTACTAATTTTTCATGCTATCAAGGAGAGAGGTAAGAGTGTGGCTGTTAAAGGCCTAGACTCTGAAGCCAGATTGCCTGGGTTCACACTTGAACTCTGGTTGTGTGGCATTGGGTCTGTTACTTAACCACTCTGTTCCCCAGTTGCCTAACTGTAAGATGGAGATAATAATAGAATATATCTCATAGGTTGTGGGGAGAATTTAATGATTATCTATAGAACTTAGTGCCTGGTGGATAGTAAGCATCGTAAGGGAGTTATCTACCATTATTGTTGATTCCTCTTTCTATATTTTATTAAGAAATGAAATTAGTAGATATGTAGTGCTACTGCAGAAAATGAACTAAAATCTGTATAAATATTTCAAGTTTGATGCTGCAAACAATTGCTGGTGTTTCCATGGCAATTAAGCTCATGGAAAAAAATACATATTAAAAGAGTAAAAGTGTCAAATTCATGAACTAGTTTGAAATCCAAAAACAAAGGAAAAGTACAAATGTTGGAGGAAAGTAGTTTAAATTTCCCTTGGTACTAAATAATATCTATGAAATATTACATCTTATTCCTGCTCAACACCATTTATCCTCCAGATACTGTTCAAAATAGTTGATCTACCATTGGCTCTAAAATTTTTTGAGACCTAGTCCTCTATTCTTTGGGAACACCTACTCACTTAGATTCTAACACACCTGCCTATATAAACTCCTAATTCTAACCGGCCTCCTTAAGCATAGTAGGCAGCATATTAGTCTCAAACTATTAATCCTCCTTAGGGCACACACAAGAATATCCTTTAAAAGACTTTCTTTCTGATCAGGCTGATGGAAGTGATTGGTCTATCCCTATTTTGATCTTGCCTTACTTAGTAAGGGATTTAAAGATTTTCATATACCTAAAAATAAGAAGCTTCCTTTCTTTCATTATATTTTAGTGTTATACATAATTTGAGTCAAAAAGAACGTGAGGCCAATAATTACCTGGGTAGGTAAATTAATAAAACAGCCTATGAGATACTCCTGTCTATTGTTGATGGGAATGCAGAATGCAGCCTCTTAGAATTGAGAAGTTTATGGACTGAATGTTTCTGTCTCTCCAGCGTTCATATACGAAGCCCCTACACCTTTCTTGTAATGGTTTTATAAGGTGTGGCCTTTGGGAGGTTATTGGATTAGATGAAGTCATGAAGATGGAGCCCTCCAGAATGGGATTAGTGTCCATAACAAGAGTCATGAGAGAGCTTGCTTCCTCTCTCCACTCTCTGCCAAGGGAAGATACACTGAGAAGTGGGCAGATTGCAACCCTGAAGAGGGTCTTACCCAAACCTACCATGCTGGCACCCAGATGTTGAACTTCTAACTTCCAGAACTGCCAGAAATAAAGTTCTGTTATTTATAAGCCACCCAGTCTATAGCATTTTGTTGTAACAGCCTGAACTAAGTAAAGCAGGCAAGATCTATCAAAATTACATACCATCTATTCTTTGGCCCAGCCACTTCTAAAAACCTATGCCCAAAACACAAAATGACAAATGCACAAGGCCATTTTTCATTGTGACATTATTTATAAATGCAAAAAGTCTGGAAACAAATGACCATCAGCAGGAGACTACTTAAAAGTTCTGTGGTATATCCACACAGTAAGTTACCATGCAACTGTAAAAAAAGATTAGGAACTATCTCCATATATTGATATGGAATCTCCAGAATATGTTGTTTTAAAAAAAGTTGAAAATATACTCTCTTTTTTGTAAGGAAATAGGGAAAGGGGCATATTTATTTTTCAATGAAACCAACATCTAATAAAAATGATTACTTATAAAGGAATAAAAATGAACAAGGTTGAAGAGATGGAAATGCAGACAAAATTGGGAATGCATCATCTCATACAGTTTCAATTTCAGGGTCAAGTAAATATTTTATATAATTAGAAAATAAAATTACATCCAAAAATATATACCTATTAAAACTAGAATTAGAATAACCTAACTGTATATTAATCAATCATGGTTTACTCAAATAAAAATATTTTATTAAACTCTAAAAACATTGCTTTTAAGAGCGCCTGGGTGGTTGAGTTGGTTAAACATCTGACTCTTGGTTTTGGCTCTGGTCATTATCCCTTGGTTTAGGAGTTCAAACCCTACCTCAGACCCTGCTCTGAGAGCACAGAGCCTGCTTGGGATTTTTTCCTTCTCTCTCTGCCCCCGTGATCACTTTCTCTCTTCCTCTCTCAAAATAAATAAATAAACTTAAAAAAATTAAAAGTTAAAAGAAAAAAAATTTAATGTTTTATTTATTTTTGAGAGAGAGAGACACAGTGAAAGCGTGGGAGGGTCAGAGAGAGAGGGAGACACAATCTGAAGCAGGCTCCAGGCTCTGAGCTAGCTGTCAGCACAGAGCCTGATGCGGGGCTCGAACCCACAAACCATGAGATTATGACCTGAGCCAAAGCTGGACACTTAACTGACTGAGCCACCCAGGTGCCCCAAAAGGAAAATTTTTAAGTGAGCGTCTGGCCTACATGGGGCTTAAACTCCCAACCTCAAGATCAAGAGTCACATGCTCTACCAACTGAGCAGCCTTTTAGTGCTTATCCTTGTGAAATGTATTCTAAGGACAAAAGAGAATCACAGGGACTCTTAACTGCATTCTTTGGCCCTATTTATATCATCACTGTTACTTCAAAACTATTGTTATATTTAAGATAAATCAAATAGGTAATTATGCTAATGTTGACAGAAACCAAGATTTCCAGGCTAAGAAAAAACATTAAAATCCAAGAATTTAAATATAATCCCTTTTCTCTCTTTTGAAATAAAAAAGAAAGCTTTCCTGACTCTACCTATTGCATAGCTTATATGCAATAACAACTGAGTAGCAGAAAGTACCACCAGCAAAACACTGGGATCTCTAAATACCATTTCCCAGCAAAAAAGTGCCAGGGGCCCTTGGAGGAATGGCTGACTCCAGATTTGAGAAGAAAATGTAAAAGAGCCAAACAGCCATGTTTGAATTTCATACTTGAGCTGTGGTTACATAAGAGAAGGAATATCCTTATTCCTAGGACATACATGCTGAAGTATTAAGGGATAAAATAACATAATGCATGGGATCTACTTTTTTTTAATTCTTTTTATGTTTTTTATTTATTTTTGAGAGACAGAGAGAGACAGTGCGAGCAGGGCAGGGTCAGAGGGAGAGGGAGACACAGAATCTGAAGCAGGCTCCAGGCTCTTAGCTCAGTACAGAGCCCGATGCGGGGTTTGAACCCATGAACCGTGAGATCATGACCTGAGCCGAAGCCGGAAGCTTAACCAACTGAGCCACCCACGCGCCCCTGGGATCTACTTTTGAATAGTTCAAAACAATGAGAAAGGATGATAAAACAAATGTGGCAAAATGTTAAAAAAATTGGTGAACTTTGGAAAAGGTATGAGTTATATTATTCTTACAGCTTCTCTGTAAGTTTGACATTATTTTAAATCCTGTCTAAATAATTTTAGTAAAATTTTTTAAAAGCAAGATTTTCAGAGGAATTTAGTGGAAGTACCCACTGGACCAAGACAGGACTATTAATTGAAACACATATATTGAAACGAACATATTTAAAACATCATGAGTTCATGATACTTGATCACCTTTAGCGGTTTCTAGGGCATCAATTCAGTACTCTAAAGATTGAAAAGAGAATGAATCAAGCATTTCCCCCAGCCTTTCCTTATAGGCCTGATCTCATGGTAACCAAATAAGTGATATGTGTATGTTTTCTTTATAGAATTCCAGCTAATAAGTGCAGGCAAAAAATGTCAGGAAACCACTGTTTTGCAACTTAATACGATAATGAATCTGGCAGGAGTCATTAATAGCTGCAAAAAAAAAAAAATAACTGAGTTTGATGGGGAACTCGATAATGGAGGGATCAGGTTGACATGACCTAAATGAAAGCCATGATTAATGTTAGCGTCACTAAAAGTGGGATTACCAGACATAATGCACCTCAGATGCAATGCAATAGGAAGAATACGCAGCATCAACTATGCTTGCCAAACAAAAAGGAAGGATGGAAGGGAGGAAGGGATGGAGGGAGGGAGAGGGAAAAAAGGACCTGAATTTAATCAAGACTCTACAGCCAACTATGAGAAAATTTGAAGACTAGGACAATAAGCTAACAATACCACAAAAAAAAAAAAATAATTATCCAAATCTAGACTGTAGTACAATTTACTAGACAAATGATATAATTTGTTCACAAGTAAATGGCATAAAAAAGGAGAGTGGTACAGTGACTGGTAGAGATTGAAAGGGACTCAGAACTATCAGTCAAATGTAAAGTACGCACCTTCTTTAGATCCTGCCTCAACAAACTAACAACAAAAAAATTGGGACAATCAGGGAAACCTGAATATAGATTGTGTACTAAGTATTACAGAAGCATTAAATTTTTAAGTGAGATTTTTATCAATGTAATTGCTTACGGAATGGAAATTTTAAGTGCTTATATCATTTAGAGATGCAGTCTCAATTATTCACCAGTCGTTTTATATTGCATGGCTGGGATTCTCTTTGAAAATACTCCAGAAAAAAAAAAAAAGGTAGGTGAATAGAGAGAAGTAAGATTAGCAAAATTAATTACTAACAAGTTAATTTTTGAAGCGGGGTGATGGGTATATGGAGGTTACATTACTATTAAAAATGAAAAAAAGAAAGCCTGGAAAACACATTATAACTCACAAACTATTTTATCACAGAACTTCCTTTTATGCCAAGTCATAAGAGTTTGGACTCTTCATTGTAATAGCTTTTTGCATCCTGATATGAGTCTACTGTACAATCCACTCATCACACTCTCTTCCAAATTAAAGTTGAAACTTCTATTCCCATTACTGCTCTGATCCCAACCAAGAGAACCATCCAGTAATTTTATGAAAGAACACAAGAGGCACAGCTCGAGCTCTGCCAGGGTAGCACTCTTTCTTCTATCTATCCTCTCTCCCTGCGGGGAAAACTAGGTGTATTTTTAATTCCTCAAGCAGATTGTAGAATATGGCTTGTTACTCCTTTGTGCCATCATGTCTTACACATACTAAGCTCTTAATAACTGTCTGCTGATAGATTTTGCAATGACTTCTGGGTAACATGAAAGCTCTCTCTGCGTGTCTTCGACATCAGACAGAACTTCAAATGCATCCACTCAGTCAAGAAATCTTAATTTCTGTATTTTAATAGGTAATCCTAAAGTGCTTATTCGCATATTTTGTCATCTATAATAAATACTTCATATATATGTTAAGTTTCTACTTAAATTCTAGGAGTTGCCCTGTTAAGTATGCAGTTCAGGGATGTTAGCTGATATTTTAACTAGGAAATCTACTCAAGGCAGCTCCAACCCCTCTAATCCATAATTTGATCAACGTCTAATGTTTTGCTCACTAGCATATTAAATGTCAGGGGCATTATTGGGGAATAGTGGCTCACCAACTAACATGAAATCAAAAAGTTGTTCCTATTGGTCAAGTTAAGAGTTTCAAGATATATGGATTGCCTAAAAATATGAAATATATCCAACCCTTGCATGGACAGGTTATCTGAATCCATTCAGGCCTATAATTAATGACTTCCTTAAAGATGGCACCTGGCTTACAGAGCCTTCTCCTTAGGAGGCCTCCTGGTTACCTGACGCTGGCCATAACGTTCTGCAACGCTGCCTTGTCGGCCTCAGTAAACCCCTCTTACGAGGCAAGTTAAAGAATCTAAAAGGATAGAACACTGGGACTGCATTGAACTTACAGACTTAACTCTTTTGTGCCCACTTTGCTAAAGAATGCTTCTTTAATAAGTGTCTGAAGATGTGGCAGAATTTAGCACAACACGTTTTTATTATAACCTGGTCCCATATCCACCTCAACTTTTGTGGCCACTACCTGCCTACTAATAAGCACCTAAGGGCTGAGAATGACAAAGTCAGCTTGGGTCAGTTGAAAACATTTTACACATATGAAGTCATGTTTCCCAAATTTATTTTAAACATTTCACATTAAATGAAATTTAACCATAGTCTTTACAGAGCATCACCACAACAGTATACACAAAGAACTTTTAAAATAAAAAACAAAAGAATACAACCTTCAACAAGTTAAATGCCACTTTACCATGTAAACAAAAATAAAACCCTGATGCTAAAAAGACACATATTCAGAGGTAAAATACATTTACAAAAACATTTAAACATTAACATAATCCACAACTAGATCACATTCTTTGCAAGAGAGTACAAATATTAGTACTCTACATCTACAAAATTTCAGAATCCTGTTAAAATCAAAACCATCTCTGGTTTATGATACAGCACAATTCATAAGGCAAAAATAGAGGCATTATCATCCAGTTCTTTAATTTCACTTGTAGTTTAAGGCAAACTTGGAACTTTTTGCTTAGTATTTTAAAATAAACGGGACTTACATGATAACTTGACAAAATTAACAATAAATTATCTCTAAATATGTATAATATAAAAGACATATGGATAACAATTTTTCTCTCTACAAAGATGTAAACTGGATTTTTATTGACTCCATATTCATACCAATAAGAAAACCTGTAAACCTATAGTATTTAAAACAATGATTTTTCACTTTTATCAAATGTGTGTCAACACTTAATCAATACACTGTAAGTGAAAATCCAATATGTGTCCAGCCACAGAATAAATGTATCTAATTAAACCAGGTCTAATTAAAGTGCTGTTTTACAAAGGAAAAAAAATGATTAAGAAGTAGAACTGGATGTTAACTTGACATGTGACATCTTCTAATTTCTTTCAGACTACGGAGGTTATAGAGGTTATCACAAGTTTATTGAACTTTTAAGCAGTATATTTATTGTAGAATCTGATTTTCCTGAAAATGAGCACTTAGGTGACAATACCAGAAGTCCAACACCAAAACTGAAAACAAACACAGCATTTTAGGTACATATACTTCTTCAATGCTAGCCAGAGCCTTGATAATATAGTAAATAATTTTTTAAAGTCTCTAAAATTTTGTTTTTCTAATAGAAAATATATTACCCAATTCCGGGAAGTTTAGAGTTCTATAAATATTAGGTTTTCTATAATTCTGTTTAATGTCAATAAAACCTAATTGCATACAAAGGACACAACTGTTTATACAGAAACTGGGTCTCTAATCACTTCTGGTGATCTTGGCTATAAGGAATTAGATTCATACTTTACCATAACAGTTATTTGGGTACAGGTCTCCCTCACCATACTTTATTTGTTGAGAAAAAGACTGTATCTATTATTTATAACATTTCTATCCCTGATAGAATCTACTACATACAGTAGACCCTCCATAGTAAGTCAAGCTGGCAAAATAATTTTTCAAAACCTAATGCCATTTTCCTATCATTAGATATCATTTCCTATAGTTTAATATTCATTCATATTTAAACAATATTAGCAATAACCAATGGAGACATCCTTTGGGCTACATTAAAAATCACTTAAGTTCTACTACTATATTTAACAGATTTAATAGCCAAACATTCCTACCAGATTAAGTCTGAATTCATAATTATGGAAGGCAATTATCTTCTTTCAAGTGATTAGATTAATATCTATTTCCACTGTCACCTTTCCCCCAAAATATTTCTGAGCAATCTTAAATAGCTTTCTCCCCATGGCCTGAGTATATGAAATTATTTCTAATATAATTTATAGTCAAACATTTTGATGCGTTTTGACATGAGAAACATGTGACTTTAAATTCACAATTTGTCAGCAAAGTATTCATGAGGAAACTTCTTGGAAATGCATACGAGAAGGTCTATTGTAAGGTTATCAGTTGTCAGGTTACAATACCTCTGGTTGTTATGGATAGTACCACAAGTGTGGTAAATCCAAAATTAGTTATTTCTGAAGTTTGGTTTTTTTTTTTTTTTTACAGGTTTTTATAATTTCTTCTCTGGTATAGGGTTTCTACTATTGCCTAAGATGTTTGACATTTAGTCTTTAGCAAGATAAAGTTTAGAGTGTTCCAAAACAGTGATCAATATATGCCTTTGGTCTAATATACCAAGTGATTCTATGTTTAATAACAATTTGATAGTGGAGATAATACACGAGTAAAACATTGTTAAGATGTATAGTACAGCTCTGCTTACACTTAAAAAGAATTTCTACTGTTTTTCAAATTTCCTTATATTCTGGGGAGAGAAGATTAAAACAGTATAAATAGAACACATTTAATAATATAAACAGAAAAAAGATTTGAGTTGAGAATTTAAAATTAAGTATGTAATGAAATCTATTTTAAATTGCTTTTCTTTACATAAAGTCTAGGCCAATCACAATAGTGCACCTTGTTTCTATTCAATAGATTTATTCAAATCAATTAAAAAATTATTGCTATATATCATTATGTTATTCAAACAAGCAACATAGAAAACACTCAGTGTGTCATTTTTATTAGTAGCTTCTGTTGAATTCTTAATTGGAAGAGACTAAAAATCACTTGCAAGGTTTTATAATCTGTGCAAATATTAATAAAGCATACTACTTACATGATTAAAGATGATTGTATATAGTTTTGCACTATATATTTAAATTTACACTGGCAGTTTATGGAAGAACAAGAAAAACTGCAAATTGCCAGGCTATAAATAGTTTCCAAAAAATAACATATTTGCTAATGAATGAACCTATGTTTTATAATTACAAATGGCTTCTTAAGAATAGTTTGGATTATGGCACTTAAGAATGCAGTATGAACTTTCTATCAGGAAACAAATGTACACTGGTTTTGCAGAGACAAAAGAGATATCTCTTTGCAGAGATAGTAAGCAGGTTAAAAAATAAATCAAGAAAACAACACAACTACAGTACCAAAAATACAAGTACCGATATCCTAATAAAATGCAAAGTAATAGCTTCAAGACTAACAGGTATTTACTAAAACATGCTAAAACAAAAGGAGCTAACCACTTATTTTAAATAAACTATCATTGGTTATAGCAAACAGTCTTGCTTGTTTCTTCAAAGTAGAACCAAATTTAGAACCATTACTCAAGTAAACATCGAGTTCCAGTTTTCCTCAGTAACTTTTTAAAATATTCAATACCTAAGAAGTGCACAAAGTAATGCATTAACAGCCTAGTGCTCTATATTTAATGCACATATAATGCATATATTTGTTTTTAAGATATTTATAATATCTAGCACAAGAAGAAAGAAGAAAAAAATGTATCTTTCTTTAAATCACTATTCAGAAACCAGGAAAAGCACAACATGGGCCATTTAGATGATTCTTAGATGTTAACATTAGCATAACTGCTAACATTTTTAATAAGCACAAATGAACCAAGCCAGTAAAAAAAAAGAAAAAATACTATCAAAACATGTCATGCATAGCTCATACTGAACATTCAAAAGAACATTATTATAGCCTTGTTATATATCCTACAGTTAGCACCATTTTTATATCTGAACACTTTGAAAAAGCAACCAAATGGCTTAAAAAACTAAAATGGCTATACGGACATATGTAAAAAATCAGTATGTACTAAGGATGGTACTGAACACTTGCCAAATATTTACATCAACACTGGGAAGCCTGCTGTACTACAGAAAAAATAAAACTGATATGCTAAACTCTTTGTATCCATGCTTAGCGTAGCACAGGTGGGTAATTAAATTCATCCAGCCTTAACCTACCCATAGGAAGAAGGGAAAGAGTAAATATCTGACCTCTTCATAAAACGAGCCCCCAAATATTACAACAGTAAAAGCATTTGTTCTGCAAACTTCTTACATCCCCATTTCTAAAGCCATTTAGTAGGAAGAATGTCCAGATGACTATTGTATATAATTTACAACCCTTAAAAGTCCCCCCTCAAAAAAGCAGCCCTTTATTTATTTAAAACATGAAGCATATGATTAATATCCAACAGACGGTATCAGCACTCTGTCTAGTCACTCAATACACTCCAACTTCGAAGCCTCTCTCACCCTAGGAAAGCATGGTGCATATATAAAGGAAGAGGGAGAGCTAATATTTCTTTTTAAGCAGCAAGATTTTTGCCACGCGTACACTTAGGAACAGAAAACGGCTCTATCCCAGTATTAGGAGGGAAAAAAGTGCACAATTAATAATGTTAGCAAGAACTTTCTTTCTTTTTTTTTTTTTTGATTATTGATTCACTGTGTAATCAAGAGCAACCCAAGCTACTTATCAGTTCAGAGTACCCAAGAGAACTTTGAGTCTTCATGCCATTTCAAGTTAATAAGAAAGTAATGTAGCTTTTGGATTTCAGAAAATTGGGCACCCTTTCATGCAGCACAACGCTCGTTACCACACTATTTCCACAAATCCACACTTGTCAAAGTGCAGTTAATCCAAAGTTGCAGCGACAGTATATCATGCCAGCTGAATCCAGCCACGTGTCTGAAATAGGGTCATATTTCTGCACAGTATTCAGATAGGAAGACCCTGAGTGACCACCGACTACATAAAGGTAGTTATCAATTACTGCAGCACCAACTCCTAGAAAAGTGGGTAAAAAGAGGGGAAAAAGAATGTTAACCATCAAGTAGACTTCTCACCAAAACTAAATTTGTATTTTAATGTTTCCTTAAAATTTTAACATTCTATTCTTAATTATACAAACAACATAGCCATATATACTTACTGGGATAAAAAAATCCCTTAACATGAAAGCAAGAGTTCAAGTCTTCCTTCACCTCTCCTCCCTAACCCTGTTCTCCCTCTCCTCCAGCATAGGAAATAAGAAGAGTATAGTATACGTGTTCCCCTCTGCTTTCTTGTCAATTTATGTTTATAAATTTTCAACAAAGTTCATTTTTATCAGGTTTTTAAATATCTTCAAACGTTTGAAACATGTATTGAACTATATAACTTAGACTTTAAAAATTTTACCATATGTACTGTTATACACAGTTCTAAAGAGAAGTACCCAATGTTTATTCACATTTTTGTTGTTTTATGGCTTTCCCTCTTATGCAAGGAAGCATTTCCATCAGCAACTTAAAACCTCCTTAAAAAAATAATGATTTGAGTTTGGGTTCAAAGATAATTTCTTCTTTTCCTCAAAGCTGTTTTTGTCTCTCTAGGAACACTGAAATCCAACCTTTCCTAGATCTGCACACTCCTTCAGTAGGCAAAAACATTTGAAAGTGAACATATAGACTGATGTAAAATAAAAAAAAACAAAGAGAACAATGCAAAGATTCTGGGTGGGTGTGTAACATATAAAAAGATAACATTTGTTGGTGCCTGGACGGCTCAGTTGGTTAAGCATCTGACTCTTGATTTTCGATCAGGACACACTCTCACAGTTTGTGAGATTGAGCCTTCCACAAGGCTCTGTATTGACAGAGCGAAGTCTACTTGGTATTCTCCTCTTCTCTCTCTGCCCCTGCCCCACTCGCTTGTGCTCACTCAGGTGACATTTGTTGTATGGACAGAGGAACTTCTGTAAGATACATTCTATTCCCATCATTTTTTTTTTAATGTTTGTTTATTTTTGAGAGTGACAGAGATAGAGTGTGAGTGGGGGAGGCTCAGAGAGACAGGGAGACACAGAATCCAAAGCAGGCACAGAGCCTGACACGGGGCTTGAATTCACAAGTGGTGAGATGAACTGAGCCGAAGTCAGATGCTTAAACAACTGAGCCACCCAAGTGCCCCTATTCCCCCCATGTCTAAACATGTGTTCTCCCAACTTTAAGAAATGATAATATGCACAATGGCATATTAAAATCACAGTAAAGAAATCTATATAGTTTTGTCGAATCAGTTGTCTCTAGAGTTTAGCACAAAAGTATTTTTTGGCTGGGCAAGTAATACTCTTACTATTATATTCCAAGGACCTACTATTCCAAGAACACCACTTCTATAAGAAATATCACCCTATATGTTTAGATATTAGTTATTATTACCTGTTCTGGGTTCTTTCATTGGTCTACACACAGTCCATTGATTTTGGTGAGGGTCATATCTTTCAATGCTTGACAAATGTGAGACACCATTATGTCCACCCACCACAAAAATAAAGCCTAGCATGACACCCACACCAAAGTGAATCCTTTTATCTGCCATGGATGCAACCATCTCCCAGGAGTCCTTACTTGGATCATAACGTTCCACACTGCAAATATTCACAAAAGAAATAATTAATTCACATATTATTTGTGTCACTCTTCCTACCAAAACAAAATTAAAACCTACGATAGTTTTATTAAAAGTACAAATAGATAAAATAAAACAAGAGTAGTTTGTGCTAGAAGTTTACATTTTGCTGATAAAATTGCAGGGATAAAAGCTTACCTTATGAACTGAGAGTAAAATTAACAGTATGTTATTCTCTTATATCGTGCAAGCAGCAAGATACATTAAGGACATGGAGCTTTTGGAGTTAGAAAACCTCGGTTTAAGGACTAATCCTGTCTACTTGAGTTAAATGAACCCGAGCTCTAACACTCTGGGTATGTGTAATCCTGGATAAGTCACTTCCTCTCACCTGCAAAAATGGGGATAATCTAACCCCAAAGGATTCATGGAAGAATCAAGTCAAAGGAGTATGCATGTTCTGAAATGATTCTGAAAATTACAAATTAAATATAGATGTTATCTAAGGGCACTAAGGATCTTCCACAGAGCTAAGGAAAAGGGAAGATAAAAAAAGGAGAGGAATTTTTTGTCTTATAGAATCCATGGTTTACTGCAATGTAAACATTACAGTAACCTGAGTGATTTAGGAGAATTTAGCGATTTAAGTAAAGTCTGCATTCCAGATAGCACTTGGCATTTCCAAGCTTGAATTATGGATATCCAAAGCAAATCAGAATTTCCAAAAAAAGCTTCCTAGAAAATCCCAAAAGGTCTTTAAATATGCACTTTGCCCTGAGAAGCACAAAGGCAGACTTGTTGAGCTTGTTCTGGTCCTAACATAACTTTTCAAAAGAGCCTGAAGCATTTGAGAGTCAGTGGCATAATTCTGGAGTTTAGAACAGAGACTAGAATGTAGACTAGACTAGAATATAGACTAAACTATAAATATTTCTGAAAGAACACCAATATAAAACCCATTAGAGCAGAATTACTGGACAAGAAGAGCTGATAAACTGTAGCAAGAACTTAAACTTCAAGATCATTACCTCTCATTAAAATATTCAACCTTTTGTCTTATAAATTACTACCAGCACATTTTCAAAGAATAAAAATGCATGTCTGTGCCCCAAATACTTTCCTTCAAAGGCACAATAAAAAGGATTAAAAAAATAAAAATTACTTTAGCTTACAAAGAAATAACATGTATAGACGAAATGCTGTTGTGCCCCTACTTACGCAGTTAACAAACCACAACATACTCTTCCATTAAATGCTCACAATCAATAAAACACATACCACTCCAGATACTATCAGAGATAAAATCTTTAGAACATCAATTTTCAACAATGGTTCAGAATTATGATTAATTTTCCATATAAGCAATCACTTTATGCTTTTATTTTTCTTGTATATTCTCCTTTATTCAGAGAATACTCCAAAATACAGAAATTGCAAATTCGGACTCCCAACAGAATTCAGGTACAGAATGATACACACATGATTATAGAGTAAGACTCCAAAAGGGAATATTTAAATAAGGCTTTATATGTTTATGATGCACTATAATATATAAGCATATCGAAATTACATTTTTCACTTGTTATTTTGTTAAGCAATGCAATAACAGACCATGTACATACACACATGCATATTTATATATATTCAGCTCCCAAAATCTAAAGCTGCCTAACTTCATCTTATTTTCAGATTTCTGAATTTTAAAATCTAGTCCAGTTATATTAAATGATGAATGTAAAATTTTATAAGAGGGATTTCTTAGGTCTGTATTAAATCATGTAAAACAATTACAATTATACTAGTGGAGCAGATTAAATTTCTCAAATGCCTAACAATATTACATTGAAAATTAAAAAAGGAAGTTCATTCATACATACAAGTTGTATATCAATCATTACTAATGATACTTAAAAAATCTACAAGCATATACAACTTCATTAGGTTAAATACCTGTTCATGTGGGCAGGACCATACCCACCAATGGCATATATCATTCCATCCAACACAGCTGCAGCAAAACAACTTCTTGTTGTAGTCATTGGTGCCACAGGTTGCCATTTTCTTAATTTAGGAATATACTTCTCTACCGACTGTAAGTAAGATTGTCCATCATAACCACCTAATGCATAAAGTTCTCCTGCAAGTACTACTACTCCAAGGGTACTTCGGCTCTCATTCATTCTCTCGAGAGAAGTCCACGTATTTGTATCAGGATTCCAGCATTCTACTGAATTTTCATGTTTTCTGATAGTGATGCCAGGACGCACGTTAGTTTCAATACCACCTATTACATACACTTTTTGGTCTAAAACACATATTCCAAATTCATAGCGAGGAGTTTTAAGGGGTGCCAAACCAATCCAAGAGTCATTCTGAGGAAAGTACATCTCCACACTAAAGAATAAGCAGAAAAAATTAAATTTTAAAAATCAAAATGGCTCAAAACAAAAATGTTTACTCTCTTTAGTAATCAGGGACATGCAAATCCATGACACACTTTCCAAACTGGCAAAAATTTAAAGTCAGATAATAATAACTGTTGGCAAGAATGTGAGCAAGAAACACATACTCTGTTGGTTAGAGTGCAAATGGGTACAAACTGCACTGGAAAACAGTTTTACATTATCTGGTAAAACTGAAGATACACAAATGCTCTCATTCAGCAATTTTGTTCATATGGATATATGCTATTGAATGCCTATTATAGTCAGTTTTGCACCAGGACATATGTACAGAATTGTTTACAGCAGCATAGCACAATCATCCATCAAAAAGAGAATGGATAATTAAGATGTGTTATATCCACCCTATGACTGACCAATTCCAATTCCACTCCTAGATATACACCCAAGAGAAATACACGTGTATATGTATGACGTTCAAAGCGGCGTAACAGTCAACAACTGGAAACAATTCAAATGTAAAACAGATAAATTGTGGTGTATCAGATAATACAGTAATGAAAATAAATTACAGCTATATGCAACAGGAATGAATCTTACACATTTAATGTCAAGGGAAAGAAGTCCAATTCAAAAGAACATATTCTGTATAGCTTCATTTATAACATGATTGAAAACATTTCTAATTTCTGGATTAGAAATGAGGATAGTGGTTACCTTTGGGGAGGGCAGGGAGGAAACTCCAGAGTGGTTTCTGGTGTTGATCACATTCTTTCTTGAACTGGTTTGTGACATTCACTTCGTGACAACTCAGTGAGCTGTACGCTAGGGATCTGTACACTCTTCTGTATGTACGTAACACTTTTACTAATTTTTATATTTATCATGTTCATTGCACAAAGAAAGTATTATATCCATATACTGTAATACCATACACCAATAAGACTAAGTGAACTACTGTTTCATGCAATCTCACAGATGAATTTCATAAATGTACTATTCAGTGAGAAAACACATCTATGAAGAATATATATACTGTATTTATATAAAAATGTATAAAACCAACTGCTATATTGGGGCACATAAATACATCACAAAATTACAATACACAAGAAAATAATATACAGAAAATTCAAAATAGTGGTTACTTCTGGGGGAAGAAAGGGATGCATCAAGGAGGGACAGGAGAGACAAGAGGTATAAAGGTATTAAAGATACTGTTCACAGTCTATTTCTTAAGCTGGTTGATAGGTACTTGGGTTTTTATTCTTTATACCCTGCATGCTTATTATATATGGTCTCTTCCAAGTATGCATATTTCATTTCAATGCCCCCAAACTCAATAGTGCAATGGCATAAAAATGTTTTGTATTCAGTATGACCAAAGAACATTCATTCATTCGTTACTGAATGCCTATATACAGTTTTGTTATATTGCTTGTTTTACAAATATGAATTTGTTCCAATGAGAATGATACATCAGGGAATTATCTGACCCTAGTGAGAAAAGTTTCAGTGGCATGGTATGGATAAGTCTTGACCGGAGTGGTTCAAGAGTGAATAGTTCAAGAGATAAAGTGAAAACAGTGGGTAACAACAACTTATCTAAGGATTTTACTATAAAGAGTAAAACAGATACAAGGCAGTTTTAAGGATGAGCAGAGAAAGACCATGGATTTAATCTGGAAGCTTCCACCAAAGCATGCTTGCATGCTGATGGCAATGATGCAGTACAATGGAAGAAGGTGATACAAGAGAGAGAGGGGATACATGCCAGAGCAGAGCGCTTGTGCAGAGGAGAGTAATGGAAGCTAGGAATGAGAAAAACTGAGGGAATGGTCTTACAAGAAGTAACCTGGTGGATCTGGAGGTTAGAAAATAAGGTAGTTCTCTTTTGATTGCTTCTGTCTTCTCAGTAGAGTAAGAGGCAGAGTTATTAGCTGAGAGTTGGAAGGTGAGGTTTGAGGGGTTTGGGTGTTTTCACGCACAGAGGAGAAGATATAAAACAGTCCTTTAACGAAGTGAAAGAGTGAATTGGTTAGAGAAAGTAAAGGGGTCTCTGAGAGTGCTAAGGGCCCCAAGTCAGACCACTGAGGGTGGGCATTATATGTGTTTCACTGCTCAAGTGCAGCCAGGACATAAGTAGAGAACTAATTTTAACTAGATGAGTATGATGGAAGGAAAGAAGGGCATGAGTGTATTCAAAGGGATGATGACAGTGATGATCCTGGAATCTAACCTGAGTAAGGAGTGAAGTTGAGGACATGTAGTGATTGGTGAGCAATAAAGTTTTCTGATCATAGGGCCAAAGAATTCAAAGTCTTGAGGTGACAAAAAGTAATTGCAGTATATGTACTGAAATAAATAAGCTTACAAGAAAGGAGGTGGTAGTCAGAGAGTGGAATATGTGAAACCAAGATTTTGAAAGTTTGAAGTCACTGGTAATGACAATGTTGAAAGTATGATCATGAGAATAGGTGCCCAAGATAAGGCAGAAAGACTGTTAGAAGTGAGATCAAGCAGAGAGGCAAAGTTGTTGGATAACTGTGGATCATACTACAGGGATGCTGAAATCAACAAGAATGTAAGCCAGCTATAAAAATCTTTCCTAAATGCAGTTACTAAAGGGACAGCAGATATTGACTATAAGAAGGGATATCAAATGATACAGCCTGATGGCAAACACTTGGAATGAGTTGAGATTTTTGAGAGAAGGAAGATGGACAAATTTTGGAAGTGGTTATTAGGAACAAAGAAAACACTTAACCTTTAGGACCTGTGATACATGAGGTATGGGAAAACAAAACACACTAAACAGTTTAGCGAGGGCCTTGCCAGAAACAGTATCCGTAAGCATCCGTTGTATTTCAGAATAGGAAGTTGAAAATAAAGGGGATTTTTATGATTGAATATGAATTCTATAGGACATGCAGACAATCTGAGGAGTCAAAAAAAAAAAGAGGGCTGGGCAATTAAGTTAAATTAGATGATATACAGAACCTACAATAACAGTGTAATAAAAACTGTATTTGGGTTATATCTCAGGTTCCTAGAAGAAAGCTCCTAAACTTAACTTCCTGAGTGATAGAAATGTCTTTTGTTTTTTATAATGAGCCCCTTTCAACCACACTTGAGTTTATGCTACTGAGGTGACTACAAGTGGCCACCTAGATAGCTTCGGCATTGGAGGAGTAGCCAAAGGTATTAACCATGGGATTAACAGTCTGGAGGTAGAGAACCATCACCGATGGCCAATAATTAATCAATTATGCCCTTATAACAAAATCTCCATTAAATTCCCTGAACATCGCAGTTTAGCAGAGATGCTGGGGCCAGGGGAGGAGGTGGTGGCATGCCCCGAAAGGGCACGGAAGCTCTGTTCTTCTCCCCACACCTTGCTCAATGTCTCTCTTCCATCTGGTTGTTCCTCAGTTGTATACTTTGTAATAAGCTGGAAATAGTAAATACTTTCTTGAGTTTTCTGAGTCATTCTAGCAAATTATCAAACTCAAGGGGAGTGTTGTGGGAACCCCTGAATAGTCAGTCCTCCACACAGAAATGTGGGTAGCCTGGGCACCCCTTTTGCGGCTAGTATCTTAAGTGGGAACAGTCTTCCGAAACTACACCCTTAAACAGTGGGGTCTGGGCTAACTCTGCATAGTGTCAGAATGGAATTACTGAACACACAGTAAGTGCTGGAGAACTAGCTGGTGTGAGGAAAAAAAACCTCTCAATGATAATAAGAGTTCAGCTATGATGATGGGTTTTCAGAGATGATTCTTCTGGGTAAACAGAGATACAAGATATAAAGGCATCAGTCTTTATAGTCTTTGAGGAAACATGAATAATTAGTTGTAATGAGAGCTTCTTTCTTAGAATTTGACCCGTAACTTAGAGCACTGAGGTGAGTGATGTGATGAGTGATGAGTGGTGTGACTAAAAGTCCATTTAACATTTAATGTATTTGCATAATTATTCAAAAACATTTCTAATGTACTACCATCCTATGACTCTCTCTGTGTAAATAGAAACAACACTGTTCTCAGAGCTTCCTGAGAACTTCCTTAAGCTACCGACCTAGTCCCCAGTTCCCTCTTTTGCAGACCTCCTTCCTTTCCTAGTTAAAGGGAAAAACTGAGGCTACTAAATAGTACCTATCTTAAACCCCTTCTCCCACCCCTTCCTTCTCCAGCAAACTTCTCCTCATTTCTAGTCTTGGGACATAAAGGAGTCCTCTTTCTCATACTTAAAACATATCTTTGCTTTTGGTACCAATCCCTTCCTATTTCCTTTAAACTCTTGCCCCATCAATGACCATTCCTCTATCCTGTACCTTTCCCTTATCCCTCTTTACTGGCATCTGACAGAAACGTCCTCAGGTCTCTCTATTCCAGAACAAAATAAACAAAAATTTTCCTGATTCTACCATTTTGCCTTACCTCTTTCAACTCAGCCAAGATTCTTGAAAGTCTTCACAGTTTATCTCATTATCTTATATACACATCTCAATTTGCTTTAATGCGGCATTTCTACAACTATGCTGATATCAATCCACCAAAAGTCAAAATTATCTCCATATGGCCAAGTCTAAGAGCCATTTTTCTATCTTTATCTTTCTGGAACTTTCCTTGGCATTTTACACTTTTAATAACATTTCTTCCTTCTTGATATATTTAAATTGCTTCGATTTCATGACAATGACAGTATCCTTTCTCCCTCTCTTCCTCATTTTTAATTTTAATCTTTTAAGACTGTTCGGGCTAACAATTTAATTTAATTTAATTTTAAATTCAAGTCAGCCAACATACAGTGTAGTCTTGGCTTCAGGAGTAGAACCCAGTGATTCGTCTCTTAAATAGGACACCCAATGCTCATCCCAAAATGTGCCCTCCCCAATGCCCATCACCCAACCACCTCATCCCCCCACCCAACTCCCCTCCAGCAAGCCCGTTTGTTCTCTGTATTTAAGAGTGAGTGTCTTATGGTTTGCCTCCCCGTTTTCATCTTTAAAAAAAAAACCAGTAAGACTATTCTCTCTAGATTCTCTGATCTCTAAGACTGTTTCTGCTGCCCTCATCTTGAATGTTAATGTTCCCCAGAGATTCGTTTATGAACCAATCTTTTTTCTGCTCCCCATGTTTTCAATGGGCAGAAAGGAGGGATATTTAGGCTTTTCCAGAAGACTTCATGGTTTTTATACCTCTTAATGTTACTACATGCCAATAACTTATACATTTCCAGTTCTGATCTCTTTGTTGAACTTTGCAATCATTTCCAGCTAGTGGGACATCCTTCACTTGGATATTTAATAGGCACTTCAAACTCAGTATGTCCAAAAATGAAAAAATTAGTTTCCCCTTTAAAATGGCTCCTCTTCCCATATTCTCTCTTTTTATACAACTATTTATCTAATATCTAACCAAGAAATCTAACTCATCTTGGCTATCCCCTCATATCCATTCAACTAAATCTTGTCAGTTTGCTCTCTTAAAACATTTCTTAAATTAATGCCCCCTTCTCTAACTTTGCTACTTCTACCCTGAGGACCTCGTAATCTCTTATAATAACATCTTTCCTAATCACTCAGATACTAATCCTGACCTCTCAATCTTTCTCCGTAATGCAGCCAAAATGATATTTGAATCTAATCATTTCACTACCCTTTTTAGTTTTTTGACACACATAAGAAAAATCTTCTCTTCATCATGGCACATAATACCTTCTTTAACTTGGCCCATATTGACCACTGTCTACCACTTGATGGTTAGGTCTTTAAAATTTATTTTATTTTTGCTTTTTTTCTTTTCTTTTCTTTCCTTTTTTAAGATTTTATTTTTAAGTAATCCCTACACCCAACATGGGGCTCAAGTTTACAACCCTAAGATCAATAATTGTGTGTTCCACTAAATGGGCAAGCCAAACACTCCTGATCTTTGAACTTTATACTCTGGAATACCTAACAGCTTTTCTTTTTTGAAATTTTAATTTTTTATTTTTTTTATTTAAGGGAGAGAGAGAGAGAGAGAGAGAGAGAGAGAGAGAGAGAGAGAATCCCAAGCAGGCTCCACACTTGATGTGGTCTGATGTGGGGTTCAATCCCCCAACCCTGGGACCATGACCTGAGCCAAAATCAAGAGTCAGACACTCAACTGACTGAACTACGCAGGCGCCCTTCCCCCCCCAACAGCTTTGTTTTCTGTACACCCTATATTGTCATCCTACTATGTCTTTGTGTACTTCCTGTGACCCCCCCCCCTGCTGTCTTTTGCTTGGACCTTGCTTAGCCTTCAACACAGCTTGGGCATTAGCTTCTCCACAGTGTCTTCTCTAAATCCTTAAAAGGGGGGGTGGGATAAATGCCTTTCCTTGACACTTCCATGGAATTATTTTAAACACTGCAGGACTGGGCTCCATAGCTCAGGGGTTAGAGCACTGGTCTTGTAAACACTGCATTAATACTATATCTTACACTTATCTATTTAAATAGTTGTCAAATAAATAAATAAATAGATAAATATCTGTCTCCTTAACTAAATTATAAACTTGTTAAAGATCCATTACCCAGAATAGTGTATCTGATGCACTGTATCTACACTATTTTTGTAGAATTATATTGAATAATTATTTAGATTGACTCCAATGTTTCCACAGTTATAAATAATACTGCAATAATACTGGCTTTGTGCAAATGACATTAAAAAATTTTTTTGACAGAATGTATAATAAAACATTACTGGGTCTAAGCATATCAACAGTTCTTATGACTCTTCAAAAATATGTGTCTATTTTTTTAAGTTTATTTTGAGAGAGAGCATGAGAGGGAGATGGGGAGAAAGAGAAAGAGACAGAGAGAGAGAGAGACTGAGTTGGGAAAGGGCAGATAGAGAGGGAGAGAGAGAATCCCAGGCAGGCTCCGTGCTCGAATTCACGAACCATGAGTTCATGACCTGAGTTGAAACCAAAAGTCAGATACTTAACCGCCGGCACCCCATGTCTATTATTTTTAATACTTGAGAGACGAAGAAGCAACTGGTCAAGAATTTTTACCATGTAAATTCACATTTGGAATTTTCTGTTATGACATTTAACCAATATGGTTTCCTTTATGCCAATAATTAATGCCTTTAAGAATAAGAGTAAATAATTTTTTTAGTCATCATAACTAATGTTCTACCTATAACCCAATCTCAATATACCAGCTTGAGATATGCAATTAACTTACTTTTAGACAATTAAAATGCACAGTGCAACTTTTTAAAAGATACAGATATATCAGCTGACACTGCTAAAACCTGACCAGTTTCCTGTCATTGGACAGGAAAAAAGCAATCTACTAAATTTTTCAAAATGACCAGAATGAAATCCATAGTATCAAACAGGAAAGTTTTCATGAAGCATTCCCATTCAAGTGTAATGCAAAGGTAACATCTTGCTATATTTTCAATGTATAATGGTCACTTGTATAATGCTCCAAATCAGACTGGCCAACTACGGCTATGGTCCACATTCAGCCCACAAGGAACTTTTGTAAATAAAGTTTTGCTGGAACCCAGTCATATCATTTGTTTATCCACTGTCTATGGCTTCACTCTACGGCAGAGCTGAGTAGTTATGACAGAGACCATATGGCCGCGAAGTCTAAAATATTTATTATTTGGCTCTTTATAAAAAAAAAAGTCTGACAACGCCTACTATAAGTTATTAGAAAACACTCTTTACTACTGTCATTAATATTCACACCGAAGAAAATAAACATGGAAGCCCATGATTTGTATCAGTATCCTACTCCTTATTTCTTTGGTGGTTCTTCAAATCCACTCTAGTCCCCAGTCTGCCCTTATCAAAGATTCCTAGCTCTCCTCTTTAGCATCTTCTGTTATAGTTAGTAATAATAAATCCCTGCTGATCTGGTCAAATAATAATGTAAAGAGTTTCACAAATTAAAAGAAAAAAAAAGACAAAATGGTAGAAAAGTAACCAAAACGGATAAAGTTTGTACACAGAGGGCTTGAGGGGAGGTTGTTAATAACTAAGAGTATTGAAGAGAATAGATGACAATGTGATTGAAACAATCAGACAAGTGTTTTAGGAAAAATGGAAGAAACAAAAAGAAGCAAAGAAGGTAAATAGTAAAATCAAACTATTTTAAAAAACATAGAACACGAGGGTATTTAAAAAGCACAAAATCTTTTTATCATCAATCCTTTAAGAAAGCGTACTATTTACCTGTCCAAACAGGCAAATAGTCCAGATTTCCCTCCTACTGCACAGAGGACTTTGGGAGCACAGCGAGGTCGTGTCATCAGCACTGTCTGATGAGACAGTCTATGTTCAGGCATAAAGTGGTACTTTAGGGCTTCATTCAAAAGATGTTTACAAGTGCGATCATCACGGATAAGATGATTTGCTTCATATAGTCTAGTAAGAAACTTAACACTCAGCAATGGTAATCTCACACTGTTAAGTAGCTGTGCTAGATATTTCTGACGTTCTTGTACATCATACTTGATCCAAGACTCAAGTGCATAAAAAACAGTCTCTTCAGTAGCTACATTCAAACAGTCATTGGAAACAATTTCATCCAAATCAGCATGTGTAAGCTCAAAAAACTCTTCAGTCTGGCAAACGGCTTCAAAATTCTGGCATATGTATTTAGTAGCTGCCAAATAAAGGTCATGACAACCATATGTCTCTGCAAAACGAGAAATTCCAATACAATTACCAGGATCAAGCTGGCTTTCAAGAAATGCACAACATTCTTTTAGAACAAGCTTTATCTGGAGTAGGTTTGCTGCTGGAAGGAGAGATTCAACTGTGTCCTGTGATATAAAAACAGTCCCAGTATAGGCATACTCCACAATGGCCTGGAGAGCAGTTTCATCAATGCACTGAAACTCAACCTCACTGTTCTCTTTTTCAGAAAGATTTCCAGTGAACATAGCTTTGAAATATGGGCTGATGCTGGCAAGTACCACTTTGTGAGCATGGATTTTAACATCACCTACTCGAAGAACGATGTCACAAAGTTCGTGATGTTGACGAAGAAGATTCAAGCCCTGCAGAAGTTGTTCAGAATGTAAGTGGGTTAAGTTAGCAAGCATGTAGGTCGGGGCTGTGTGGTCCATCTATGGAAAAACAAAAAGCATGAACAGTTATTTTAAAATGAGCTTGCCAATATGATTCCTTTTTCAAACAGTACAAAATTAACACAATTTGTTTACTGGTCTGTTTGTTGTTTTAAATACTTTACATTAAGTACTAGACAGAAGCTTTTAGAGGTAGAAGGGATATTACCAAAATCATATAATCCAACTCATATATTATAGATATTAGGAAACAGAGGCCCAAAGGTTATATATATAATATGTCCCAAACCATAAAGGTCTCTTTACAATGGACTTTTGGACTGGAACTCTGCCAACTCTTCAGAGTTTCCCTTCATTAAATTCAAGTCTGAGTTACCACTGAGAGAAACTGCAAATGTGAAAAAAAATTCTGCTTAAAGGAAAGTGAATTTTGAAACAATGCTATTAGTTTTTTGGCTATTTTCTCAGTACTAGATTCAATGCCTACCAATCTAATCAATGGATGCTTCAGTTGGAAAGAAATTTCATGGTAACTCACACATTTTAGTCAACAATTCAACAATTACTTTGATAAAGGATGCTGAATATAACAAATGTATTACATCAACTAATTCAATGACAACAAAAATTAATGTGAATACAATTTGATGCTCTATCGTGAGGGTAATTAGTCTCACTTACTCATCTAGACCATATCTACTCAACTCATCATCATAACTTTAGACCATATTCAAACAATTTTCTTGCTACTTTGTACTCTAGAAGATGAACAAAAATAAAAAATAGGAGAAAAGAAAAGAGATGAGAGAATAAAAGAAATAGAAGCAATAGGGATTGGAGTAAACTGAATAATGGCTTCCCAAAAAGATATCCACACCCTAATCCCTGGAACCTTTGAATGTTATTATATGGTAAAAACAACAACAACACTGCAGTTATAATTAAGGATTCTGAGATGGGGATATTATCTACTGGATTATTTAGGTGGGCTCTAAGTGTAATTAAGTGTACCTTGTAAGAAGACAGTAGATTTGACACAGAAAGAAGAAAAGAAGGTAATGTGACAATGAAGGCAGGGACTGGAATGATGCAGCCACAAACCAAGTAATAACTGGTAGCCCCAAGAGGCTGGAAGAAGCAAGCAACAGATCCTTTCCCTAAAACCTCCAGAGGGAGCATGGCCCTGCCAACACTTCAACTTCAGCTCAGTGATACCTAATTTTGGACGGTGGAAAAATAAATTTGTTTTTTTTTTTAAAGTTGACTTATTTTGAGAAAGAAAGAGAGTGAGAGAGAGAACTGAGAGAGAGAGAGAGAGAGAGAGAGAGAAGAGAAAGGGAAAGCAAATCCTAATCAGGCTCCATGCTGTAACTGCAGAGCCTGATGAGGGGCTTGATCCCATGAACTGTGAGATCATGACCTGAGCCAAAATCAAAGAGTCGGATCCTTAACAGACTATGACATCCAGGTGCCCCTGAATTTATGTTTTGGTTACCTAAAAATTATTACATGGATTCTTCATAATGGAGCTTTAAAAAAATATATAAATATACATATTTTAAAGTTTATTTTTGAGAGAGAGAAAGAGTGCGTGAAAGAGCAAGCAGGGAAGGAGAACAGAGAGAGAAGGAGACACAGAATTTAAAGCAGGTTCCAGGCTCTGAGCTATCAGCACAGAGCCTGATGTGGGGCTCAAACTCATGAACTGTGAGATCATGAGTTGAGCTGAAGTTCGTCACTTAACCAAATGAGCCACCCAGGCACCCTTCTTCAGAATAGAACTTAGCAGCTGATTAGAAATATGAACTGCTTTGTTCCTATCTCATTTACACTTCAAACATAAGTTATTGGGATAATAAAAAAAGTAGAAGATTTGATTTGAGTTTTTAAAGTATTACCAACTAAATTAAAACATTACAAACAATATCAATATAGGAAAGACGGGAGAATATAGCATTTTATTCCTATGCCTTTTTAAGTGGAAATATCCAAATATTCAAACTTCTATCTTCATCTAGAACTTCATCACTTCACACTTGTTTCAAATGAATTTTAAATCCATTAACAAATTATGGTAACATGTCTACCTAACAGCTGATAACACCGACCTCCACTTCTGATCTCTCCTAATAATCCCACGCACATCTAACAGAATAATCTTAATCATGGTATGAACAAGTCTCAAGAAATTTCAGGGAAAAAAAAAATTCTGTGACTTCCAATAGGTACTATAACCCAGAACACAAAATTGGTAAAACAGCAACCATAAGCATACATTTAGATATGGATCTGTTCTTTTACTTACTATAGGATTGACTTTTTAATCTATTTAACTCCCTTTGGTCTCAGTTTGGTGGAAAACATTAATATCTTGACTAAAAAGTGAAAAATGAACAACAAGAATAGAAAACAGATACAGAAAATAAGTGAAAAGATTATGAAAGCAATCTTAAACTACTTTACATCTAGTTAACTTCTCTCATCTTCATTTTTCTGATCTGTAAAATGAGATCGTTATACCTGAACTATATACCTCACAAGGTGTTTGACGGTCAAATTAGATATTGCACATGAAAACTCAACAAACTTTAAGAGTTACAGGTATAGGGTATTATGGTGAGGCAACAAAAGGGGTAACAATATCAGGAAATAAAAAGGACCTTGGAAATCTTGAGCCACCCAGACGCCCCTGTAATATTTCTAAAACACTCTTGCCCTCTAGAAAAAATAAGCTAAAGAATGAATAGCTCATTAAAAAATGCAAATGGTTCTTAACTATATGGAAAATTGCTCTACCTCACTTATAATCAGATGGATTAAAATGAGTTAATAATTATTTTTTGGCAATATATTCTGTGAGAAACAGGCACCCTCACACACTGCTGTGCAGATGCCAAATATTTAAGACCTCTGGAGGTAAATCTGGAAAATCTAGGAAAACTACATTTGCATTTATGTTTTGACCCAACAATCCTACTTCTAAGAATTTATCCAAAAAACACTGTCAAAAATATATATAATGACACCTACATAAGGTTAATAATTGCAAGTCTATTTGTAAAAGTGAAAAAATAATTCTTTATGCTTATTTTTATACTTGAGAGACCAATATGTAACTGACCAAGAATTTTAAAACAACTCTAAAGTCTGCCAATAAAAGAATGGTTAAAAAAAACTATGACATATCCAATCAATGGAGTGCTATGCAGCTGTGGAAGAAGAATGAGGAATCTCTGTACATAAGCTCTAGAGAAATATGTGTATAGTATGTCACAATTTACCTAAGAAAAGGGAGGTTACAAATATACAGATTCACTTATATAAAAACAAAGGAAATATTAAATAATTTATTTTTTAAATGGTTACCTACAGGAGGAGAGAGGGAATAGAGTAGAGGGGATAGAGATAGAAGTTAGACATCTCTGAATATATCCCATTTTACAGATTTGCCTATGGAAAAAGGAAAGTATTTTACATAATTATAAAGCAAAATAAAACCTTAAAAACACAATTCATAATAAATTTGAAAATTAAAGGAAGCAAAGGAACTCAATGTTCGTGTAGTTAGTGGCCTAACCACATCATTCCAAATACCTTTATTTAAAAAAAAATTTTTTTTTTGAGAGAGAGACAGAATGCAGATAGGGGAGGGGTAGAGAGAGAGGGAGACAGAATCCAAAGCAGACTCCAAGCTCTGAGCTGTCAGCACAGAGCCTGACATGGGGCTTTGAACCCACAAACTATGATATGACCTGAGCCAAAGTCAGATGCTTAACTGACTGAGCCACCCAGGAGCCCCTCCAAATACCTTTAAAACAGTAATTTGATGGTCCTTTCCTAGTAGGATATGCCCTAAAAAAACTTATATTATTTTCAGTAGTCACACTTGTTGATGAAAGTGTTACTTGTATTCTGAAACTGTTATGTTTACATTGCATTTCTAATTTCATCATCCCTAGGGTCACTATGATCTGTAATTCTCAGTAGGGGAGAAAAGAGATAAAGATGTGAGACTAAGATATTAAATCTTGAACTTGATTTTGAATAAAAAGTGGGAGAATAAATCTACATAAAGAAACATTAATTATACATACTAATATATATTTTATGCATACAACATACAAAATACAAATGAGATACACAAATATATAAACTATATATATTATTTTAAGAAAAAACTTAATTATATTTACTAGTTCTGTTTACTGAAAAGGGATAGAAACTACTAGACTAATGGCTGATTCAAGGCCTGGGGCAGAAAAACGTCATGATAGATTTAGAATTTTTACACACTAGGTAGCAAGGCAGCTATCAACGACAACAAAGATTATAAAAAACTTAGGAGCCAAACTGAATAGCCTTTCATTAGTCAAAAATGGGACAAAATAGGTATCAATAACTGCAACTGATTAAAACCTATCAGATATGCTTAAATCCATGAGTCCATAATGATAACAAAATTATGATAATTAAAAGAAAGTCCTAATTCATTACTACTGGATGATGCTAATGAACTAACTTATTATTTGAAACCTAGTAAATTAAGGGAAAGAATCAAACATTTATCATGTCTTTCCAATATTACCTACACCACTGAGTTACTAAATAAATGAGAAGTTTCTTTCAAAAAAGTACTCCAGTTAATAAATAAAGGAATGAAAGAGTGTCACCATTTTACAATCTTAATGAATAAATGTAGTTAGGCATTGATTATGAAGGGCTGCTAATATCACAAAGAGACAACCAAACATCAGGGCCTTCTGACAGGAGACCATAATTATCACCTATGGATACTCCTGAACTCCCCAATCACCTCCCTTCCCACACACCAAAATCAAATATGCAGTCCACAGTCTAGATCCAACTATTAATTTACAAGAAATACAGAAAACCATAAAAGCATGTTAAACTCTAACAGAAAGATGCAATCAGCAAAAACATCCTGACTGTGAGAAACTTCATGAATAGCCTAGATGCCTCTACAAATAAACTGAAATAAAAAGAGAATGAACTTACAGTTCAAAATAAACTTGAAACATACCAAGCAAATACAAGTAATGAACTGCACAAGTGTGTATGCATGTGTTCATACATACCCATACATATACACTTAGGAGACGACCGGAAATTTGTATACTAACTGGATTACGGATTCTATTAACTAATCACTATAACTTTAGTTGCTGAAAAAGGATATCATAGTTATGTTTTTATATGTTTATATGTTACATATAAAAATATGTAGTAAAGAGTTTTTATCTTTTTATACTAAAATATTTGTAGATAAAATAATATGTTATCAGAGATTTACTTCAAAATAATATGGGATGATCAAGCAGATAGAGATGTAGATGATCTCATGAGTTGCTGCTGAAGCTGGGTGATAGTACTTTATTTTTGCATGTTTTTGAAATTTTGCACAGGCAAATTTTATGTATAAGGCACTAAACTTGGCATAAGACTTAGAGATGAAGAATCTGACGTGCACAGAATTTAAATGAATTAACAAAGATCATACAAGTAGTAAGAGACATTAGGGGGACTATAATGTGTTCCTAATCTTAAAGTAACATTCTCTACAGGTTACATTCAAAAAATTTCAAAGCTGAACAGTATATACCTACTCAAAATATTTACTAAGCCAATTTATAATTGTTGCCACTCCTGAGAAAACTAAATGATTCTACAAAGAGCAACTGGAACGGGGCGTCTGGGTGGCTCGGTCGGTTAACGACCGACTTTGGCTGTGCTTCGGACCCTGTGCTGACAGCCTGGAGCCTGGAGCCTGCTTCAGATGCTGTCTCTGTCTCTTTCTGCCCCTCCTGCACTAGTGCACTGTCTCTCTCTAATATAAATAAACATTAAGAAAAAATTTTTTAAATAGAGCAACTGGAATACCTTTGACTGCCACAGTGTGCCAGTTACTGTTCTAAACATTGTACACATATTAACTCCTTTCATCCTCAGAATAACAACATGAGACGGGTACAATTGTTATTATTTCTATTTTCTAAAATACTCTGAGACACAGAGAAACTAAGCCCAGAAAAGATTTAAACCCTGGTATGCTGTCTCCAGAGTTCTTCACTACTATGTTAAGAAGCCTCACTTATAAGCTCATAAATTCTTAATCTCAATAAAGTTTAACTCAAACAAGAATCTAAAAAAGGGCAGAGTAGGAACTCAAAAATAGGTAGATCACATACAAATACACACATATAAAAAATGTGTACACATACTATATAGATCAGATTCAAAAGTATATCAAAGTTTTAAAATGAAATACACAGGGATCTATGGAACAATCATTCCCTTCTATTATTTATATAATAGCAGCATTGTTACATAAACATTCACAATATACGTTCGATAAAATCAAACTTTCTACAGTCTACAGCAGCTTCATAATTTCAGGTTCTGAAAAAAGCTAATAAAGGTCAAGCTGTGAGTTTAGTAATTATTTAATTGACAACTAAATTACAAAAGTTATGTTGAAATTGCTTGGGAGGCAATTATCTGCTACAAGAACAAATAAATAGTGATGAGAAGTTTGACTCAAGAAACTAAAACAGTACAGAACAGACACTCCAAAAAAGGAAGATTAAAATATACATAATAATATATAATAAAATACATGAATGATTAATAATAGAAAAATCTAGCTTTTTCCAAAGCTCTACCAAGTAAGAACCTACATAATTTGAGTTTACTTTCTTTATCTGTGCAATTACTTTCCAATGGATACATCCATGACATGTGCCACAGTACAAACATAGATGTAGCTTCCAAAAATTGTTGTGAAATTTGAAAGAGTCAATATTCATTAAGTACTTATCACTCTGTATGACATACAGCAAACAATCAATAAATGGTAGTCCTATCATTATCTGTTACTTATACCTTTCATTTGCATAGTGTTTCTTCACAATAACTTCTTTAAACTATACAAAACTCTTAATAGTTTACAGAATTCACACTGATTTCCAATATTCCTCGATGTCTGTAAAATCTAAGAACATGGAAAGAATCATAGTGTTTATCCAGGCAATTAGTATCTTATATCTGTGGAAATAAAAGATATTTTTAGGGCAATGGTGTTTACCTTGCTTTAGTTCAGCTCAAAAAATTAATGTATCACAAATATCCCTATAATCCATTAATTTAACTACACTTTTTAAAAAGTATTGATATTTTTAATTTGTTTTACTTGAATTTGGTATTTTCAACGTACTCCTAATTACAGCCTTTCAACTTTCAAAGGTGTACTATTAAACACATAGTGTATTCCATTATTTTGGAATTTGATTTTAAATATTTTATCCTATCTCTGGGGCGCCTAGGTGGCTCAGTCATTTAAATGTCCAACTTCGAGTCAGTCATGATCTCACAGTTTTTGAGTTCGAGCTCTCTGCTGTCAGCGCAGAGCTCACCTGGAATCCTCTGTCCCCCTCTCTCTCTGCCCCCTCTACCCAAACGCTTGCATGCTCTCTCTCTCTCTCAAAAAATAAACATTAAAAAACTTTTTTTTTATCCTATCTTTGTTTATGGTTAAACATAAAAGGTTTTTCTAGTCAATGCACAATTTCTACAATTCCCTGGATTCCTGGAATTAAGAATAAGGCTTTTTAAACATTTTCTTTGTAAAAGAAGTAAACAGAATATACATTAAATGGATGCAATTTACCTTCCACAAAATAACCCTTAAAGACAATTAATAAGATGCATGATGTTGATAAAGTCCTATTTCCTAACTATCCACCATGGAGACTAATGTATCTTCCAAGTCTTTCTCAAGGAAATTAAATGTAACAGATAAAAAATAAACTGCAATCTATAACACAGTGATCTACAGAGCTCTGAAAAAAGGAGTCAAAATTAAGACTCATTTTGCTTCATCCTAAGAAAAAGGGTGCAATAACTGGTTGCTTTAAGTATCTACAATCTTTGAAAAGTATTCACTATGGAGGTAAGGGGTGATTCTAAAGCTTCTACCACAACTTTGATGAGGCGATATCATTTAAGACTTTCCAAGGTCCTTTTCTTTGATTCCATGACTACCACACAACCCACAGATATTAACTCAGCTTCCCAAGTTCTTGGATACAGGAAAGAGTGTAATAAATTTTCCACCTGAAACTTCTGATCACTGGAAACGGTTATCTTCTATTCTAATATAAACTGGCATACTAATATGTATATTCTAAAATGTACATCATTCTCTTAGTTTACTCAGTTTGAATTGGGTTCCTGAGGCCTGGACATTTATGAGTAAAAGCATAAATATGAGTTTCTTACATTGGAAATACGAGAACCAGACAGACATTCCTTCTCGCTGACGACTGCTACAATCTCATCTCTTGGTTTTCACTCCCCAGCCCATACCCTGTCCCTAACTTAAAAAAAAAAAAAAAAAAAAAAGTTTTTTTTTTTCTTTTTTTGGTCTACTGAAATATAGTTAAACCAAATTAGGCAGATTCATTTAGACACCAAAATGACTAATTAAACTCAAAATAACAACCAACCACGAAAAGAACTGAAACCAAAACATAAGGATGTTTACATAGGCCTTATTTACATTTACTCTGTTCCCAAAAGACAAAAAAGAAACCTGTGATAACCAAATTGTGCTTAAGACAACAAAATATGTTTTAATTTGTACTATCCAGCAACATTATTTACAAAAAGGTTTGCGGTATCTAAATTATCCTAAGACTTCACTTACATTTAAAACGCATAAATTGGAGACTTCAAATGATAACTTTTCTTCAGCCTTTTCTCAATGAGTCATTCTAAAGCAATTGTGTTATTCCTTCAAAGAAAAAAAAATTCTCCACACTCCAAAAGAATACAGCCTCACACCAGACACTCTAGCTCTTCAACTGTGTTCGCTTAAGTTTCATTTACAAACAGGAAAGAACGTTCACCAAATTCACAGTCCGCCTAAGACAAAGAAATGTCTATTATTAGTCCTAAATCTAACATAGGGCAGAGTTCTCTTAGGACCGTGATGCCAAGATGTCAACCGCAACTGAAATTGTCTTTGCAATCTCGGTTTCCAGGAGACTGAAAGACTGCAGAGACGCGCAAAGACCCTGCAGGGAGGTTGGGATGGCCCAGGGAGGGGGAGGAGGGAAGGAGTTAAGTCTCATTGAGGAACTGCATTAGGGGACTTTGAGAACGTCTAAGGGACAGGTGGGGAGCTACAGAGAAAATTTAAGTACGTTTTAGAAGAGAATTTAAAGTAATAAGATTAAAGGAAAATGAAAGAAAATCATCAACCTTCCAAGACCGGAGTGTAAGCGAAGTAGGAAAAAGGTTGGGGGGGGGGGGAGTAGGGCGGGGAGATTACGGGCCCCAAAGATGAGAATCTGAAAAAAGTACGCGAGTTGTGAGCTTGGCTTCGGTCCGAATCTCCTGTCAGGGTACGCGGGCCTCAGGACAAAAGGATCGCACTTAGGATGGTAGAAAGCAACACATTTGCATCGGTAACAAGCCCTACACTAGAAGATGTCCCCTTTCTCCCTGCTTGCTCCTGTTCATTTCTTTACCTCTTACTGCAGCACCAGCGTCACTCCGGCAAAACTCTGCCAAAGCCCGCGCCGCAGGAGGACAGCATAAGGAAAATACCTGAGTCCCCGGAAATCAGGTAGATAACAACAGGAGAATTCGCAGGTCAGCGGAGTCGGGGTAGGATCCTCTACTCGTCTCCAGTCAAACCCCAATTCTTTCGGGTGGGGCGGGGACCTTCCGCTCGGAGCTAGAACGTCACTTCCGTCTAATGCCTTCACGCGGCTTCGCCTTCTCCGCTCTAGTTACGTTCGCTACATTTGTAATGTTCTCACTTCCTTTTCCAGGAGCCAACTGCCTATTCGTAACACTTGACGTGGACTACAGGACCCAGCATTCATCACGGCAAGTTGATTTCCGGGTCAAGAGGTCCGCTCTGGGTGTATCACCATGGAAGCGCTCGGTTTGGTCACGTGGTGCCCCAGGATACGCCCGGTGGCTGCTGTGGGGTCTGGGGCTCTGGCAGGGGCCATTTTGCCGAAGGCATCCTCCCGGAGTTGGGAGCGGCTTGGCAGCTAACTGAAGCTGTTCCTTTCCCTCCTCTACAGCTTGGGGCTTGGAGAGGAACCTGGAAGGCTGGGCTCCATCGAGCCCTTCAGAGACAATGGTTTCCCCTAGCTTTTGCCACCTGGCCACCCTGTATGGCGGCTGTGCCCCCTGCGCTGCTCCTGCTGCCGCACCTTCCAGCCCGCTGTGCCTGTCGCCTTCAGAGCTGCAGTCGTCCTTCCGCCCCAGAGACTGATGATAGTCGAGGTGGGGGCACCATGAGAGGCGAGAAAAACTACTGCCGTGGAGCTGCCGGAGACCACGGTTCCTGCCCCCCGACACCTTCGCCTCTGGCCTCGACCCTCGTGATGCCCGCGGAAGCTATCACGAGTAGTTGGTGTGGGTCTGGAGGTGGTTTATCAGCGGGAGACGAAGAGGAGACTCGGCTTCTTCAACTCCTCAGGACCGCGCCAGATCCTTCCGAGGCCTTCCAGGCTTTGCAGGCTGCTTTGCCGCGGCGGGGCGGTCGACTCGGCTTCCCCCGACGGAAGGAAGCATTGTATCGGGCCTTGGGCCGGGTGCTTGTGGAAGGAGGTAGTGATGAGAAGCGACTCTGCTTGCAACTCCTCTCGGATGTTCTCCGGGGTCAGGGGGAGGCAGGCCAGCTGGAAGAGGCCTTTAGCTTAGCACTTCTGCCTCAGCTGGTTGTCTCCTTAAGAGAAGAGAATCCAGCCCTACGGAAAGATGCGCTACAAATCCTGCATGTCTGTCTGAAACGTAGTTCTGGACAGGTGCTGAGAACGCTTATACAACAGGGCCTGGAAAGTACCGACGCCCGGCTTCGAGCTTCCACAGCACTGCTCTTCCCTATCCTGCTTACTCCTGAGGATTTGTTGCTCAGCCTGGATCTCACCGAGGTAATAATATCCCTAGCCAGAAAACTTGGCGATCAGGAGATTGAAGAAGAATCTGAGACTGCTTTCTCTGCGCTTCAGCAAATCGGGGAACGACTTGGCCAAGAGAGATTTCAGTCCTATATCTCTCGCCTGCCGTCCGCGCTGAGGAGACACTACAATCGCCGCCTGGAGTCTCTGTTTGGAAGTCAGGTTCCTTATTATTTGGAATTTGAAGCCTCTGGGTTTTCTGAAGATCCTCTCCCCTGTGCAGTGACTCTTTCCAGCAGCAATCTTAAATTTGGGATTATTCCTCAAGAGCTGCATTCAAGATTGTTAGACCAGGAAGACTATAAGAACCGGACTCAGGCTGTTGAGGAACTAAAACAGGTGATGGGAAGATTTAACCCTAGTTCTACCACTCATCCCAGTCTTGTCGGTTTCATTAGCTTGCTGTATAATTTGTTAGACGATTCTAACTTCAAAGTGGTCCATGGCACACTTCAGGTGCTGCATTTACTGGTTATTCGCCTTGGAGAGCAGGTACAACAGTTCTTGGGACCAGTTCTAGCAGCTTCTGTCAAAGTGCTGGCAGATAACAAGTTGGTAATCAAACAAGAATACATGAAAATTTTCCTCAAGCTAATGAAGGAAGTAGGTCCTCAACAGGTGCTTTGTTTACTGCTGGAACATCTCAAACATAAGCATTCCAGAGTGAGAGAGGAGGTAGTGAACATTTGCATCTGCTCCCTCCTGACTTATCCCAGTGAGGATTTTGACTTAACAAAACTGTCCTTTGATCTTGCCCCAGCTCTTGTGGATAGCAAACGTAGGGTCCGCCAAGCAGCTCTTGAGGCCTTTGCTGTGTTGGCGTCATCAATGGGCTCAGGTAAAACCAGCATCCTTTTCAAAGCTGTGGATACTGTTGAACTGCAAGATAATGGAGATGGAGTGATGAATGCAGTGCAGGCCAGGCTGGCTAGGAAAACCCTCCCAAGGTTAACAGAACAGGGATTTGTGGAATATGCAATACTGATGCCATCATCTGCCCAGGGCAGGTCAAGCCATTTGGCACATGGAGCAGATACAGATTGGCTTTTGGCTGGTAACAGAACTCAGAGTGCACACTGTCACTGTGGTGACCACGCAAGGGACAGCCTGCAAATTTATGGATCTTACAGTCCAACCATATGTACTCGAAGGGTACTAAGTGCAGGAAAAGGAAAAAATAAATTGCCATGGGAAAATGAGCAGTCTGGAGTCCTGGGAGAAAACCAGACCTCCAATTCCAAGGATATCGGACAGGTATGCATCTTTTCTAATTTTCCTGAGTTGGAACTAGAAAGAGTTTAAAATGAAAATAGGTCTGTAATGACTTCAGGGTGAGACTGCTAGAGGGTTGTTCTGCTTTGTTTTTAATTCGGTTTGAATGCTGATATGGACATCTATTGTAATGGTACAGACTATGTAAGAACATATAGACAATGTTTAGATTTCAGTTTGGGCCTGTCAACTTGGTATGTCAATTATCTCATCCATACAGCAAACCCTGAATATTTGGTACTTGTCAGATAAAGAGCTGAGTTCTGATAATGAAGATGAGGCTGGTTCCGTGAAGTTTAGGGAGAAATTCAAACCTGTACATGGACAATTTCAAATTTGTTAAGTGCTAAAGTAGAAATATGAAGAGTCCTGTAGGAATACTGAAAATAGAAAAAAGAATTCCACTAGAAAAGTTCCAAGAATTCCTCCAAGAAGTTCCCAGAAGTCTTCCAAGATGTGACATCTGAACTGATTTTTCTCCCGATGTTTTTATTTTGAAAATTCCAAATCTACGGATAATTTAAAAGACTTGTATCAATGAATATCCATCTACTTCATCTATATTTACCAGTTGTCCTCTTGCCATATATGCTTCATATTTGCTGAACCATTTGATAGCAAATGCAGATCTCTTGATATTTCGTTCCTAAATATTTCTACATTTATCTTCTAAGAATGGCATTTTCCTTTATCATATTATTATCACACCTCAGAAAATCAATAGTAATTCAGTAATATCTATTATATAGCCTGTGTTTAAATTTTTCCAATTGATCCTTAAGAAATGTCTTACAGTATTTGTTTTACTTTTATCACCCAAGTTCCAATCAAGGTTCACCTGGTTAATACATCTTTTATCTAGAACAATATGCCTACCTGTTTATTTTTTATGACAATGACTTATTTGAAGAGTCCAGAGTAGTTTTTTAGAATTTCCTACATTTCTTGATTTGCCCGATTATTTATGGGTACATTCAAGATAAACAATTTTAGGAAAAATGTTACATGGGAGATTATGAAGTTCACATTATATCACATCAGGATACATATAATATCAAGTTGTCTCACTACTGGTGAGCTAAATTTTTCTAATTGGTTAATGTAGTAATAACCAAAACACTCTCTTGTAATTAGCGCATGATCTGTAAGGTGATACTTCAAGACTGTATGAATAACCCAAAAACTTTTCAGTAACTATTCTTGGCATCCAATAGTGATTCTTACCTATACCATTTATTACGTTACGGTCTACAAAAAAAGGGTAATTTTAAAAAAATTCTTACATTTCTCCTATATTTGTTATCTGGCATTCTTTTTTATTCTGTGTTAAGTACAGTAGTATTCCTTTTGACACTAAAATTGGCTGAGAGTTGACCAGTGGCCGAACTTATGTCCTTTGACATGACTCCCTAGTCATTGAACACATCCTTAATCTTACAGGATTCCCACGCTTACTTTGTACCTTTCTTGTGTCAGACTTGGAATCAACCATTTTTTCAAACTCCTTTTTTTAGTTAAGAGTAGAATTTAAAAACCAAAGTTTAGGTATAAATGTACTCATCACTATTGTTTACTATTGTGGATTGGTCATTTCAGTGGACAGAACTAGGCAGCACCTTTGTGTGTGTGTGTATCATAATGATACTTTAAGTTCACATCTAGCACTACAGGGTTTTTATCTTCCTTTAGTCCATATTTATGTCTCCCTTTCCCACAGTAAAACCCTGGTTCCCAGTGTCGGTCATATTTATTCATATACTGTATTCTATGATACACAAAAACTAATTACTACCCCAATAACATAACAATGAACTACCTACTAAAGTTCAAGATTTCTTTGCAGTTCTTTTTCTGCTTAGAATTATCTCACCAAGTTTTGTTTTCAAACTTTTCCTAAAATTAATTGTTTTCTGAATTGCTATGATTTAAACAGTGTGATACAAGATGAATAGGAGTTTGCTTGTGTGGATGGGTTCTGGTGAACCATCCACATGGGAGGAATATATTTTGAGACACTGAGTTATGAAAGGGCTTAGCAAATTAATAAGAAATGGCTAGTTTCTGAACAGCTGAAACTGTTCAGTGGTAGCAGAAGGTAACGGAAATGTAATCAGAAGGAAAAATAAAGAGATCATTATTACAAAAAAGGAGTTTGTACTTTTTGCAGTATACTTCAAATAGATGGAGGTGAACTAAATATTCTCTCATCCCTTCTAACTCCAAAATTTGTTGATTTTTAATGATAATTTTCAGATTTGCAGAATCCAGTCATATGGCTGTTCTTTTATACTCTAAACATTACCTGGCACTGAATGGTTTTCTGTAAGCATTGATCTTAATGCTGCTTGTTCTGTGTCAAAACTAAAATGTTAGTTTAATCAAGAAGATTCTGGGACCCCTGGGTGGCTCAGTCGGTTGACCGTCTGACTTCCAGTCAGGTCATGATCTTGTGGTTCGTGAGTTCAAGCCCCATATTGAGCTCGCTGCTGTCAGCATGTCAGAGCAGAGCCTCCATTGGATCCTCTGTTCGCCTCTCTCTGCCCTTCCTCCTGTTGCACTCCCTCAAAATGAATAAATATTAAAAAAAAAAAAAAAAGATGATTCTGGTACTGGCCAAAGTGTATTTTTGAAATTCCAGTGTAGATATATATTGTTGATACATATATATATATATTGCTTTCAAAAGATGGAACATGGGGCACCTGGGTGGCTCAGTTGTTTGAGCATGTGACTCTTGATTTCAGCTCAGACCATGGTCTCATTGTTCTTGGTATCAAGCCCCACCTGGGGCTCTGGGCGGTCCTCATGGAGCCTGCTTGGGATTTTCTCTCTCCTCTCTGCTCCTCCCCTGCATATTCACATGCGCGGGCGCTCTCTCTCTCTCTCTCTCTCTCTCTCTCTCTCTCTCTCTCTCTCTCTCTCTCTGATTCTCCCTCTCCTGCACACATGCAGGTATACTAAATAAATAAATAATTAAAAAAAAATTTTAATGTTTTATTTGTTTTTGAAAGAGAGAGAGACAGCGTGAGCAGTGGAGGGTCAGAGAGAGAGGGAGACACAGCATCTGAAGACAGGCTCCAGGCTCTGAGCTGTCAGCACAGAACCCAACACGGGGCTCTACCCACGAACCGCGAGATCATGACCTGAGCCGAAGCCAGACATTCAACCGACCGAGCCACCCAGGTGCCCCAAAATAAATTTTAAAATAAATAAACAGAACATATTCCATAAGTTATACTTTCTTGCCCATAAATGGTTTGTAGAAGAGCTACATTAGAATTTATCTTGAGGACAGGGATTAAATACTTAAATATTTTTAGATGAGCGATTTTTGAAGTATATATTTATTTTAGTTAATAAACATTATTTTTTAGAGCAGCCCCTTGGTTCATAGAAAAATTGAAGAGAAAGTACAGAGATTTCCACTATCTCCTTTGCCCCCGCACATGCACAGTCTCCTACACCAGCACCACCGTGGTATGTTTTTACATTAGGGTTTACTCTTGGTGTTGTACATTCTGTGGGTTTGAACAAATAATCCATGTCCAGTATCTACCATTGTAGTATTATACAGTATTATTCCACTGCCCTGAAAATCCTCTGTGCTCTGCCTCCTCATCAGTCGTTCCCTCCCTTTCAGCAGCCACTGATCTTACTGTTTCTATGGTTTTGCCTTTTCCACAATGCCATGGCCCCTGATCTGATATGTGTTGGCTCTTGCCCAAGTCCTGCTTTAACATTTCCAGTCTACTGTTAATCTGTTATTTTCATCTTGTCCACATATAGCATTGGTTAGCTACATTAAACAGCAAAGCTTCCAGAAAAACTCATTAGTATTTATGTACTTCTGTAGCTCGTTTTAAACGTAGACCAGTTTGCTTAGATGATTTTTGTAATGTAGTCTTAGAAAATAAGTTTACAAGGGGGAAGCAGGGCTACACTGGAAACTCTTGAATGTCAGACCAAAGAGTTTAGCTTGTAAACGCACACAAGTTGGGGAGAGGTAGAGAAAGAGGAGAGAGAAAATCCCGAGGAGACTCCACACTTCAGCGCAGAGCCTACACAGGGCTCACAAACTGTGAGATCAGGTCCTGAACTCAAATCAAGAATTAGATACTCAACCAAGTCACCCAGGTGCCCCTCCTTTTTTTTTTTAAGCAGTGTTTTAAGAAAATTCATCACAACAACAGCAATGTGTAGGTTGTGTTTTGTTTCTTTTTCTTTCTTTCTTTTTTTAGAGCTACAGGCTGGAGACTTAGAAGGTCTTGGATTACTTGTCTTGGACTACAAGGTATTGGACTACTTGTGTGAGGTGTTGAGATCTATAAGGATTAGCAGAGTATTAGGATTAGACTAGAAAAAAAAATAATGGATGTAAGAGATATTTCAAAACATTTAGTGACCAAGTATTGGAGTAGAGGGAGAGAGAGAGATAACTAAGATTTAAATGAGGTGACCAATGCATAATAGATCCATGAGTACATATAGGAAAGCCCCAAACAAGGAAATTAATTTGGTAGAAAATGAATTTTAAGTGGAACAAGATAGAATATTCCAGTTGAGTTTGAAGAATACTATTCCAGAGACAAGGGAAGAACTAGAGATGAAGATCTTGGAAGTCATATACCGGAAAGTAATTGCTGAAACTGAGAATGGAGAGACTCTCCAGTGAAGGGTGTATAGAGCGAGAACAGCGTGCTTTGGACTCAGTCTTGGCATACAGCCCCATTTAGGGAATAGAAATAGGAGATAGAACCAAACAAGGCAAAGAAACAGGTGCCTAAGAGTTGGAAGAGAACCAAGAAAAAACAGAGTTTTAGAAACGAAGCAGAAATTTTCAGGAACTACATCTGTACCACTAAATGCAGGAGAGATTAAAGAGAAGGAAGACTGAAATATGACTTGTTCTTACATATTCAGCCTGCTACTTTTAAAATAATTTTCAACAACTTTGTCTTTCTGAGTTTCCTCTTAATAATTTTTCTGATTATAAAAAAGTTATATGTACTTATAGAAAATTTGGAATATATAAAAAAGCACAAAGAGGAAAATTAGATTTTTCTAATAGTAATCCCAGTACTGAGAGAGGTCTGCTCTGAGTGTTTTGTTGCCAGATTTTTTTTTCCACTAAATGAAGGTCCCCCTTTCAGTTATTCACTTACTTTACCATGAACATATTTTTCTTTATCATCAAATCTGGAGAAAGATCTCTAATGGCTATTTAATATTAGATCATGTAATGTCATGGTCTATTTAACTGCTCTCTTACTTTTGAATATTTAAACTTTTAAATTCTGTTATTATTTCTACCATTTGGTTAATTGTTTCTGTGCCTTGACAAATCAAATCATTGATAACCAGGTTCCTGTGATATTCTAACTTTGCATCTCTTTTTATGTTTTTTTATGAGTGATTTCATGGGTTAATGGGGTCAGTGATCAAGCCTAACTAGCTGACTACCATATTAGCTATATTTTTCCTAACAGATTTCTGTACAGTGGGTCATAGCAATCAGTAAGGGTCATAGTAATCAGTAAACTAGAATGAAAAATAAGGAGCATAGTTATTAGGTCTGTATCTTTTTCAGTGTAGAAGAACCGATTATTGGAAGGTTGCTGGGAAATGGAAAAGAGTGGTTTTAGAAAAATGTTATAGAGACTGAATTTAAAAGTTTATGAAGTGAGTTGATAAGGAAAAACAGGCACTAAGCCTTTATTCAACATCTTTTTGATCATCTGCTATGTGTGAAGCCAAGTGCAAGCTTATTACCTACTCTTTAAAGCACCTAGCATTTTTCTCTCCCATTATTTAGCACATGTGAGCCATGTTCTCTTTCTCCTCAATAATGGTAAGCACTGGGGTGATAGGGACTATTTCTTTTGGTTTTGGTTTTTGCAACAGTACTAACCATAGTGCCGTGTCCACAGTTAGTATCAGTAACACCTGTTAATTGAGAAGACATCTAAGGGTTTAACAGTGAAAGAAAAGACCAAGTAGGGTATAGCAGGGTGAGTTATTACCATGTTTTATTTTAAAATAGGAAGCACTTAAGGTGCCTGGGTGGCTCAGTTGGTTAAGCAGCCGACTTCAGCTCAGGTCATGATCTCGTGGTTTGTGGGTTTGAGCCCCACGTCGGGCTCTGTGCTGACAGCTTGGAGCCTGGAGCCTGCTTCAGATTCTGTGACTCCCTCTCTCTCTGCCCCTCCCCTACTCATGTTCGGTCTCTCTCTGTCTTTCAAAAAGGAATAAATGTTAAAAATTTTTTAGAAAAGGAAACCCTGATTTGAGAGAGGCGGTAAAAGGAGCCAATTATGAGTTCAACATACCTACTCTGTGCCTTGTACAGTGGTAAATGTTAGATATCCAAAACATATACAATTTGGACCCTGTCAGCATATTTGAGAGAGAGAAGCAAGGAATTAATGGGTCCTAAATAAGGACTGAATGAGTCAGGAACCCAGGTTTATATAGGGAGCTTAGCTATGGAACAGAGGAGGAAGTCTTTTTCTCTGGAAATGAAAGAAAAACAAAAGGAGGGTAATTAAGGATACAGAAAATTTTTGAGATAGCAAGAAGGATGCATTTTATTTTTAAGCCAAAAGAAAGGTAGATGTGATCTCTAGGACAGTGGTTATTAATCTTTAATGTGCATATGAATTGAATCAGGATCTTGTTAAAATACTGATCAGAATATGATTCAGTTTGTCTGGGATGGGATCTGAGACTATATGTCTAATAAGCTCTTAGGTGTTGCTGATTGCTCTGGTGTGAGAGCAGCTCTAATAATATTAAGCTTCCATATTGTGGTAAACTTAGATGTAAGCTGAAAATGGAAATTTAAGGATCAGAGGGATCTGAAGAACATGGGAAAGATTTAGAACACTTAATATGACAAATTTGAAGGTTAAAATTAGTAAGCTGCACTAATATATTTGCTGTGAATTAATTCTAATAAATGAGGCTTTTCTTACATGTTCAGTTGTTTCTCGTATGTAGTTTTTTATTTTCTTTTTAAAATATGATCGGAGTATCTGAAAAAGAAAAACTCTTAGTTTAAGCATGTCAAAATCATGAACAACCCGGAAAGAATATCTAGTGTCAGTATAGATGTTAGTTTCCAATCAGTACCCACTGTTTTTCTTTTTTCTTTTTTAAAAATTTTTAAGTAATCCCTGTGTCCAACCTGTGGTCTGAACTCATGACCCCCAAATCAAGAGTCACACACACTACTGACTGAGTCAGCCAGGAGTACCTGAATTTGTTTTTTTTTTTAATTTTATTTGGGGGTCTAGAGAATTTGAAAAACTTTTAGTTTTAATGCTTGTCAAAATCCTGAATAACCCAAAACCGTATCTATTTTCAGTGTGGACAATCTATTTAAAAACTTAAAAATAATTTTATTTTAAAAAATTTGTTTTATGTTTATTTTTGAGAGAGAGAACTCAAGTGGGGAAGAGGCAGAGAGAGAGGGAGATACAATATCTGAAGCAGGCTCCAGGTTCTGAGCTGTCAGCACAGAGCCCGATGTGGGCTCAAACCCACAAACTGTGAGATCATGACCTGAGCCAAAGTCCGACACTTAACTGACTGAGCCACCCACCCAGGTGCCCTGAAAAACTTAAAAACAATTTTAAAATAAATTTTTAAAAATAAACCTTAAAAATATATTAAATAAGGTATATGTTTATATATTTTTTCACCTTAAAAAAAGCTGTAACAATGCCCTGGATAAATGGACAGCATGTATCCATTGCCTTGTATACATTTTTTTTTTTTACAGCTTATTTATTTATTTTTGAGAGAGAGGGGGAGAGCAGAGGAGGGTCAGAGAGAAAGGATCTCAAGCAGGCTCCTCACTATCAGTATGAAGCTCAATGTGGGGCTTGAACTCAAGAACCGTGAGATCGTGACCTGAGCCAAAACCAAGATTTCGATGCTTAACTGACTAAGCCATCCAGGCACCTCCTTCTTGTGTACATATTTTTATTTCTATGTAATTTTTTTTTTACCTAGGGTCATGTCAGCTCTATATATTAAATACAACCTTACTCAAAGAAACCAACTTTGTTTCTTCATTGATGCAGAAAAAACTAAAGTCCTGTAACCAAGAATTATCTTTCATTCTCTCTGTGAGAACACATTTCATATCTTTTTATGGTGATTTAAGTGGTAATAATAAACATGTATTTAACGTCATCCAAAGGTATTTATATATCCTTTCATCTGTTTCTTTGATGGTTGTTCTATAATGTATAAGAGAAAAGGGTAAATTAAAAACATTTGATGATCAGTGATTTGCATTTTTATCTTATTTAGAAATTCTAAAGATTTTCTATTCAATTTTATATTAGCCTAGAATCTTAATATTAAGGGTTTGACAAGCTAATATATTAATCATAGGATTTATGGCATAGGAATCTATCCCTTTTAATAAAGATATTATCTATTATAAAATTTAATTGAACTCATGATTTTACTATTTTATATTTTAGAAAGTGAAGTCAGTAGAGGACATTTGAGAAATTTAAATTACTTAGGCTTTTCCTGAGAAGATATATTCAAGTTTGCACAAGCGATTATATTAATATTATTTTACATTGTGATAAAACCTGGGCAGAGACAAATAGCTGTTTTTAAGTGAGTTTTATTGGGGCGCCTGGGTGGCTCAGTCGGTTAAGCGTCCGGCTTCGGCTCAGGTCATGATCTCACAGTTCGTGGGTTCAAGCCCTGTGTCGGGCTCTGTGCTGACAGCTAGCTCAGAGCCTGGAGCTGCTTCAGATTTTGTATCTCCCTCTCTCTCTGCCCCTCCTCTCTCTGTCTCTCAAAAATAAATAAAAAGCATAAAAAAATAAATTAAATAAATGAGTTTTATTTGTCCAAAGAGCTTTTTTTTTTATTTTTTTAAATTTACATCCAAGTTAGTTAGCATATAGTGCAACAATGATTTCAGGAGTAGATTCCTTAATTCCCCTTACCCATTTAGCCCATCCCCCCTCCCACACACATTCCATTAACCCTTTGTTTATTTCCCATACTTAAGAGTCTTTTATGTGTTATCCCCTTCCCTGTTTTTATATTATTTTTGCTTCCTTTCCCTTATGTTCATCTGTTTTGTATCTTAAAGTCCTCATATGAGTGAAGTCATAGGATATTTGTCTTTCTCTGATTGACTAATTTTGCTTAGCATAATACCCTCTAGTTCCATCCACATAGTTATAAATGGCAAGATTTCATTCTTTTTGATTGCTGAGTAACACTCCATTGTATAAACATACCACATCTTCTTTATCCATTCATCTGGTGATGGACATTTGGGCTCTTTCCATACTTTGGCTATTATCAGTAGTGCTGCTATAAATATTGGGGTCCATGTGTCACTTCAAAACAGCATACCCGTATCCCTTGGATAAATATGTAGTAGTGCAATTGCTGGATCATAAGGTAGTTCTATTTTTAATTTTTTGAGGAACTTCCATAGTGTTTTCCAGAGTGGCTGCACCAGTTTGCATTCCCGCCAGCAGTGCAAAAGAGATCTTCCTTCTCCACATTCTCGCCAACATCTGTTGTTGCCTGAGTTGTTAATGTTAGCCATGCTGATGGGTGTGAGGTGATAACTCATTGTGATTTTGATTTGTATTTCCCTGATGATGAGTGATGTTGAGCTTCTTTTCCTGTGTCAGTTGGCCATCTGGATGTCTTTTTTGGAGAACTGTCTCTACATGCCGTTAGCCCATTTGTTCACTGGATTGTTTGTTTTTTGGGTGTTGAGTTTGATAAGTTCTTCATAGATTTTGGATACCAGCCCTTTATCTGATACATCATTTGCAAATGTCTTCTCCCATTCCATTGGTTGCCTTTTATTTTTTTTAATTTATTTTTTATTAAATTTTTTAAAACATTTATTTTTGAAAGACAGAGAGACAGATCATGAGCAGGAGAGGAGCAGAGAGAGAGGGACACACAGAATTGGAAAGAGGCTCCAGGCTTTGATCTGTCAGCACAGAGCCCGACACAAGGCTTGAAGCCCCGAAACTGTGAGATCATGACCTGAGCCAAAGTCGGCTGCTCAACAGAAACAAAGAGCTGTCTTTTTTTTTTTAATGTTTATTTTTGAGATATAGAGAGACATAGTGCAAGTGGGGGAGGGGCAGAGAGAGAAAAACAGAATCCAAAGCAGGCTCCAACTCTGAGCTATCAGCACAGGGCCTCATGTGGGGCTTGAACTCACGACCTGCAAATTCATGACCGGAACTGAAGTCAGACGCCCAAGCAACTAAGCCACCCAGGTGCCCCAAAGAGCTATCTTTAAAAGGACTTTATATGAACTTTTTTTGTACAATTATATACCAGATATTAAAACTTTAAAGTGTGTTTAAGAATGTTTTCTTAGCTTGGTTAACCAAGGTTATTAATTAAACTCAGAGATAGTCTGTGTTTTCCCTTGAATGTATATCTTATGGTGAGACCATTATTGTCCTTTAACAGTACATTCAAAGCATAAAAAGTAAAAGAGATCTCAGAAGTCTTTGTGTTTTATTTCATTTAACGTAAAATAAGCCCTCAATCTGTTAATGATTTTAGTATGCCAACTGAAATAGATCTTGTTTCAGTTGATTTTATTCTGATAGATTAATATAGTCTATCCATAGTCATGCTTAAAAAAATATTTTGTATTCATAAAATGGAAAAATTTTACCTTTTGAATAACTCAGAGAATCTAATTATGATAAAGCAGCAAAGTTTAAGCTAGAAACAGGTGTCAGTCTATTGATGTTGACCAGCTATAAACACAAGAACACTTAATCACCATTAGATCCATCGTTGTTGAGCACGTTGGTTTTAAATATATTACCACAAATTCTTTGAGATTCTTTCCTTGAAGAGTTATAATCCAGTTCCCTTCTACTTGCATGTGTCTGACTTAATGACTTACTTCTAACAAAGTAGAGATAATGTGTGACTTTAGAAACTAGGTCATAAAAAGGTACTGCAGCTTCCATCTTGGTTGTGACTTCCTTGGATCTCTTGCTCTGGCAGCTGCTATATCGTGAGCAGTCCTGTGGGGAGACCCAGGTGAGAAGGAACTGAAGCTTTCTGCTAGTAGCCATCGAGTGTAAAGTTCAATGATCCTCCAGTTTCAGTCTCTGGCCTTCAGTTGGCAGTGGCCTAGCCAATATCTTGATTGCAGCCTCCCAGAGATTGGAACCATCCAGTTAAGCCACTTGTAAATTTGTGATCCACAGAAAGGAAGATGATAAATGTTCATTGTTTTAAGCTACTATACTTTGGGATAATGAATTTTATAGCAATAGGTAACTAATAGACTGAGAATTGTGATTCGCAGGAATTTGGAGAGATACTATTTTATTTCTAATGTCCACATTTGTACAATAAAGCTATTGAATTTCCTTAGTTTTTAAATTTTTTTAATGTTTGTTTCTTTTAAAAAGAGAGAGAGAGAGAGACAGAGTGTGAGTGAGAGAGGGGCAGGGAGAGCGGGAAACTCAGAATCTGAAGCAGGCTCCAGGATCTGAGCTGTCAGCACAGAGCCCAATGTGGGGCTTGAACTCATGAACTGGGAGATCATGACCTGAGCCGAAGTTGGAGGCTTAACCAACTGAGCCACCCAGGCACCTGGAATTTTCTTAGTTTTTAAGATAGCTAAACTTACTTGAGGTCTGGAAAACTATTCAATATTGTTTTGTTTGGCTTTTGGAAACCATCATTTTTCTGAGTGTCTAATTTATAATTAACTTCTTTACTATCCTTTCTTTAGTTTGAGTCCCAAACTAGTATTAATTTGCAGTTAGTTATTTAGAGAAACTGAAGAAAGCTGACCATTGAATGTTAAGATCTTGTTTCCCCTTGTCTTTGGTATAGGAAGTTGGTTTTTGTAGATATTAATAGATATTGGATCCATTATAAGTAAACATGGAGAAACCTTAAGCTTTGGATGGGGAAAGAAAGCTCTGGCTATTAGAGTAATGAAGCTCAAATCAGCACATTTAAAAACAAACATGAACAGAACACATCATTAAGGAAATGAGATTGCAGATTCCTAGTTAACCGCCATCTGCCCAGGATACTGTCATCTGGCAGAAATCACATAATAGATCATAAAATCAAAACTCATTTCTACCACTGCTGCCATCTGTGTGGTAACTATTGTCCATGTGTTCAGTTAAAGATAGAACCAGAAAGAGGCTTTACCAAGAATCAGATGTACCGTGCAGAGCCATGTTGTTCAATGAGTTATATGAAGAAACATTAACCAAGAACTTAAGGGCCCAAGTCTCGGAAAAGGTGTGCTTTCAGCCCATGTGTTTGATTTTCATGTTAGGACCCAGAAAGTCAGCATATTAGCAAAATCTCCAGAAATAAACCTCGAGGAGTCAAAAATACTTGGTTTGTTATTTTGCAATGCAGTTGTTTTCTTATATATGTAAGAGTCAGCTAATTGGCTAAATAAAGGAAAAATGAGAAATAGTCTTGTTTGCATATTTTGTGGGTAAAATTGATTAACTGACAACTACAAAAAATTCAGTTTGGGTATTATGTCTTTGTGTAGGAAGCCTAAGGATATTAAAGAAACCACTGTAGTTGTTTTAAAAAGGTATTTTAGCTGTATAACATACCCGACAATATTTCTAAGTCTACCAGTCTCCTTCAGTCTGCACTGCTACCTTAAGCCAGGTATGCACCATTTCCCTCATCGAAATGTTTTCCTTATCATTTGAAACAAAGTCTTTTGGAAGCAACCCAATGTCTCATAATAGGAGAATGGCCTATCTAGTCAGTGGAATATTATGCAGCCTTTAAAAATGTACAAGGATATGTGCACAACAATGTTCGCTACAAGATTTTAATAGTGAAAAGCTGTGACAAAGAAAAACTCCACCAGTGAGGAATTATGAGTCCCAACAACAATGTGAAATATTGGGCAACCATTAGAAAGAATAAACAGATATGTATGGATTAACATAGAAGGATATTTGCAATATTGAGTACTTACTATGTGTCAGAGTATTATGTGCCTCATTTTTGTTTCTTAAAAATAGTTTGTTGGAGTATGTTTATATATTGAAAAAGACCAGTTAACAGAGCTTATCAGTAGAATTCTAATGAAAGAGGTACCAAAGAAGAATTGAACTTCATATCTTACTTACTTTTATATTTTCTGCATATTTCTATAATAAACAGTTTACTACTTTTGTAATTAAAGCTTATAGCGCTTATAAGAGGTTTTAACAACATGAGAAATTATGTTTATGGTAATGTTAAATGCAAAAGTGGTATATGAAATTTCATATATATTAATACAACTATGTTTTCTTCAAGTATGCACAGAAAGCGATTTGAGGTGCACCTGAATGTCTCAGTCATTTGAGCGTCTGGCTCTTGATTTTGGCTCAGGACATGATCTCATGATTAGTGAGTTTGAGTCCCATATCAGGCTGTGCACTGAAAGTTCGGAGCCTGTTTTGGATTCTCTCTCTCTCTCTTTCAAAATAAATAAATATTTAAAAAATCATTTGAAAAAACACAAAGATGTTTCTGAAGGAGACGATAGGTAATTGGAATAAACTTTTTTAATGGCTACCATTAATGGGCAAAGTTGGAGTCCAGATAAAAACCAGAAAGAAATGCTAGAAGATAAAAGGGTCCAAAAATTTTATGTATGTATGTAATCTCTATACACAATGTGGGGCTCCAAGTGACAACTCCAAGATTAAGAGTCACATGCTGTACTGACTGAGCCAGTTGAGTACCACTCCAAAAACTTTTGTAATAAGATCCTTTTAATGAGCACTGAGTGTTGTATGGGAACCAATTTGACAATAAATTATATTTAAAAAATAAAGATTTATACAATGAATTGGGACACATGGCTTGCTCAGTCAGTAGAGCATGTGACTCTTGATATTGGGTTGTGAGCTCAAGCCCCCCATTGGGGGGTAGAATTTTACTTGAAAAAATGCACAGACAGGTACATACACATGGAATCAAATGCAAAGGTTCACAGTAGCAAGATTAAAATAATAAGACTCTGAATCTCAAATTATTGTTAACATAAAGTGTGAAACTTTGCCTTTTATAACACTTTCATTTTCTGTAACTCTAAGGAATTAAATGAATTACATTTCAGATATTAACTTCAAAGACCCAAAGCAGTCCATGTTCATAAGAGTCCTAAGGTACTCTCAACAGACTGCTTCATATTTTTTAAAATTAGTTTTCAACTCTTTCAAAATATATCTGTACTTTTTCTCTTTCACCCTAACTTCCTCTTCTCTTTAAAATTGTTTTTAAGTTTATTTATTTATTTTTGAGAGAGACAGAGCAGGTAAGTTAGGGAGGGGCAGAGAGAGAGGAAGAGAGAGAATCTCAAGCAGGCTCTGAACAGTAAACCCAGACCCCAGTGTGGGGCTGAAATCCACAAAGTGTGAGATCATAACCGGAGCTGAAACCAAAAGTCGGACACTTAACCAACTGAGCCACCCAATTGCCCTACTTCCTTTTCACTTTAATTCACTATTTAGTCCCATCAAAGTTTATCCTGATGAAAATCATTTGTCACCTTTTGAGAGAGACCAAAAAGGGCCTCTCATGTTAATAATCATTGGTGTGCAATGATTACAGTCTACGATAAATATGTGCATATTTTTCCATAGTAAAATTTATTAATCTCTGACTGACTTCTGCATTCTTAAATTCCACAGTCACACACATCCTCCATCACTGCCACCACCCCCAGTATCCCCATTCTCATCCTCACCACCACCACTGGCTGGTGTATGTATCTGGCATATACACTAATGTTCTGTTCTCTAAGCAGGAATTAATTACAGAGTAAATCTAATCTAAAATGTATTCCAGGGATGCATGGGTGGCTCAGTTGGTTAAGCATCTGGCTTTGGCTCAGGTCATGATCTCACAGTTCATGGGTTTGAGCCCCGCGTCAGGCTCTGTGCTGACAGCTAGTTCAGAGCCTGGAGCCTGCTTCAGATTCTGTATCTCCCTCTCTCTCTGACTCATCCTAGCTCGTACTGTCTGTCTCTGTCTCTCAAAAATAAAATAAAAAGAATTAAAAATTAAAAAAAATAAAATATTCCATACTGTAGAATTAGTTCTGGATTACTCACGATTTTAACTGGGTTAGTATGTTCTTTTAATCTATCTAATCAGGAGTTGATTACAATTGGTTTCATTTTTATTACATTTAATATAAACTACTGTATAATCAATCATAGAAATTGTAATATACTTTGAGAAAGTAAAATTGGGTCTTTTTCATTTGGGGCATTATTTATTTTTCACTGATATTTTCTGGATTAATTTTTGAAGGTGTTAACTGTTTTTTTTACAAACTTGATGAGGAATAACATGTTATCTGAGGATTTGGTAGTTCATAGTCTTATAATAGTCAAGTAGCTAAGAAGTTTTCAAATAGATATCTTTAATTTTATTGTTTTTCATTATTGTTTGATACTTGGCAAAGTTTGCAAAGAAGCATACTGAGAAGGCTGATAGCTCACCACATGTCTAGATTTAATTGTGTCTGTAAGCTCCAAATAAATATATAGATAGTACAATTTCTGTTCATTCAGTGTTTTATTTTAGTTTTAAAGTTTATTTATTAATTTATTTTAAAATAATGTCTTTTCCCAATGTGGGGCTCAAACTCACAACCCCAAGATCAAGAGTTGCATGATCTTTAGACTGAGTCAGTCAGGCACTCATTCACTCAATTTTTTTTTAATGCTAATACTATAGCCACATTGAATGTGAAGTGATGTAGAACAATTGAGGTTATTATTGGTAAAGAAATCTAAACAGTTGAATAATGCTCTCATTTAGTTCTTTAGCTATGATTAGTTCTTTGACTTCAGAATTCTATTCTGGCACTTTTGTACTTTAAGAAGAAAAAGAGACCGGTGAAAAAAAGTTGGAAACTATAAAGTACTAGACTTGTGTAAGTATCACATACTTGGTTTTAATTAAAAGTTCCATCATAAGAAAATCTCCCAAAGGAACCATGATATAGGTTTGTTGTGGACTGATATTGAAGAGACCACCAAAGTGGAATTGAGGCGAGGCAAAACTTTATTTAAGGCCTAGTCCAAACCTGAACTCCAGATGGTAAAGAGCAGAGTATGGCCCGGAACAATGCATACATTGAGATTATATAGACCTACATAGGATTCTGTGATAGCCAATTACATTGTGGCATGCTGATCACCAGTTTTGATGGGAACCAATCACATTAGTTCTTTGTTCTTCTAAATGACGTATCATAGTGGTTTGATGGGAACCAATCATAGTGGGACAGTGACTAAACAATTTTCTGTTGGCATGGCCTTGATCAAACCATGGAAAAGGGGTGGGGAACAGTTTGCAACAAAACATTCAGTAAGTGAAGTTAACCCATTACATTCCTAGCTAGCCTACAACAAGGTTATTGCATGTGTATTTATATTTGGCTATAGAATATTGATTGTAAATTTGCCACAGTATGACTAGTAGATTAGAATGCTTCCTAGTTCAGTGACCTTCAGTTGGCCTTTACAGTTTAATGCTGAAGAATGGCGTAGTGTGGTAGTCTACACTGTTGAATTAGTGCTTTGCTCTACTCAATTTGTTTTTTAGATCTGTCATTTACATTCTTTCCTTCCTAGCTGCCAGATGTGTCCTTAAGGAAGGTAAGGTACAGGGGTGCCCGAGTCGTTTAAGGTCCAACTCTTAGTTTCAGCTCAGGTCATGATCTCACCATTTGTGAGTTCGAGTCCCACATTGGGCTCTGTGCTGACAGTGAGGAGACTGCTTGGGATTCTCTGTCTCCCTCTTCCTCTGTCCCTTCCTTGCTCATGGTCTCTTTCTCTCAAAAATAAATAAACATTTTTTTTTAATGTAAGGTACAGAAAAGGGATGGGGTAAAGTAATGAGGCAAAATTAGCATTTCTGTCATGGAATGAAAAATACTGTTGGTGTACCTACAATACTATATGTGGATGTTTATTTGCTTTACTGTATATTTGATAAATTTAATATTTTTATTATGAATTTTTAAATTGGATCTAAGTTATTCTTTCATATTTATTACCAGGTAGATGTAACATAAATTTGTTAATTTGTGGGTGGATGGAGGTAATGGGGCTCCTTACTTCTCCACCACCTTGCTGCTCCCCCCAAAATTTGTTAATTATTATTCTCTTCTTATAGTTTTCAGCATATGATTTCATCCCATCTCCAAAATTAAAGCCCTCTCAAGGAATGCCAGTCAATGATGATTTATGTTTTAGCAGAAAAAGAGTGTCAAGAAACTTATTTCAGAATAGTCGGGATTGTAACCCAGATTCTCTTCCTGTGTGTGCTGCTGGTAAGTTAAAGGTACAGGTTAATGGACATGTTGAAACTAAGTTAAAGGTTTCTCTAAACTTAATAATTCATTCAAAGACCTCGAAGAGTTTATAATCTAGTAGACAATTCAGAGTCAATAAATATTTGTTATAGATCTGATAAGAATGGGCGCTTTGACATAATTGTGTGATAAGTATCTATACAGTATATACACTATAGTGTATATATATATATACTATATACTATAGTATACATGTAGCAAAATTCCATAGTATTTTTATACAAAAATGATTGTTGCAATGATTATGTAGTTTAATGTTTATTTAACAGAGAAAAAGAAATGCAAGAATATATCCAGTTATGCTCATACCATTAGTTTGGATTTTTATAAGACTCATGCTTTCTGTACCCTTGAAAGCTCTTATCTAGTCACACAGATTTAAAATAACCAGAAAATAAGACAACATATAACCCAGTGCTAGATTGAGTGATATGAATTGTAAGTACTATTTAGGGACTTAAGAAAGGAAAGGGATTGAAGTGGTTTGGGAAAACTCCAGGAAAAAGTTGGACTTGCGCTAGACCTTAAAGAAGGGAAAGGTTTGTGACTGTTTGGCACTGAGGCAAGAGGGCTTGTTCCAGATAGGGAGAAAGTACAATCAAAACATGGAGATAAGAATGAACTTGGAAGATGTCTGGTACATGAAGATAAAGGGGCTTAAAATCATAGGGAGAAAATGTTAAAAAATCATACAATTTCAGAACTGTAAGTGATTTCTTGCTCAGAAATAACCTTATCTAGCCAAGGGAGAGGGAAAGAGATCTTAGAAATAAGCTTGGAAACCATGTGAATGCTGTGTTAGATATTAGGAAAGAAAGTACAAGAGTCCTGCAGAACAACTTTTTGTGCAATATGTACTACAAATACTGCAAAGAAGAAAAGCCAGCACAAGAAATAACAGATGTTGGAGAGGATAGGGAGAAAGGAGAACGCTCTTACACTCTTGGGGGGAATGCAAACTGGTGTAGCCACTCTGGAAAACAGTATGGAGGATCCTCAAAAAATATGATCAAGCAGTTGCTCTATTAGGTATTTTCTCAAAGAATACAAAAACACTGATTTGAAGGGATACATGCACCCCAATATTTATAGCAGCATTATCAAGAATAGCCAAATTATGGAAAAAGCCCTAACGTTTATTGACTGGTGAATGGATAAAGAAGATGTGGTATATCACAATGGAGTATCACTCGACCATCAAAAACAGTGAAATCTTGCCATTTGCAATGAGGTGGATGGAGCTGGAGTGTACTATGCTAAGCAAATTAAGTCAGTCAGAGAAAGATAAATACCATTATTATTTCACACATATATAAAATTTAAGAAACGAAACAGAGGAACATGGGAAAAATAGGCAAACCAGGAAACAGACTCTTAACTATAGAGAACAAATTTCTACTACTGAAACTAATATTACACTGCATGTTAACTAATTGGAATTTAAATGAAAACTTGAAGGCGGTGGGGGGAAGGAAAACCAGGTCTGGAGAAACGTTCCATGGTAAGAGGAGGGAGCATGTAGGAAGAAATGTTTTGTGTGTATTTTTCAGTATACTTTCTTTGTATTTTTCCAGTGTCTCTGTTCTTTAACCTCTGATACTAGTCAGATATGCCAACAGCAAAAACTATCCCTTTCTTACCTGCCTAACTTACTGTACACTTACTCTTGTATTTATTCTCACACAAACGAAATCAGTATTTTTGAAATTAGGTGTATTTGTGAAATAAAGTTAAATTTACGTTTATGTTTTTCCTTTCCTTCCTTCCAAAGGCAGCACTGGGACTCACCAGACAAATGTTTCTGGGAAATGTGGACAACTTGGATTTTCACAGATTTGTGGGAAAACTGGCAGTGTGGACTCTGACTTACAGTACCTGGGGACAACTAATAGTCATCAAGATAAAGGTTTAAATTCCAACTTTATTTGGATATTAGTGATTTATAAGTATTGAGTAGAGTTTCCAAATCTAGCTTATATATTATTTTGTGTTATGTTATTCACTGCAGAAATGAAAACCATGTTATATTTTTAATAATAATCTTAATATTTTTTCATAGCTGTGACTCTAAAATGTTAATTTAGTAATCTTGATATATACATGATTGGATAAAAATTAGAGAGGTTAGAAACTCATGGTGGAGATGAGCATTTTAATACCAAGTAATAAAAAATACTATTCCTTAAGTACTGTATTTAGCAGAAGACCATTGTTTTCCATAGCAGTTTTAACTTTTAAGTACCCTTTTAAGTATCCTGTAATTTTAACTTTATCACAGATAGAAGGAGGAAAACCATGTAAATATGTCTGTAGATTCAGTTAAAATTCAACATCTGTGCATGATTACAAACTTTTAACGAACTACAAATGTCTTAATTTGATTAATGATGTCTGTTAATGCCGATAGCAGCTATATTTAGGAGGAAAATACTAGAATTAGACAAAAATGCTCACTGTTACCATTGCTATTGAACATTTAATTAATTGCTAAACCCTGTAGTATTTATTGAGAAGCAGACACTGTTCTAGAATCTAAAAATCAAAATCTAGTAGAAGAGGAAATAATAAAGGAATAATAAGAATAGAAGTGGCTGCTATGAAGAAAAATAAGGCAGGGTGAGAAGACAGCTTGCGATAGGGAAAGTTTCTGTGAAATGAAAATGTTTCAGCAGAAAACTGAATGCAGTGAAGGAACGAGTTACATGGGTATCTGGAGAAAGAGCATTCCAGGAAGAGAGAAAAATCGAAGTATAAATGCTCTGGAGGCACCTGAGTGACTCAGTAGGTTGAGCAGCCTATTCTTGATTTCGGCTCAGGCCATGATCTCATGGTGTTGAGTTCAAGCCCCTTTTTGGGCTCTGCGCTGACATCAGACAGCCCGCTTAGGATTCTTCTCTCCCCCTCTTTGCCCTTCCCCTGCTCCCTTGCTCTCTCTCTCTCTCTCACTCACTCAAATAAGTACATTTAAAAAAAAGGACAGATGTTCTGAAGTAGGACCTTGTTTGGCTTATTGGAGAAATATCCAGGTCAATGAAAGGAGTGAGGGGGAGGGTAATTTTAGGCAATAACATGGGGCCTTGCTGGAACTTGGGATTTTATTCTGAATGGGATAAGAAGTTACAGTAGGTTTTTGAGGAGGGGGGGAAGGCATGATTTAACTATCTTTTAAAAGGATCCGAGCTACTATGTAGAAAATAGGTTTGGTAGCAATAGAGGTAATGTACAAAGCAAACCAGTTGGGATATGGAGATTACAAAGGTGAGAGATGACCTGTATTAGAAAGGAAGCAATGAAAGTGATCAGAAGTAGTTGGATTCTGATATACAAGGTGGCCATGAAGTTTGGAAACACAGGTAATTTTATTTTATAATGTAAGCTAATGTAATATGAATAAGCCATTTATTCTATATTCACTAAAGTTTTCAGATTCATTGATCGTTGTGTGTTGCTAACGTAGAGCCAAGAAGATTTACTAATGGATTAGATATGAAATTTGTAGGAAGAGTGGAGTCAAGGATGAGTCCAATGTTGTTGACCTAAACAACTTAGAGAATAGTTTACCAACGAGGAATGTTACCAAGAAGAGGAATATTAGGAAAAGAGTAGATTTGACTGAGAAATCAGAAGTTTTGTTTTGAACATGTTTCATTTGGGACATCTGTCTCTTTAAAGAAGATGTTGAGTGGCCTTTTGATATTAAGTCTGGATACAAAGGAAAATCCGTGCTAAAAATTTGGGAGTCATTGTACTTCCTGCCTAGGGAAAGTCTAGCTCAAAATTAAAACTATAAAATTTGTAAAAATAAATAAAATTTGTAGAGGAATAAAGAAAAAGTGTCATTACTCTCCAATAAAATGTGGTACAATGTGGTAACTAAGAACAATGGGAAGCCACAGTGCTGGGGTCTGTATCCCAGCTTTATGATTCTTAGTGTTTGATTTTCAGCAATTTACTTACCCTCTCTGCATGTTTTCTTTTAATCTATAAGATTAGTATCTACCCCCACAGGGTGTTGTGAGGATTAAATTAGTTAATATATATGAAAAATTTAGAATACCACTCGACACATAGTAAACTGCTCAATAAGCATTAGCTCACATTGTTATTATCAGAGTTGCCATCATTATTATTAATATCATTAATATCATTAATAGTTAATATAGAAAATCTAAAAGGATATACAGAAAACTGTTAAAATATTAGGCAATTTAGCAAGGTTGCCAGATAGAAAGCCAGAATATAAAGGTCAGTAAAGTTCTTAGATACAAGCAACTTTCAGAAAATATAATTTTTCAGAAAGAAGTTAACAGTATCAACAAAATCTACAACTATATGGAACTCCAACAAAAAATTTACACACCTTTTATTATGAAAGTTAAAATACATTTCTGAGAGACATAAAAGACGACCTAAATAAGTTAAAGGACATCCCACATTTTTAAATGGGGAGTCTTAATATAAGAAAAAGGACAGTTATTCTTAGATTGATCTGTAAACTCAGTGTTATTCCAATCAAAAACCTGACCAGGATCTTACATGGACCCTGACAGGCTGAGTCTGAAATACATAGGAAAAATGGAGGGTTAAGAATGGCCAAGATAATTCTAAGGAAGATAAAATAATGGGACATTAATTCTATTGGATAGCATTATGATAATTAAAACATTTTAATACTAGTGTAGGGATAGGCAAAATAGACTAATCGAACCAATAAGAAGCGTGTGTGTGTGTGTGTGTGTGTGTGTGTGTGTGTGTGTGTGTACATACCTACATATATATATGTAGATATGCACACACACATATAGGAGCCTTATAGATGAAAGGAAAAGAAAAAACAGTTTAAAACATGGCGCTGAGGGCGCCTGGGTGGCTCAGTCGGTTAAACAGCCAACTTTGGTTCAGGTCATGATCTCACAGTTCCTGGGTTCGAGCCCTGCATCGGGATCTCTGCTGTCAGTGCGGAGCCTGCTTTGGATCCTCTCTCTCCCTCTCTCTCTGCCCCGCCTCACTCTTTCTCTTGTTTTCTCTCAAAAATAAACATTAAGACATGGCACTGGGAAAATTGTACTATCTGTATAGAAGAAAGTTAAATTAGATTTTTACCTCACCCTGCACAAAAATAAATAAATAAAATAAGTGGCAGATAGGATAAAAACTTAAATGTGAAAAGCAAAAAAAAAAAAAACCAAAAACTTAAAATCTTAGATATGTGTACATAAATAACGTATTTTCTTTTGTTTTGTTACAGGATATGGTAGCCTAAATTTTGCCCCTAAGACACAGCAGACGTTTGGTAGCCAAACAGAACGTACTTCATCATACTCTGGTCTAAATCCAAGTCCAGGAGGCTTCATCCTTCCATCCTATCCTCTCTCATCACCTCGAACTAGTCCAAAGCACACATCTCTTACTGTATCTCCAAAGAAGTCTCAGGATAATTCCATTAATTTCTCTAATTCCTGGCCTCTTAAAAACTTCGAAGGACTGCCAAAGTCGAGTCCACAGAAAAAACTTGTCAGCCAAAAGTCTTCTGACCCTCCAGGTAGAAAAGATGGTAAAAATTAATACTTCACATTTTTTTTTTGTGAGTTTGAATGATTACTTTGGAGTTAGGGTTGTTTGATCTTTAAAAGCTGGTAAACAATATATATTAAATAGAACAAGCCTGTAATATAAAATTGAATTGAGGGGAACCTGAGTGGCTCGGTTAAGCATCTAACTCTTGATTTTGGCTTGGGTCATGATCTTGAAGTTTGTGGGCTCGAGCCCCATGTCAGGCTGTGCTGCTGACATCAAGGAGCCTACTTGGGATTCCCCCTCTCCCTCTTTCTCTTCTCCCCCATGCATGCATGTGTGCTCTCTCTCCCTCTCCCCTCTCTCTCAAAATAATGATTTAAAAAAATAAAATTCAATTGGTATTGTCATTTCTTTTCTTAATTTTCTACTTCAAAATCCTTTTTCAAAACTAGGGAGCTAATAATGGTTTGTAATGAGCATGAACAGCCTAAGAGCCTAGTAACAAATTTTTGCTTTAGAAATAAAAAATGTCTTTCATATAATTACTATAATGTTCAGTATCCACTTATTCTACATTTTTTGAATGCTTAGTATATGTTAAAATTATTTTAAGTTCTCTAGTATTTGTTATAAACTAATATATCCTTAACAATAGCCCTCTCCAAAATAATGAAATTGGAACATAAATTTATTCAAGACAGATCCAATTTCAGAATAAGTCTATTAAAGGCAACCCCTATATCCCACATACTTGCTTATCCCCAGCCTCTGCAGTAAGATGTTCCGGTTCATAACTGAGTGGGGTGTCTGGCTGACTCAGTAGAGCATGTGACTCTTGATCTGGGCGTTGTAAGTTTGAGCCCCAGGTTGGGTATAGAGATTACTTAAAAATAAAATCTTACAAACAAAAAAAAGATGTTCCACTTTCAAACTACCCCACAACACTGATGTTCCATTTTATAACATGACCGTAAGGTTAATTTATTGCATGGTCAGTCAACTTTATCACTTATTCTTAGCACTGAACCTTCCTTTTTTCCATTAATTTCTTTCTCTGTTTGTCTTTCCTATAAGATCAAATATTGTATTGAAAGCTGAAAACTTACTCAGTTCTCCCAGTGCCTAGAATTAATGCTTTGCATATAGTAGTCATTTGAATGTTGCTTATGTAATTAAACGAAGATAGGAAAAGAGCCCCTTGTAGCTTACTTACAGACCTACAGACTTTATCATATAAATATCAGTTATGATAATGTGTATGAAGACAGAAATTTAACCTGGTATATAGTATTTTTATTTAACATGAAAGAATTTCTTGTTATATTATATAAATATTTTGTTATATTTGTTAGGGGATACTTTGATCTGATACTTGGATCTCATTTTAAATAGTACTCTTTACTTCTAATAAAAGGCAGTATATTTTTTTAATTTAAAAACATTGTATTTAAACACTTGTGATTATAACTCCCACTTCTCTGAAATTTAAAAAAAGGTAAAATATATTTCTTTTCATGCAGGAGAAAATTCTCAAGAAAAACTGTCTCCAGTTCAACTTACACCTGCCTTGGTGAGATCACCATCTTCCCGACGAGGCCTAAATGGGACCAAACCTGTCCCTCCCATACCAAGGGGAATCAGCCTTTTGCCTGATAAAGCTGACTTAAGCACAGTGGGACCCAAAAAGAAAGAGCCTGATGATATTTGGAAGAGTGAGAAAGATAGTCTTAGAATCGATCTTTCAGAATTGGATATCGGAGATAAAGATTTGGATCAAGAAGAGGTTAGAGCCAAATATCACTTTTAATAGTTTTAAAATGCTTGTAATTTTCTATAATACAATAGCTGTCATTTAAGGAAAAATTAAATACCTTTTAATTCCATAACGTGTTTTCTTTTTTATAAAAATATTTCATGACCCGTATAGAAAATGTAAAAGCTATAGTGAAATATTAGGAAGAAAATCTATAACACCAAATCCTCCTACCCAGAATGACTCTATGTGTTTCCTCTCAGTATTTCTTCTATGCATATTTTATTTCTTTTTAAATTAAAAGTGTGAGTAATATAGCAATATACCCATGCACTAATGCCTTGCTAGTGAACAATTTGTGTATTTGTTTCCTATTTTTTAAGAAACA
>NC_043708.1:51348413-51351376 GCF_006229205.1 Suricata suricatta | reverse complement strand
CACAAACTGAGATCATGACCTGAGCCAAAGTCGGAGGCTTAACCGACTGAGCCATCCAAGCACCCTGTTGTCAGTCTTTTTAACTTTATTTTTCTTTGATTTTATCCTGAACCATGTTTATACACAGTTATCATCTGTGATTATTTAAAAATAAATTTAAATTATTTTCACTTAAATGAACTGGAGTCTCTAACAATGTGTGTAACTATAGACTGTATTATCAAAGGAGAGATGGTGTTCTATTAACTTTAATGGGAAAGGGTGTTTCATTTCAGCAGTCTGTAGAATTAAATTTTTGTGTCCTGCTGTGAGATGTTTATCTTATCCCATGATTTCATTCTCTACAGTTATAATTTAAGTAGCAGTTTATTTTGCAGTTGTAAATTTTTTTTAATGGAAATTATTTTGTTGTAATTACCTAGATCGAATAATGCAGTATATTTACAAAATTAATTTGGAATGGCTACATGGGCTAGTGAGATAACTGTGGTTACATTTATTTAAAAAAAATTTTTTTTTATGTTTTATTTATTTTTGATACGGAGAGAGACAGAGCACGAGAGGGGGAGGGACAGAGAGAGAAGGAGACTCAGAACTAGAAGCAGGCTCCAAGCTCTGAGCTAGCTGTCAGCACAGAGCCCAAAGCGGGGCTCGAACCCACGAACGTGAGATCTGACCTGAGCCAAAGCTGGAGGCTTAACCTACTGAACCAACCAGGCGCCCCAACTGTGGTTACATTTGGTTACCAGATGTTTGAAATAGATATTTATCTTTTAGACCTAAAGTCCTTCCCTTATCTTCCAGGAATGTGAGATTTGTGTTAAATACTCATATAGTTACAAATTCCTGTGAATAATTTGGAACTCAGTTGAGAAGAAAAGTTCATGTTGTACTTTAATATTCAGAAATCACTATTCCCTATGTTGTCTCATGGAATTATTCTCTTCCAATATTGAACTCTATAAGAAGAGGAGTTCAGTATACCCTCATATCTGAACTAAATTACCTTTAATGACTTTTGTATTTCCACATTAAGTTCAATAGCTTTAAAGCAATTATTCTTAACCAGCTTGCATCTTGCCTTAAGAATAATGTCAACGATCATGTGGGATCGAGCCCCACATCAGGCTCTAAGCTGTTGTGCAGCCTATTTAAGATTATCTCTCCCTCCGGCCCTCTCTTCTGCATACATGCACTCTCTTTCTCTCTCTAAAAAAATAAATAAAAATTTAAAAGAAACATTTAAAAAAGAATAATGTCAAAAAAGGCATTTCTACCTTATATGGGGCTTTCATCTTTAAGTGGGTTTGGTAGGAAAAACTCTTGAGGACCACTCTTCTCGAGACTGAAGTATTTTTTTTACCTGAGTCTAATGCATGATATAAATGTAAATTGACTAAAAAAATTGACTCATCTATTTTAAAGAAATTACTCTTTAAAAATGTTTAGCATTGATTTCTCACTAACAATTAACAAACATACCAACCCAACTACTAAGAATTGTACTCCTTTGTAAAATCTCTTCTTTATTATACTCATCACTGGCTTATTGATATTATGACACTTAATTGATTTACAACAGTTTCTTTACATTCAAATTTAACATTCTTTAGTTACTTGTTTTGTAAAACATAGCCTGTAGGTCTTTATAATGTTAGAAAAGCATGGGGTGGCTGGGTGGCTCAGTCGGTTAAGCATCCAACTTTGGCTCAGGATATAATTTCATAGCTCGTGGGTTCGAGCCCTGCTTTGCTGACAGCTCAGGGCCTTGAGCCTGCTCTTCAGATTCTGTGTCTCCGTATCTCAGTGCCCGTCCCCTGCTCACAGTCTGTTTGTCTGTCTCTCTCTCTGTCTCAAAAATAAACATTAAAAGAAAAGTATAACAATAATCCAAGAAGGGGCACCTGGGTGGCTCAGTCAGTTAAGCATCTGACTCTTGGATACAGCTTAGGTTATGATCTGACAGTTTCATGAGTTTGAGCCCCCCATCAGGCTCTGTGCTGACAACGCAGAACCTGTTTGGGATTCTCTCTCCCTCTCTCTGCCCTTTCCCCACTCATGCTGTCTCAGTCTCTCTCAAAATAAAGAAATAAACTTAAAAAAAAGAATCCAGGAAGAAAGTGGCATTTGCTAATAAACCCACTTGTTGATTATCTCTTATTTATAATGTAGTTGTCTCTTTTTTGGTATTATTGTCTATAAGGTAGATAGTGTATTAGATAATTAGGAATCATTTGGTTTAGTTTGGGAATGGACTTTCTTTGGATCAGTTTGTTTTTTGACCCAACAAAAGATTGTATAGTACAAGTCAGAGAACCTTCCCTGCCTTTGGCAATCCTCTCGTAAATAATTAAGAATTTCCAATATGTTAAAAAGGTTGGAAGTTCAAAAGGTGAATGAGGGGGGGCATCTGGGTGGCTCAGTCAGTTATGTGTCTGACTTCAGCTCAGGTCATGATCTCATAGTCTGTGAGTTCGAGCCCTTTGTCTGGCTCTACAGTGAAACCTTGGAGCCTGGAGCCTGTTTCAGACTCTGTATCTCCCTGTCTGTCTGTACTTCCCCTGTTTGTACTGTCTCTCTCTCAAAAGAAAATAAAAACATAAAAAATTGAAAAATTATTTTTAAGTGAATGAGGCATATCAATAAAAAGAATTCTTAGCTGTAATTTTTCTTACTTGTTACTGCCTTCTTATTGCAGTTTAGTGACTAAATGGGAAATATAGAGAATGCTTTATCTGAGAATGTTGAGTAGCTTTAGATTTTAAATGATTATTGAAATTACTTTGTTTCATTGTAGGTCAGACATATTTCCAACATTTGGATCAAAACTTTGTCCTACAAGACTTTCTTCTGCAAAGAATAAAAACTCTGAGATAGCCGACCAAAGCCCCATTGAAGGTATTTTATAACTTTTATAAATATGATTTATAGAAAGTATGATTTTTAAGTTATATAAAAAATGA
>NC_043708.1:51346558-51348313 GCF_006229205.1 Suricata suricatta | reverse complement strand
CTACAACCCCTGAACCAGGACCTGACTGAAATCAAGAGTAGGATGCTCAAACGACTGAGCCACCCAGGTGCCCCATCTATTCTTCATAGTTTTGGTAGTTAATACAAAAGTTAGCCTCATAAAGATGCTGGCTTTGGATGCTAATGCTTTCTGCTAATAATAGGTATTACTAATCTGATGCTATAGGAAAAAAGTTTACACTAACATCATTCAGGAAATTGAGCACAATGTGCTATAATAGGTAATAGTGGATTATATGTGGAAAGCTTTATTGGAAATTATGATATAAAGACAAGCTGGATTTAAAGTTTTTACACACTTATTTTTGGTTTTTGTTTTCAGGTAGTCTTTATTCTGAGCATTATCATTTACCAATGCTTTACCAATTAAATGATAAACCTATAAACTTGATAAAATTATAAACATTTGCTTACTGAAAACAAAACCCTATCCCACAAAACAAAAAAATGTAAACTCAAGTTTATAAAATCCTAAACCATTAGCAACTTTACATTTTAAGAACATACTAAATTTAACCAAGACTATCTCACAGTGAATTCAAGAGGAGAAAACATGATCACAGAAATATTTATTTGTTTAAAAATACAGATTTCTAACTCTGAAGATTGATTCATTAGTTGTGAAGTGAGGTCCCAGAATCTGTGTTACAAGGAGCCCTGACGGTTCCTAGGACTAGGCAAGTTTGAGAACACTAAGTATTAGACTCTTTTAACAAACACTGAATAGTACATACAGAAGTAGGTAGTTTTAAGGCTTTTTTTTTTTTCACTCCACTAACTTACTAGATCAGAGGGAAACACAAATCTAGGTTTTCTAAATCTTTTATTTATTTTTTTATTAACAAAATTTTCTTCATGTTTATTTTGAGAGAGTGTGTGAACGGGGGAGGGGCAGAGAGAGAAGAATCCCAAGCAGGCTCTGCACTGTTAGTGCAGAGCTCAATATGAGGCTCAAACCCACAAACCATGAGATCATGACCTCAGTCAAATCAAGAGTCAGATGCTTGGGGCGCCTGGGTGGTGCAGTCAGTTAAGCATCCAACAGGTCAGGTCATGATATCACAGTTTGAGTTTGAGTCCCTCGTGGGGCTCTGTGCTGATAGCTCAGAGTCTGGAGCCTGCTTCAGATTCTGTGTCCCCCTCTCTCTCTCTGCCCCTCCACACTCATGCTCTTTCTCAGAAATAAACATTAAAACAAAGAAAAAAAAAGGGTTGGACGTTTAACCAACTGAGCCACCCAGGAGCCCCTTCTAAATCCTTTCTAACTCCAAAGATATTCTTCCAAAAGTGGGCTCCATTTTCAGAAACAAGATACAACCCACCAATAACTTAGACAAATATTTGTAAAATAATGAATAATTTACTATGATAATAAACCTTAAAAAAGGATTAAAGAATAAGTTTATGTGTTATGTTTCTTTGTGTCTTCTCCTTTAAAGGAACAAATACTAAGTGTCCACTATGCATTAGGTGCTTTATTTTTTTTAAGTGTATTTATTATGAGAGAGAGAGAGAGAGAGAGAGCAAGTGAGCGAATGCCGGAGGCGTTGAGGGGGAGGAGAGTGAGAGAATCCCAAGCAGACCCTGCACTGTTAGTTCAGAGCTCTGTGTGGGGCTCAAACCCACAAACTGAGATCATGACCTAAGCCTAAACCAAGGGTCAGATGCTTAACTGACTGAGCCACCCAGGTGCCCCACTAGGTGCTTTATATATCTTATATATTTAAATGTTCAC
>NC_043708.1:51270175-51346458 GCF_006229205.1 Suricata suricatta | reverse complement strand
TCTCTCTCTCTCTCTGTCTCCCCCCAGCTGTCCTGTCCATTGCTCATGTGCTCTCTCTCTCTCTCTCTAAAAATAAATAAATAAATAAAATAAAAAACTGAGAAGAGAAAGATATCCATGTTACTCCGAGAAGTTATCTATAATTTAACACCAGATATTTTTGACTCTCTGAAAACTAAATTAATGCTTTTTACTCTTCAGTCTTCTGTGGCCCAGTTGCCACCAGCTACCCCTTTCCCCACAATCCCATTTTTATTAAAAACCCACAACAATATTAAAAACAAATTGTATTTTGTTATTACTACCTAATGGTATTTATAGCAGCTATATATATTAAAATGGATGGTGACTCAAATGTCTATTGTGTCGGATTTTCCATATAGTATGTATTTTGTAGTTTTAACAGCTTCAAAGTATTAGTATAGGGTAGTCTGTTTAAACATTCAAATATAGATTAAAATTTTTGGTATTTGTTAAAAGGAGGCCCATGTTAGGATTTTGATTTTATTTTTAATTAGGAATATAACAGTATGCTAGGCATTATGCTAAACTTTTTATGTATGTTTTCCTCACTTAATCCTTACAACCGTCCTGGAAGAAGTAATACTGTTATCCCCATTTTACAAACGAGATGAAGTGTCTTGTCCAGGTTCTGTCAGTGGTTGAAGTGGCAGTGCTGTGATTTAAAGCCAGGAAGCACGATTCCAGATTCTGCGTTTAGTCACTGTGTAGTGTGTTGCTTCACCAGCCAGACCAGTACTGACCCAGTGGGAGAAAAGAGAAATGGAAAATACCTCTCAGGATACAGTTTACAAATCCTAGGTTAAAAATTTTTCTTTTTGCGAGAGAGGGAAGCAAACCGTAGGAGACTCTTAACTGTAGAGAACAAACTTATGGTTGATAGAGGGAGATGGGCTGGGGATGGGCTGGTTGGGTGATGGGTTTAAAGGAGGGCACGTGACATGATAAGCTCTGGGTGTTGGTGAGGAGTCGCTAAATTCTACACCTGAAATCAGTTTTACTGTATTTGTAACTAACTAGAATTGAAATAGATAATACAAATAAATTTTTTTCTTTTTGCTATAAAGTTTTAAATGTCATTTAAAAATTAAATGTTTGTTATATTTTAAATATATGTGTATATGTATTTGATTATCTCTTTCAAGCACTAAATTTTGTATTTCATTGTAATTTTAAAATGCTTATAATTTTAAAACATGTTTTATAAAATGCTTTAGTTATAGATTATAATGTTTTTCACAGCTAGTAAAAGTATTATAAAATTTGAAATAAGATAATAGCCTTTAAATTACTATAATGTTATAGTTTCTCATATTATGTTACTGACCTTTTTAAACGTCTAGAAGACAAGATAGATTTAAACGGGAGATATATACCTATCTGTAGTATTGCTTGAAACACAAGTAATATTTTTAATTAATATTTTTGTGTATTTTATAGAGATTACAGCTTCCAGTGTGAGCATAATTGGTCAACGTATGAACTATGGGTTTGGAAGTGGTGATTTTGAAGATGATATGTCCCATGACATTTCACCTAGTGTTTTCAAAATACCAAATAAGGAACACTCAAGACATAAACATACAAAAGGTTAGTAAATTTCACAAGTTAATTTTTAAGATTGAATGTCTTTAAATCCTAAACTAAATATCTCAGAATTTTCCCTAAGCATGCCAGTAAAAAAAAAATTAATGGTGATTTCTAAGTTTTGAGATTTTTCTTTCCCCTATGCTATGTGTTATTAATTGAATAATTTTGCCAAATAGAAGAACATACAGGTTCTTCATGTATTGGTTGATGGACTTGCCTGAGAAGCAAATGCTAGGAAGTGACTCTCCAAGAGGTTAAAACTAGGGAATCTCTGCTGATCTCAGCCCCCTCAGATTACACACACACACACACACACACACACACACACACACACACATTTTTTACAAGACATTTTACTACTAAGATGGGGGAGATAAATTATGTGAATAAATAAATCCCAGATGCCTACTTAGGTTGTACCAGGGAATAAAACTTGAGAAACAGGAATATAGTTTCCTGTGGTCAAACCTGGAAAAGCTTCCTTGTCATCACTAACCCTGCTAGGAATTTACATTCTCGGGCACCTGGGTGGCTCAGTTGGTTAAACATCCAACTTCGGCTCAGGTCATGATCTCATGGTTCGTGGGTTCGAGCCCCGCTTTGGGCTCTGTGCTGACAGCTAGCTCAGAGCCTGGAGCCTGCTTCAGATTCTGTGTCTCCCTCTCTCTCTGACCCTCCCCTGCTCACACTGTCTCTATCTTTCAAAAATAAATAAAAAACATTAAAAAATTTAAAAAAGAATTTATATTCTCTATTATTTTTCTTTAAACTTAGTATAACAGATGGCTCCTCTGTGACTGCTATCCATTTTTTTTCAAAGACCTATTAGAGCTACATTTAAAAATTTTACCTTGGGGTAAAGAGAAAGTGATTTTTAAAACTTTAAATATTTAAATAGAGTAATTAGAATACACTGTATTTGTAAGTGTTTAATCTACTAGTAATTGTAAGAAGCTATCATATTTTTACATGTAGCAACTATGATTGTAATAAGATCAACTGTTGTTATTGCTGTTCATCTGAAATCATATATATGTGTAGGCATTCAGGCATTTTAGGACATGTATATTTTTTGTGGAAATAACTTGAGTAAAAGGAAGTTGCTTAGAAGCTTTTCCTTTTTTTTTTTTTTTTGGAAATTTTTAAATTTCATTCATGATGTACTTCAATATCTGTTCTTTGTAGTTGGTTTCTTCTCATTGATCTTATAAAGAGAATTACAGTGTTTTTTTTCATATTTACTTACATATTTATCATGTAAAGATAATCAGTACAAAAAATACTTTTCTTCCCAGAAGTAACTCATACCCTAACATATGTTTTAAGTTATTTTATTTTGAGAAAGGAAAGGAGAGGATCCTATGCAAGTTTGAACTCAAGAAACCATGAGATCATGACCCAAGATGAAATCAAGAGTCAGATGCTTAACTGACTGAGCTACCCTGGTACCCCTCTAACATATAATTTTTTAATTTTCATTTTTAAAAGTTGCTTTGAAATAATTACTGAATATGTTCATTTACTACTCGTGGCATCATTTTTGGGCAACAAAATAAAAATATATATATTTTGGGGCACCTGGGTGACTCAATCAGTTAAGCATTTGACTTTGGGTCAGGTCATCATTTCATGGTTTGTGGGTTTGAGCCCCATGTCAGGCTCTGTGCTGACAGCTCAGAGTATGGAGCCTGCCTTGGATTCGTGTGTGTCTTTCTCTCTCTACCCCTCCTTTGCTTGTGTTCTTTCTCTCAAAAATAAATAAATAAACTTAAAAAAAAATTTTTAATATATGTATATCTTTTGGCCAACTGTTATTTCTATGCCAGGAAATTAACTTTGCACTTACACTTCCAACTCTAAACCAAAATACCTGCCTCATCTGTTCATTCAACAAGAATAAACATGTTTACAAACCAAACTTACCTTCCTTTCAAGACCTGCTCTTCTTTTGTTATCATTTTATTAGTAGCATTACCATTTCCCCAGTTATGGGAATTTGTAACTTGAGAGTCATCTTTGTCCTCTCCTTACACTCCAAGTTCAGGCAGTGACTCATCCTGCCAGTTCTGTTTAATCTCAGCGTTTGTTACCTCTTCCCTGGATAATTATAGTAACCTTCTGATAAGATATTTTGTATTTTATTTTATCCTCTTTTACTCCAGGCTGCATACTCTTTCAGAATTATCTTTTTGAAGTACAGTTGTCATCTCTTCCATACTCAAAACCTTCAGTGGTTCCCTATTTCCCACAGAATAAATTTCCTGCTCTATAGCATAATTTTTAAGACTCTTAACAATCTTGCCTCAACTTAACTTTCTTGTATTATCTTACTCCTTTTTTCATTCCCCATGCCTTGGCATTCAAGACTAGAAGTTTTCTGAGTTTGCATGTATGTTGGCATAGATGTCCATTTCCAATTTTGAAGTGTTCAAATCATGTCTGCTTTTTGAATACCAGCTTAAAATTTATTTCTTTAGAAAGCTTTCTCTACTAGGCTGGAGTAGTATAAGTTATTTAAAATGAAAGATACTGTCATCTTTATATTCCTGTTAGGCTTTGCATGTAATGGTGTTCAGTGTCACATGTTAAATGAATGGAGTGATGGGGAGCCTACCCAAACTAATAGTGTAGCGCTGGGCACAGTGACTCAAAAATTGCATTGTCAGATAGTCAGGTTAAAGTAAATATTGAGTGCAGTGCTGAAGGGAATAAAAAGACTTCCAGAAGAAATATTGGCAGTGAGTGGCATATGTGAATGGATTCATTGTACAGGAAACTTCAGATGGTTTTAGGATTAGCTTTCAGAACTCCTTCCCATTTCACTCCTTTGCTGGTTGTTCCTTTCAACCTGTCCCATTTTCTGGCATACTAATATAGAGCCCCAATTAATGACCTGAGAAAGTGATTAATGATAGATGCATAGAGGGTTAGCAAACTAGATTTTATGAGTTAATGTTTTCTCTTTCTCTATTTGGATGAATGAAACAGAAGTGACAGAAAGGTCATATAAGGATAGTTTATATATCAAGAATCTTTTATTTTTTCTTTGTATTTTAGAATTGAGACTCACTGAGCAACATTTCTTTCAGCATTTCTTTGTTTACAAGAAAATATAGTATAAAAAGTAAAAGTAACATTAAAAATGACTAGTTATATCAGCTTTTTTGATAAATGAAGTTAAACTACTTAAAGATAACATGTTCTTTATATCTTTCCTCATGAGATTTGTCTAATTATTCAGTCGTCTTTTGATAGACTATCTATAGATTTTATGGTTTTGGACTGTTATTGAGCAAATTGTTCCATTTACTGAGATTCGCTTCCCTTTGTCACTAAACATTTTTTGAGGCCACCTGTTGTTTCTGTTATATGACCCCAAATTAATTTTGTTTTACTTTTCATTTTTTCTGCTTTGTAACAATCATCTAACATATATTTACTGAATACCTACTATGTGCCATATTAATAGGCAATGATAATCAAGATTAAATATAGGTTCTGTCTCTGTAGAGCTTATAGTCTAGTAGTAAAGAGAATAATTACATGATCACAAACCGCAGTGAAAGATACCCTAGAAAATTACAGAATGCTGTGAGATTGACTTAGTCTCTTTTCAGGAGTTAGCAGCTTTCCTTCATGATTAGCCCTTTGCTGCTCGATTATCATGCTGTGATTATTTTCTTGTACATCTTTCCCATTCTTAACCCTGGAATGTATAAACTCCTTAGAGGAAGGAAGGTTTCTTTTCTCTCTACTGCCTAGTCCATACTAGGTATTATAGTTTTAAATATTTATTGAACTAATAAATAAGTGAATAAATAAATTGTAAAATCTGTGTATGAACTTAATTTTGTTTAAAAAAACCATGTTACATTATTCTAAAATACAGTATAAGAAGAATTTTAAAATATGGGTTTTTTGTTTGTTTTTTTAGCATTTCCAGGCCCATCATCAAATTTACAGCAAATTCCCAGTTTTGACTTCACATCCACAAATACCTTACCAGAAGACTCAGTAGTAGTTGTTGGAAAAGGTATTTCAAAGTTATTTAGCTTGTTAATTGTATGTGTTCTTCACACATAAGCAAAGGGTATCATTAAAGACTAGAAAAGAGTGTGATTCAAATGTGGTTTAAAACTTGTTTTTTAAAATATCATTAAATTGAGAGAACTAGAAGTGAATACTTAGTTTTACATTTCTGTCTAACAGAACTACAATAATTCATGTCAGCAACTTTCACAGAGGTGTGGTAAGTGACAGCTGCAGTTTAAGTACTTCTAAAACACTTTTAGGACAGGTAAGATAGTTTTATCCTAGTTTAAGTTCAAATGACAGTCCTTAAGACAGCTTAGTAATTAATGTAATTTTTTATTATTTTCCATACAGAGTCTAGACAAATCAGAATTAACACCTGGTATATATTTTAGGGGGATTAGGGGAGCTTTAAACAACATATTTGCAAATACTTTTTTATAATTCTTTTTTGGCAGAGAGTTTCTGCTCTGCGGTTCTGCCTGGGGCCCCCTTGCAGTGTATTCATTAAACTTCTGACTCCTTTTAAAAACAACAACAACAAAACTGATTTTTTAGCTTTATTGAGCTAAAAAATTTTTTTATAATTGACAAATTAAAATTATAAAGTATTTACAGTGAGAAAAGGATTCCCCCATCAAGTTAACATACCTCAACTAGTTTCTTTTTTAATCAAAAAGCTAGAATGTGAGGATAGACATGGAAAGTACACATCTCGTTATTGGTAAATACAGTAGAATGAAATGCTTGGAAAGCTTTCCTAATTGTTTGATAGAATCTCATTAAGTTAATTTAAGGCTCTCAACTTAGCTTGCAAACTTAGTTTCTGTTATTCTTATGTTAGCCTTGTGCCCAACCAAAGTTATTCACTCCACATACATGTTCTATACTTGTTCAGCTCTGCTTATAACATTCCTATCTCATAGGATGTCCTGCCCTCCTTATTATCGGTCCAGCTCCATTGTATCTTCCAATCCCAGTTCAAATCCTTGCTCCTTGAAATTATTTTAAACACCGAGCTCATACTGACCTTTCCTTCATATGAATTCATTACAGTATGCAGTTCTCATTTAATATTGTGAAATGTTTACTGATACCTCTTATATGATTGTCCTGCCAGGGTATTTGTTTTTATATATTTTTTTTACATTTTATTTATTTAAATAATCTCTACACCCAACATGGGGCTCAAACTCTCAACCCCGACTGAGATCAAGAGTTAGATGCTCTTCTGACTGGGCCAGCCAGGTTCCCCTATATTTATGATTATTTAACAGGTTTTTCTTACTAACTATATTGTTTACTTTTCAAAGTTAAGAGTCTTGTCTTAAACTTTGTTATTAGAGTGACATCACATGAATACGTAATGGCAATTGGATGGTTGCTTAATTTCAGGTGTATTTGGAAATCCAAATTCAGCACCAGCAGCCTGCAGCCAACCAGTGATATCTTCTGTGGAAAATGGAGATACGTTTTCAGTTAAACAAAGCATTGAACCACCATCAGGGATTTATGGAAGAGCAGTCCAGCAAAGTATTCAATCATTTGTTGATGTTGAGAATGAAAAGGATGTAAGGTTATTTTCAGATTATTAGGATAAATTCAAGCCTATATTATATCATTGTTTTGTGTTCATCAGATTTGGGGAGGTGAAAGTGTTTGGATTAAAATTTTTTAAATCTCAGTATAATAGAAATTTTTTATCCTTAACTATTTATTTATTTTAAGTTTATGTATTTATTTTGACAGAGCACCTGGGTGAACTTAATCAGTTAAGCATCTGACATCGCCTCAGGTCATGATCTCACTGTTAGTGGGTTCAAGCCCTGCCTTGAGGTCTCTGCTGTCAGCACGGAGCCTGCTTCAGATGCTTTACCTCCTTCTCTCTTTTTGCCGCTCCCTTGCTCGAGAACGTGCTTTCTCTCTCAAAAATAAATAAACATTAAAATTTCATTTATTTATTTTAAGAGAGAGAGTGCGTGTGAGCAGGGCAGGGGCAGAGATAGAAGGAGAGACAACCCCTGACATGGAGCTCGATCTCACAAGCGTGAAATCATAACCTGAGTCGAAATTAAGAGTCAGACGCTCAACTAACTGAGCCACCCAGATTTCCTGTGATCCTTAATCATTTAACTGATGGATTATTCATCTTTCCTAGCAAATATATTCTTGTTCTGTGTACTTTATGTGTATATTATATATAGTACGTTATATATGTGTCTGTATATATATATAATGTACTTTATGTACATATACAACAATTTTCTAGGACACTCAATGAGTAACAGACTGATATCCTCAGGCACAAATTTAGTTATGATATTAGCACCATGTAATTCTGTTCAGTATTAGAATTCCTGAAATAAGGACTAAAAAATGTATATATTTTTTTATGTATAGATATTTAATGTCAATGTATAGTTGTCTGAGATGAAGATAGTTATTTTAAACATCAAAGTCCCTGAATACTTTCAAATATTTCAACTTTTTCATTCAGATTAAAGTTTCTATTTCAAAATCTACTTATGACAAGATGAGACAAAAGAGAAAAGAGGAAAAAGAACTTTATGACATTAAAGATGGTGAAAAGAAAGAACAGAATTCCTGGGAGCAAATGAAACATACAGGAACTGAGAAAATGGCATCTGAAAGTAAGTGGAATTTAACTTTTGGTGTGTTTTTTAATTGATAATATTCTAAAGCTAGCATACCTGTGGTTTAATTGAGGGCTAATAATGGGATATATTGAGCTATAACAATGAAAGCTGCAAGACCCAGTAGCTTCTATTAAATATTAATCCTTTCTCATAAAAAGGAAATTGTTTTTCTCCCTTCTAGACTTAAATATTTTTGGAGATGAGGTGGGAATATCAAAAAATGAGAGTTCCCCTTTAGAAAATACTGATTTAAGCCCTCCATTGAAAGGAGGGACCTGTTTAAAAAGGTCACCATCTTTAGCATTTTCAGATTCAGATAAGTAACTACTTTAAATGTAAAGAACAGTGTCACAAATGCTGGTTCAGATCAAGGGACCACATATGGTTCAGTGCATTTGTGATGACAACAGCATTAACCTAGCAGGAGTCAGTAGACAGACTTGGCTTCATGAGTCTCAGGCCTGCCCTTTAAATAACTTGTGACCTGGAAATAGGCCTCAATTTTCTGTCGCCAGAAATATCCAAATTATCTCAAAGGTCCATATTAACTCAAAGATCTCCTCCATGCTCCCTTGCAAATATTCCTGTTTTACCAAAGAGTGGTATCCCATTTTATATCAGGAGTTAAATGAGATTATGAAATTGTTTTATATTAGATCATGATTTTAATTCTTTTTGATTGAAGGAGAGGGAGACAGAGCATGAATGGGGGAGGAGCAGAGAGAAAGGGAGACACAGAATCCGGAGCAGGCTCCAGGCTCTGGGCTGTCAGCACAGAGCCCAACATGGGGCTCAAACTCACAAAGTACAAACCACAAACCATGAGATGATGACTTGAGCCTAAATTGGAAGGAAGCTCAACTGACTGAACCACGTAGGCGCCCCTAGATCATGATTTAAAAAAAAACGTTATGAGGGGGCACCTGGGTGGCTCAGTCAGTTAAGCATCCAACTTCAGCTCAGGTCATGATCTTGTGGTTCATGAATTTGAGTCCTGCGTCGGGCTCTGTGCTGATTGCTCAGAGCCTGGAGCCTTCTTCGGATTCTGTGTCTCCCTCTCTCTCTTCCCCTCTCCCACTCATGCTGTCTCTCTCTCTTTCAAAAATAAAATAAACATTAAAAAATTTTTAAAAATATTGTTGGGGCACCTGGGTGGCTCAGTTGATGGAACTTATGACTCTTGATCTCAGGGCTGTGAGTTTGAGCCCCATGTTGGGTGTAGAGATTTCTTAAACATAAAATCTTAAAAAAAAAAAATTGAGGCTCCTGGATGGATCAGTCAGTTAAGCCTTCAACTCTTGATTTCACCTCAGGTCATAATCTTCATGGTTGTGGGATCAAGCCTCATGTTGGGCTCTGTGCTGGACTTGGAGCCTGCTTCAGATTCTTTCTCTCCCTTCCCCCTTTGCCTGTCTGTTTCTCTCTCTCTCTAAAAATAAAATGAAATAGTAAAGTAAAATAAAAATAAATTTAAAAATCATTGTATTTATCCTTTATTCAGCCTACCATTCAGTACTTACTAGGTTCTATATCTGGCCAGAGTAGCTTCCATGTTTCTTATGCTGTTTTTCAAAATATTAAATAGGTCTTAGGTATAGTAGCAATTTGGAAAAATCAGAAATTGAAAATGAGAAAACACATGAACTTTCATAAACATTAAGAATTATTGCTTGTTATTATTATTGTTTAATGTTACTGAAGAATAAATTGTCTAAACTGTCTTAAACATTTTAAAATTTATATTGAGTCTGAAGTCTAGGTATCAACAAAAAACCCAAAAGTACAGAAAAAATAAATATATAAATGTGATCTTGGGCAACATACATAACATCTCTAAAAGATAAAATAAAAGAGATTTGAACTTGGGGCGCCGGTGTGGCTCAGTCTGACTTAAGCCGGTTAGGCGTCTGACTTCAGCTCATGTCATGATCTCACAGTTTGTGGATGTGTTGTCAGCACAGAGCCTGCTTCAGATCCTCTGTCTCCCTCTCTCTCTATCTCTCCCCCACTTGAACTTGATCTCTCTCTTTCTCAGAAAAAAAAAAAACATAAAAAAAAAAGATTGAAACTAGATGAATGTCTGATTCTTCCCAGTTTGTATTTCTTTTATAACGTAAGAAGTTTAGAAAAATTTTTAAAATTCTGTATTCTCAAAACTAATAATTTTTGAGGGCATGACTATTGAGATGTTGACTTGTAAAATTAGTGATTTTAAACGTGTCCCTAAGAACCAGTTAAATGTAGGCATTTGTAAAATAGAAGCCTATTTGCTAGGATTCTCAAATAATTTCACTATTATTAATGTCATAAAATCTAGGGGGAGAAAAATCCACAAAACTACTTACCTAACTCATGAACAATGCTGGCTGCTATTGTTAACAGTAGAAAAAGAAGTACAGATAATAGTAAATAATACACATTGATGAGGGACGCCTGGGTGGCTCAGTTAGTTAAGCATCTGACTTTGGTTCAGGTCATGATCTTACAGCTCATGGGTTCAAACCCCACATCATGCTCTGTGCTGACAGCTCAGAGCCTGGAGCCTGTTCTGGATTCTGTGTCTCCCCCCACTCTCTGCACCTCCCCTGTTTTTTTTTTTTTAATACAATTTATTTTTTTAACATATGCAATTATTTTCCGTCATTTACAATACAGTAGTTACAAAGACACTCCAAACAGAAAAGCAAAAAAAATATGGAACGCTTCACGAATTTGCGTGTCATCCTTGCGCAGGGGCTATGCTAATCTTCTGTGTATCATTCCAATTTTAGTGTATGTGCTGCCGAAGTGAGCACTGCACCTCCCCTGTTTATGTTCTCTCTCTCTCTCTCTCTCTCTCCCTCTCCCTCTCCGTCTCCCTCTCCCTCTCTCTCTCTCTAAAATAATAAACATTAAAAAAAATTATTGAAGACTAAACTAATAATACTAATTTCTATAAGAGGTATTCATAGAGGGCTGCCTGAGTGGCTCAGTTGGTTGGCATCCGACTTGGGCTCAGTCATGATCCATTGGTCCATGAGTTTGAGCTCCCTGTATGGCTCTGTGCTGACAGCTCAGAGCCTGGAGCCTGCTTCGGATTCTGCGTCTCCCTCTCACTCTGCCCCTTCCCCCTCACTCTGTCTTTCTATCTCTCTCTTTGTCTCTAAAGTAAATAAACATTTGGAAAAACTTTAAAAAGAAAAAATATTCATAGAAGATATGATATGTATCATATCTTACACATCAAATGGAATATTATACATCAAAAAGAATGAACTCTTACTATTTGCAGGGGCATGAGTGGAGCTAGAATGTATTATGCTAAGTGAAATAAGTCAATCAGAGAAAGAAATATCATATGATTTTAGTCATATGTAGATTGAAGAAACAAAACAGATGACCACTAGTAAAGGGAAAACAAAGGAGGAGAGAAGGAAACCATAAGAGACTCTTCACTATAAAGAACAAACTGAGGGTTGATGGAGAGAAGTGGGCAGGAGATGGGCTGAATGGGTGATGGGTCTTAAGGAGGGTGCTTGTCATGAGCACTGGGTGTTGTAGGTAAGTGATGAATCACTGAATTCTATTCCTAAACCAATATTGCATTGTATGTTAACTAACTAAAATTTAAACTATAAAAAGTATTTATAGAATCTAGTCAGAATATCATTTGTTCTAGGGTTCACTGCTGCTTTATTTAGTATGTTTTTGTTTCGCGTTGTTTTAGGTGAAGCATCTCCTGGAGCCATTCCACAATATAAAGAAAGGATTCCTCCTGTGACTCATAGTCCAGAAATAATGGATACATCGGAACTACGGCCATTTTCCAAACCAGAAATAGCACTGACAGAAGCTCTGAGGCTTTTAGCTGATGAGGATTGGTAGGCTCACCATCCTTAACTTAAAACTAAGCTGAGTTCCAGAAGTGTCCTGTAAACTTTTTATTAAAAACTTTGAACCATTTTTTATTAACATAGCCTTAGAAATGATTATTATAGTTCTTAAGCAGTCTGAGGTTTCTTTAACTTAATGTAATTGAACTCTGGTCCTAATAGCACAATATTACCAGTTATATTATAACTTACATACCATAAGGACATAATTTAGCTTTATTGTGGATTACGTAAACCTTTTGGTACTGGAATACAAATCTCACTATTTCTCCAAGTGTTTCTCTGTGAAATACATTGTATCACGATCCTGGAAATACTTACATGTTACTACCAAAGCTGCAGCAGCCCCCTGCCCCAGCCCAGCTGGAGCATTTCCTGGCTGCACTTGTCCACCTATTTCCTTCCTTTCTCTTTCAGTATCTCTCTATCCCCATCTTACGTATCCTCTTCTACTACATCGGATTCATCAACATTAAAATGTGCTATATCTCCTACTTTTTAAAAATTATCCATGGGCGCCTGGGTGGCTCAGTCGGTTAAGTGTCCGGCTTCAGCTCAGGTCATGATCTCATAGTTCGTGGGTTCGAGCCCCATGTTGGGCTTTGTGCTGACAGCTAGCTCAGAGCCTGGAGGCTGCTTCAGATTCTGTGTCTCCCTCTCTCTCTGACCCTCCCCTGCTCACACTGTCTCTCTCTGTCTCTCAAAAATAAATAAAAAACATAAAAAAAAATTTTTTAATCATCCATAAACTATACATCTTTTCCACATTTCTTCTCCATGTTTAGCTAAGTCCTATAAAAGGCTAACTCATTGTCTTTAGTTTTTCACCTCATATTTTCTTCTCAACCTTTAATTGGCCCTCAACCCTCTGCATTATGACCATCACATCACTAAAACTATGAAAATGATTATCTGGGGCACCTGGATGGCTCAGTCGGTTGGGTGTCCAGCTTCGGCTCAGGTCATGATCTCACGGTTTGTGGGTTTGAGCCCCGCGTCGGGCTCTGTGCTGACAGCTAGCTTGGAGTCTGGACCCTTTCTTCAGATTCTGTGTCTCCCTCTCTCTGACCCTCCCCTGCTCATACTGTTTCTGTCTCTCCAAAAGAAATAAAAAACATTTAAAAAATTTTTTAAAAAAAGAAAGACAATGATTATCTTGCTAAATCTACACTGGTTATGTATTAGTGGTTATCTTTCTTAGCCTTTTAGCAACATTTGACACAATTGACGCTTCTTTCTGATTTTACCTTGGAAAATTAAGTCTCTTGGTTCTCTCTTACTTTAGTATGTTGTTATTTCTTCTGTTTGACTTCAAGTGAAGCATGCTCCAGAATTCACTCCATTGGCTTTCTCTGTCTACATTTATTCCATAGATCCAGGCTGGCAATCGTTTTCTATAAAGAGCAAGATAGTAAATATTTTGGGCTTTGCAGGCCAGATGTCTCTATCACAAGTTCTCCACTTTGCTGTTGTAGTGTAAAAACAGCCTTAGATATTATGAAAACAAATGGCTTTAACTATGTTCCAATAAACTTTATTTATTTAAAAAAATCTGATGGGGCCAGATTTTGTCTATGAGTCATAGTTTTTACATAGCTTTAAATTCAGTGCGTACTTTGATTCTCATAAATGTATGTCTGGATCTCAGATATTTTCTTGAGCTCTAAACTTAAAATCCAACTGCCTACTTGACACTTTCACTATGATGCCAAGAGACATTTTAAATTTAACATATCCAAAATAGAACTCTTGGTTTCCACTTCCTGCCAAGATGGGTTAACAGGCATTAGATTTTCCTATACATCTGAAAGAAATGAAGAAATTGTACAAAATAAATGAAACAGTGGTTTTCAAAATATTGTTCACCAGGTTGTGACAAATAGTGATCTCTGAGAGACGAGAAACTAATAAGATGAGCTCCACAGTTGCCCCGGCTTACTTTCTACAGGGTTTCTAGGTCACAGCTCAAAGAAAGGAAAACTCTGTAAATACCAGCAGAGAAGGAGATGGAGCTGGGAGTTTGGGGAGGCCAATGTAACTAGAATTTGCAAGGAACTCTAGAGTTCCAGACCACCATTTGAAATTCCTCAGTGATAATGGGAACATAAGCAAGGTCTCGACTTTGGCAGTATATCGTACACACAAGAAAAGGTATCTGAGATCCTGTTTCAGTTGAGCCCCATTTACTGAGTGATTCTGTCATTTGTTTCTTTTTCCCCTAGGGAGAAGAAAATTGAAGGACTGAATTTTATTAGATGTTTAGCTGCTTTTCATTCTGAAATATTAAACACAAAGTTGCATGAAACAAGTTTTGCAGTAGTTCAAGAGGTAAACTTAGTTTTCAGCTGAGTTAAGGATTGTTTGGATGACAAAAAATAAATATGCCACATTTATTTGACCTTTAAAAAATACTTCTGTACTAAGTGATATAAATAATAAAACAGCTTGTATGTAGTTAAAAGTACCTCATGTTTGGGACTCCTGGCTGGCTTAGCCTTAGAGCATGTGACTCTTGATCTTGGATTTTGATTTACAGCCCCATGTAGAGGTTAAACAAAAAAAACAAACAAACAGGCAACTCATACCTTAACAACTTAAAAAAAAAATTACATGTTAATTTTTAGAGCATAAGGTAATATGTATTAAACCAGGTTACTCTAAGAGGTAATTTGGTTTCAAAGTCATTATTACTGATATTCTTTCAGAATGTCTGCAAAATGTATATTTTGGAAATTTTTTTTAGGTGAAAAATTTACGCTCTGGAGTTTCTCGTGCTGCTGTGGTCTGTTTAAGTGATCTTTTTATGTACCTAAAAAAGAGCATGGATCAAGAACTAGATACTACAGTAAAAGTCTTGTTGCACAAGGCTGGAGAATCAAACACATTTATCCGAGAAGATGTTGACAAAGCCCTGAGAGCCATGGTCAGCAATGTAACTCCTGCTCGTGCAGTCGTTGCTCTTATCAATGGAGGACAAAGGTAACGTTCAAAATGACCGATATGTCCTTAAACTAAAAAGTCAACTGGCACTCTAGAATACAAGGAAAAAACACAAGCAAACATAGTATTATTTCAGTCAAAAATAATATGATAAACATAAAGATTAAGTGCAGAGCATATAAAGAATAATACTATTGGTATTATAGAAATTTTACTTACATTCATAGATGTGGACTAAACAAATGTCATTGACTAGGAATTTGTTTTATTTTTAACTTCTTAGGTGGGGGAGGGTGTAACTAATGTAATTTGTCATTTTACCCTCCAAGGATGTTTGTTGAGAGTTACAAGTGGTTTAATCATTTAACTTTAAAGGTACATCTTTGGTAAATAGTTCATACATCCAATTTGTTTGAATTGACCATGTTTTCTTGTAGCCATTTACACATTGCGGTAAGAAGATGTACAGCCCAGCACTTAGCAGATGTAGTGGAGTTTATGGAACCAGAGCGTATTTTATCTGGAGCCAAGGATATGGCTGACCGTATATTACCAGCTGCTGCCAAGTTTGCTCAGGACAGTTCACAAGAAACAAGGTGAATAACTACTAATAATATTTGCTGAATCTGTTAGGATAAGGCTTAAAAATAGTCAGCAAAGGTTAAAAAAGAATAAACATTTTTCCTAAATTGACAAGTAAGGTCCACAGGGATTGGTGCTGAGGGATGGACTTATTTAACCAATTTGTAAATGATCTTGAGGGAGTGCACAGTGAATTCTCCAAATTTACAGATGACACTCCCTACTTCTGGGTAGTGAGATGCCATGTCACAGGGATGAACTGCATGAAAACAGCACAAGACTGGGTGTGCAGAAAAGTGGCAGAAGAACTTCATTTTGGGCAGATATAAGATAACGCATTTAGGGGAAATGATACATTTTCCAGGCTTTTAGGTGAAATCATGGAAGTAGATGCACATGAAAAATACAGGAAGCAAAATGGATAACATGCTATCTACTGAAACATGATACAGCTGCACTTAGAAAATCCCATCAATTTCTGAGCACTGTACTTGAAGAACAATTTTATGAAGGTTAAGAACAGTCAGAGAAAAAGGATGAAATAATTAAGATGTGGATGGTACATTATTCGTGTTGGTAACATTTTTTTTAAGTAAGTTATTTGCCCAAAGTGGGTCTTAAAGCCATGACCCCAACCAACATCAAGAATCATCCGTTACCAACGGAGCCAGCCAGGTGCCCCTAGATGTATTGGTGACAGAAATCTTAGATGCAGTCAGGAACTTAGTTCAATTGCTAGCCTCAATCATGTTTGCCCTACTCCAAATTGCTTAATGTTTGTTAGGTTGGGATTCCTTGTATGTGAAATTAGGAAGGTGGGACTAGGCGGTTGTTAATATCTCATACAAAATCTAAAAATTTATGGCAGTTACATATGAAGATAGATTGAAGTAAGGAGGGAGGATCCCGAGTTCATAGAGACTAAAGTAAAGAAGGATATTAAAGGATTAACCTTTTTAAGACAAAGGTATACTTGACTTTAGGTAACTGGATTTAATCTTATGAAAATTATTGTACCAGAAACTAATATAGAAAGTCAATATATTCATTTTTTTTCCTTTTTTTCTTAATAGTTTATTACCAAGTTGGTTTCCATATAACACCCACTGCTCCTCCCCACAAGTGGCCCCCTCCATGAGCATCATGCCTCCTTCCTCTTAGGGAGAGGGAGTGAGGCAAATCATGAGAGACCTCTGAATCCTGAGAATATATTCATTTTCTATTGCTGTGTAACAAAGTACCACAAGCATGGTGGTTTAAGGCAACACAGACTTTTTTAGCTTGCTGCTCTTTAGGTTAGAAGTCTTGCATGGCTCAACTGCTTTCTCTGCTTAGGGTCTCCCACAGCTGAAATGAAGGTAATGATAAGGCTCAGCTTTTATCTAGAGGCTCTGTAGAAGAATCTGCTTCCAAACTCATTTTGGTACTTAGCCAAATTTAGTTCCCTGTAGATTTAGGACTGAGGTCTCTTGTTTCTTTGCTGTTGTCAACCAGGGTCTTCTTTCAGCCTTGTAAGGCCACCCAAATTCCTTCTTATGCAGCCCCATCCATCTTCAAGCCCAAAACAGTATGTTGAGTGGAGTGGAGTCCCCCTCTTGCTTAGAAGCCGTCTGATTTCCTCTTCTGTTACCAGTGATAGAAAGTTTTCTGCTTTTAAAGGCCTGTGTGATTAGATTAGGTCCACCCAGAACATCTCCATATCTTAGAGTCAACTATACCATATAATATAACATAATCCTGGTAGTTATATCTCATATTTACAAACTCTAGGGATTAGAGCAGGACATCTTTGAGGAACCATTTTAGAAGTTGTGTATACCACAGTAAAGTTCAAAGCAATTTAGGAAGGTTCAGATCATAATAAACTAGTGAGCAACAAAAAAAGATACATAAAAGATAATGCCTTTAAAACTTTTTTTTAAATGTTTATTTCTTTTCGAGAGAGAGAGAAAGCAGACAGAGCACAAGTGGGGGGAGAGCAGAGCAGAGAGAGAGGGAGACACAGAACCCAAAAGCAAGCTTCGAGTCTGAGCCTTGGAGCTTGACGTGGAGCTCATCCTCACAGGCTGTGAGATCAGGACTTGAGCCTGAGCCTCCGTGGCACCCCTGTTTTGTGTATATCTGAACCTTTCCTTAATGACATGGTAATTCTAATCCATTTTGTCATTTCCTGATTTCTTATTTGAAGTTTTAAAATTATAAAATGGTTAGAAATTTTAATATTCTTTGCATTTAGTGTCCCTATTGCTTGCTTGCTTGTTTGTTTTAGCCATTCTCCTATCATTAAGGGCCTGTGTTGGACCTATAGTTTTTAATATTCTCATCTATAAGTTATAATCTTCCTTGAAGATTATAGAGTGTAGACCTTATTCTGGTTCTGAGAAGAGAACAGTAATTTTTATTTTCTGATACTACCTCTCTTTCTATAATTTCATTATAGTTGAAGAGGCCTGGTTGATACAGATATTTCTGAGATCATTCTGAACCCTCCTCCTATCTCCCAAGCCTTGCCTTTTCTGCTTCTTCTAGTCTCATATATTCCAGTTTGTAGGAGGAAAACGTAACTGTAATTAGCTTTAGGACCAAGCCTCCTTGAAGGATAGTAATATGGTATAATTATAGTTACTGTAAGACTCCTTTAGTCAAAAATATCTCCAATATGCACTTCCATGATATCTGCAGTTCTTCCATCAGAATGATGTCTGGTCTTAAGGCTTTATCATAGAAAGAATTACTTTTTTAAAAAATGAATCATTTTAAAATTTATATATTGTAAAAAAAAACTTAGTTTGGAGAGCCTTACACTTTGATTCATTTATCATCAGTGATTTATCAACTAACTTTGGGTGTGTTCTAGGAAGCAGAGAATAGGTTTTTGAAGAAGTGGAACCCAGGTAAGTTTTGGCAGGGGAAAAGAAAGGGTTCTGTATTTCTTACAGAACCTGGCGAAGGCTGACTAGGTCAGAACATCTGACCAGCAGGGGAGCAGCAAAAGCTCATTGTCAAGGAGCCCAGGATAAAGACAAACTTCTAACTCACAGTTCTGCCAAACGCCAGCCTTGATATGGACCCTAGGGTGCCAAAAAAATAGAATTCAAGCTTTTGGCTCTCCATCTGATACATAATTAAAAGAATTGAAGCTATAGTGGAAAATGGAAAATACTTTATTCCAGTTCACTTAATATAACTACATTTCAGTGGCTTATGTAAAACAGGGATGACAGTTTTAATGTTGAGAGGCTTTTTTATTGAAAAAAATGCAACTAAAGACAGAAACTGAGCTTGTTTAAGATATGTAACATTATTTACATATTTCTCAAATATCTATAGGTACTATGGTCGAAAGATGCTTTTCCTTATGATGTGTCATCCAAACTTTGATAAAATGCTTGAAAAATATGTCCCATCTAAAGATTTGCCATATATTAAGGAATCTGTTAAGAGCTTACGGCAAAAGGTATGTGGAAAAAGTTTATTGTTTATTTTTTATTTTTTAATTTATTTTTTAATTTCTTAGTTTTTATTTTTTGAGAGAGAGAAACAGCACATATGGGAGACAGGCAGAGAGAAAGGAAGACACAGAATCTGAAGCAGGCTCTAGGCTCTAAGCCGTCAGCACAGAGCCTGACATGGGGCTCGAACTCACAAACTGTGATATCATGACCTGAGCTAAAGTTGGTGCTCAACGGACTGAGCCACCCAGGCAACCCAAAAGTTTATTTTTTTTTTTTTACAACTTTAAAAGCAAAGTACCAGGAAAAAAAAATTTTTTTGATGTTTTTAATTTATTTTTGAGAGGGAGAGAGACAGAGTGAGCAGGGGAGGGTCAGAGAGAGAGGGAGACACAGAATCTGAAGCACGCTCTAGGCTCTGAGCTAGCTGTCTGCATAGAACCCGACACAGGGCTCGAACCCACGAACCGCGAGATCATGACCTGAGCCGAAGCTGGACACTTAACTGACTGAGCCACCCAGACGCCCCTAGAAAAAAAATTTAAAACTACAAATGAAAGCAAAGTACCAGAAAGCTAAAAGATAGAAGTAATTTCTTCTTGGATTATTTCTCTGTTAACCATTCAGACTGTATCTACAGTAGCATTTCAACAACTGCAGTTGAAAAACTTGTAATAGACATTCATAGTGTTGGTAAGTGTATCAAGTATCACGAAGCTTGATATTTGATAGAACATAATGTGGTTTATTAGAGTCCCAAGACTTGGATTTGAATCACAACTCTGAAAATTAGCAAACTATATAATGTCCATATAATGAAATGTTCTTTAGCCTCAATTTTTTATTTTCATAAGGTAAGGATAGTGATATTCTTCACGCTTGGTTCCTACTTTATTTATCTTGCATACCCCACTATTAGAATTACTGCCATACTGCAGAACATTGATTGGGAGCTCCTTGAGGAGAAGCACCATATCTTCTTTATCCTGGTAGATAATGGGGGTTCAGATATGTTTGAAATGAGTGACTGAGGGAGTATCAAGTAAATTAAAATGTGAAAAGTGTCATATAAAAAAAATAATCCACTTACATATTATTTTTTACAAAAATATGTTTAATAATGTAGAATTTTTCTATGGTAATGTTATTCTTCACTGATAATCTTCAGCAAAGGATTCATTTATGAAAGAATAGTATTTCAAGCATGTATGATAATATACATTTTAGAGCATTTTCTTCTGCTTCTTGATCTTAAGGATTTTAGTTTGGTTCATATAGAAATAAAGTAACCATGCAAAAAATTATCTTATCAGAATGAGGCAGATTATATTTGTGAGTCATTTCAAGTACAAGTATTTTTAAATAGTTCTTAATGTATTTATTCTTACACTTACACTGCAATTACATTGGAATTCATTTTTTATGTAATATGTTCATGTTTTCTCTACAGATTTTAAGGTTTAAGAAGAGTACTTCTAAAATGTAGCATATTAATTTAAAAATTTTAAAACAGTTTTACCATGCCAGTATCATTTCCTATTACTGATCACATGCTTGGTTAATTTACTACTAATTAGAAGGTATTTAATGTATTTATACCCTTTGAAGGATAAGCATAGCAGATTATGAAAATGCTTTCAATTATAAAAAGATCAGTAATGGCTTCTATGTATAAATTACTTCACTTTACTAGTTGTAAGATTTTTATGGGCACCTTGGTGGCTCAGTGAGTTAAGTGTCCGACTTCAGCCCAGATCATGATCTCACAGTTCGTGGGTTCAAGCCCCGTTTTAGACTCTGTGCTGACAGCTCAGAGCCTGGAGCCTGCTTTGGATTCTGTGTCTCCCTCCCTCTCTGCCCTTCTTCCCTCCCTCTCTCCCCCCCCCCTCTTTCTCTCAAAAATAAATAAACATTTTTAAAAATTTTTAAAAAGACTTTTATTACACTGCCTTTCTTTATATTATTTAAAGGGTTTAGGAGAGATGCCGCTAGAAACTCCTTCAGCAAAAGGAAGACGATCTCATACTGGCACTGTTGGAAATACAAGGTCATCCTCCGTTTCTAGAGATGCTCTCCATTCAGCTGAAAGGTAGGCTTATTTGATAGTCCACAACGCTGGAGAAATTACTTCCTAGTGATAGCAGTCTCATTTGGATGTTTTTGTGAACTATCCCAGGGGTCTTTGTCAAAACTCAATGGAGTTTTAAAAGTTGAAAGTAAGAACTTAGAAGGTATGAGGTAATTCGATTTAATAAGGAAATTGCATATCCAGAGCAACTTGCTTTTTATGCACTAAACATTATTAAAGCTTTAGTGCTGTTGAACTTGTTAATATTAGACCTGTGTTGGAAAACTCTAATTGATTTTGTATTAATTTATAACTGTTGGGAGCCGCCTGGCTGCCTCAGGCAAGGATATGTCGCTCTCCAGGGAGCAACCAGAAAAACAAGATTTACATCTGTAGGCTAGGAGAGTGCATTTCCTGGTCCAGGATTTCGGAGACTGTCCTACTGAGCCAGACGGAAAAAAGCCAAGGTGAACAAAGCGTTTTGGTTTATGCAGCACTAATCTGGGCGCTTCTTTGATGCTGTGTCTGGAGTTTCAGTTTCGGTTTTTCCCTTTCTCTAATATTCATTTGACTCTGTTACCTGGAAACTAACCTGGGTCAGTTCCCCGCCACAAATCCTATATGAGAGTGAATTATTTTCTTAATAAAAGAGAGAGGCTTGATCGGATTCCCTGTGCTGTCTTCACTCTCTGTGCGCCCTTTCCTGCCCTTTCTCTCCCTCCCTCAGGATCAAGAACCCGCAAGGATTCACCAAGGTGGGACACAGCATATAACCTTTACTTTTTCCCCTTGATTATGGAAGTAATCCATAATTATGGTTAAAGGAAAAAAAAACTTTAGAATTTTAGAAAATCCAGACATTGTAAGAAGAATTTAACCAATCACCTATAACATCAACAAGCAGAAGAGTCTTCTTAACATTTTTATAAATATCATTATCTATGCTATGGTGTACCTGTTTACACTATTTAACATGTAATAGATTGATTGTATAACTTAAAGTGTTTTTCTTTTGAAAGTATGATCTCTGGTATATTTTAAAATACATTTTAAACATTATTTTTAAAACTACATGGTAGATATATAGGTATTTTCATATTTTCTAGATTTGTGTATTTTTGAAATATTTCATAAACTAAAACATACATTTTATTAAAAATTAAAATCCATGTGAAAATATATCCTTTTGGGACCTTGCTCTTCTAAGTACACATAAAGCACCTCCATTGGCACCCCCTAAGAACTAACTAGAAATTCAAATCGTAAAAAGAAGAAAAATAAAGGCATTCAAATCTCATAATCCCTCCAAGCCTATGGAATCAGAATCTGCCATATTTTCACATTAAGATATAATCACGGAGGGGCCTGGGTGGCTCAGTTCGTTAAGCGTGACTCTTGACTTGGGTTCAGGTCATAATCTCCAGGTCCATGAGTCTTCTCACTCTCTATCCTTCCCCTACTCTTGTGTGTGCGAGTGCTCGCTACCCCACCACCCCAAAAATAAATAAAACTTTAAAAAAGTGTCAGTGAATATTTAAAAAAAAAGTTATAATCACATAAAATCCTGGGTCAGACATTTTGGTCAAAAATCTTTTTTGCAACCAACAACAAAAACTTTTTAAATATTAATTGAGAATATACTATGTACCCAGTCCTTTCTGGTCAGTTACTTATTTTGTAGATGTCTCTCAGTTAGGACTTATCTGATCATTTTTCACAGTTAGATTTGAGGTATGCATTTTTTGACAAAAATACCACAAAAGTCAAATTCTCTCTTGACTTCTCAGTGCATCATTTCATGAGGTGCATAAGGTTGCTGTGTCTTATTACTGATCATGTTTACCTTGATCCTCCGTTAGGTGTTTTCTCTTGGGTTTCTTCACTGCAAAATTACTATTTTTCCCCTTATAAATAATACATATTTTGGAATACTTGGAGACTATATAAATATCCTATTTCTTGCCATACTTTTGTCTACAAATCTTAGCAACCATTGATGGATCTTGCCTGCAGCAATTATTGTGGATTTATTTATCTATACATCCATCTATCTAATGGTGATCTTTTATTTACTTTATTAATTGAATTTTTCCATAAAGAAAACTGCCACTTTTCCTCCATGTATTTATTTATTCAAATATTTATATTATTGTAGACTGTTGGGATTTTTATTTTATTTTGTGGGTTATAATCTATATGTAAACTATCATTACTCACTTTTTGAAATTGTTGCATATTTAGGAGTTCCCTCAGGTTGGCTGCTGTGTTTTTTCAACATGCCACATTTCATATTTCTTTATTTTTTGCCATCACAAGATTCCCCCAGATCATCTTGTATTATTTCCTCTTTTCTAATCTGTATGTTTTTAATTTCTTTTCCTTTCCATACTGTAATTGCAATGTCTAGAATAATGAAAATGATGTTGCATACAAATGTTAAGAACAGACATATTTACCTTTTCCTAATCTTAGGGACAAAACATTTGGTATTTTCCCACTAGGTGTGATCTTAGCTACAGATTCATAAAAGTTCTTTATCAAGTTGAAGTTCCTTTCTCTTTCTAGTTTGAGTTTTTATTGTGAATGGTTATTGAATTTGGTCAAGTGATTTCTCAATGTCTATTAGGATAATCATATTTTTCCTTTATTCTGTTAATATGATGAATTATAGTCAATGATTTCCAAATATTAAAGAAAAGATAACTTGTATTCCTTGGATTAGTATCTCTTGATCATCAAGTGTTATATTTTTAATATATCACTGGTGTTGATTTGCTAAAATTAGGTGGGTATTTTTTTTGTCAATATTCCTGGGATCTGTAGTTTTCTTGTCTTAGGATTTCATTGGTTTTGGTATGGTAGTAATGCTGGGTAATCCCCTGGTGGTTTTGTCTTCAATAGAAAGGCTATTTAGAAATGTGTTTCTCATCATCTGTATAAGATGGTTCCAGTTTTAACACATCCTCAACAATACTTGTTTTTCTCCAAGCGGTTATAAACTGGTATCTCATATGGCAAAGCTGAAGAGAGATCTTTAGCTATAATTTAGACAGGGCTCTTATCCATGAATCCTCTAAGTCTGCTTGTTGGCTATAAATCCCAGCTGCCTTTACTGTATTCAGAATTGAACTCTCTCTGACTGTCTTCTATATTGCAGTAGTCATGACCGTTATCACAGTAGTCTTGAATAAAGTCTTTTCTATCACTTTACAATGTCAGAATAATTATTTTTACTACATTATTATGGTTTTGACTTGTGTTTCTTAGTATATCTTTTATAAAGTATGTTTTTTTAAAAAATATATATATAAGATTAAATTCTGCTTTTTTATCTAATAATCTCTGCCCTTTAATTAGAGTATTTGACTATTTCTCTTTGATATAATTATTCATTGGGTTTAAGCCTATCATCTCAATATTATTTTTTTATATTATTTTTCAATTTGTCCTGTGTTTTCTTTCTTTTTCCATTTTTCCTGCCCTTTTTCCCCCCTCCAATTATTTGTTTGTTTGTTTAATGTTTATTTATTTTTGAGAGGGAGAGAGAGAGAGAGACAGAGTGTGCACTGGGGAGGGGCAGAGAGAAAGGGAGATGCAGAATCTGAAGGAGGCTCCAGGCTCTGAGCTCAAACCCACAAACCGTGAGATCATGACCTGAGCTGTAGTCAGATGCTTAACCGATGGTCCCACCCAGAGGCCCTTCCAAATTTGTATTTAAATTCTAGTTATTAGACAGTGTAATATTAGTTTCATGTGTAGAATTTAGTGATTCATCACTCACATACAGCACCCCAGTGCTAATCATAACAAGTGTCCCCCTTAATACCCATCACCAATTAACCCATTCCCCACCCAAATCCCCTCCAGTAACCATCAGATTGTTCTCTGTAGTTAAGAGTCTGTTTTCTGGTTGGCCTCTTTTTTTTTTCCTTCTGTTATGTTCATTTGTTTCTCAAGTTCCACATATGAGTGAAATCATATGGTATTTGTTTTTCAATGACAGACTTATTTTGCTTAGTATAATACATGCTAGCTCATTTTATTCTTTCTGATGGCTGAGTAACATTTCGTGTGTGTGTGTGTGAATGTATGTGTGTGTGTATTACACATATATATGTATACATATATATACATATCATATACGTACATTTTATACACGCACATACATACACACACATACATACACACACACTGCCTCTTCTTTATTCATCAGTTGATGGACATTTGGGCTCTTTCCATAGTTTGACTCTTGTTGATAGTGCTGCTATAGACATCGGCATGCATGTGCCCCTTCAAATCAGTATTTTTGTATCCTTTGGGTAAGACGTAGTAGTACAATTGCTGGCTTGTAGGGTAGTTCTATTTTTAACTTTTTGAGGAACCTCTGTACTGTTTTCTAGAGTGGCTGCACCAGCTTGCATTCCCACCAACAGTGTAAGAGGGTTCCCCTTTTTCCACAGCCTTGCCAATACCTGTGTTGTTTGTTTTAGCCACTCTGACAGGTATGAGGTGATATCTCAATGTAGTTTTGATTTGTATTTCCCTGATGATGAGTTTTGTCGAGCATCTTTTCATGTGTCTGTTCATATGTCATATGACATACCAGATAAGTTATTTGCAAATATTCTCCTATTCTGTAGCTTGCCTTTTAATTTTGTTGATTGTTTCCTTACTATGCAGAAGCTCTTTATTATGATGAATTCCCAATAGTTTATTTTTGCTTTTGTTTACCTTCCTTAGGAGATGTATCTTGTACGAAGTTGCTAAAGCCAATGTCAAAGAAGTTTTTTCCTGTATTCTCCCTCAAGATTTTAATGGTTTCCTGTCTCATGTTTAGAATTTATTTTTTATCCATTTTGAATTTATTTTTGTGTATGGTGTAAGAAAGTGGTTCAGTTTCATTCTTTTGCATGTTTCTGCCCAGTTTCTCAACACCATTAGTTGAAGAGACTTTTTTCTATTGGATATTCTTTCCTGCTTTGTCGAGGATTAATCAACTATATAGTTGTGGGTTCATTTCTGGGTTTTCTATCTGTACCATTGATTTCTGTGTCTGCTTTTGTGCCAGTGCCATACTGTCTTGATCACTACAGCTTTGTAACATAACTTGAAGTCCAGAATTGTGATGCCATCAGCTTTGCGTTTCTTTTTCAGCATTGCTTTGGCTATTCATGTCTTTTGTGGTTTCATACAAATGTTAAGATTGTTGCTTCTCACTTTGTGTAAAATGATGTTGGTATTTTGATAGAGATTGCATTCAATGTGCAGATTACTCTGGTTAGTCTAGACATTTTAACAATATTTGTTTTTCCAATCCATTAGTGTGGAATGCTTTTCTAGTTCATTATGCCCTCTTTTTTTTTTTTTTTTTGAGAAGAGAGAGAGAGAATGAATCTTAAACAGGTTCCATCCAGGCTCGGCACAGAGCCCGACTTTGGACTTAATCTCATGACCATGAGGCCATGACCTGAACCGAAATCAAGGGTCAGACACTCAGGGCTCCTGGGTGGCTCAGTCCAACTTCGGCTCTAGTCATGGGTGGTTAAGCGTGTGACTTTGGCTCAAGTCATGATCTCACTGCTTGTGGGTTTGAGTCCTGTATGGGCTCTGTGCTATAGCTCAGAGCCTGGAGCCTGCTTCAGATTCTGTGTGTGTCTCTCTCTCTGACCCTCCCCCACTTGCACTCTATCTCTCTCTCAAAAAATGAATAAATGTCAAAAAAAAAATCAGACATTCAACTGAGTGAGCCACCCAGGCACCCTTTCTATTTCTTTCCTCAGTGTCTTTATAGTTTTCCGAGTACAGATCTTTTACCTCTGTGGTTAAGTTTTTTTCCTTGGTATCTTCTGGGTTTTGGTACAATTATAAATGGGATTGACTTTTTGATTTCTCTTTCTGCTGCTTCCTTGGCGGTGAAAAGGAATGCAACAAGTTTTTATACATTGTTTTTGTACCCTATGTCTTTACTGAATTCATGTTTCACTTCTAGTAATATTTTGGGTTTTCTACATAGAATATCATGTCGTTTACAAATAGTGGAAGTTCATCTTGTTTCTTGCCAATTCAGATGCCTTTTATTTCTTTGTGTTGTCTGAATGCTATGACTAGGACTTACAGTACTATGTTAAATAACAGTAGTGAGAGTAGACATCCTTGTCTTGTTTCTGACTAAAGGAAAAGCGCTCAGTTTTTCCCCATTGAGGATGATTTTAGCTGTGGGTTTTTTATATATGGCCTTTATTATTTAGGTATATTCCGTCTATCCCCACTATTTGAGGATTTTTATCATGAATAGATAATGTACTCTGTCAAATGCTCTTTCTGCATCTATTGAAAAGATCTTATGGTTCTTATCCTTTCTTTTATTAATATGGTATATCAGGATTGATTTGCAAATATTGAACCACCATTGGAGCCCAGGAATAAATCCCAGTTGATCGTCGTGAAAGATTCTTTTAATGTACTATTGGGTGGGTATGCTAGTATACTGTTGAGAATCTTTGCATCCATGTTCATCAGGGATATTGACCTGTGGTACTCTTTTTTAGTGGAGCTTTGTCTGGTTTTGGAATCAGAGTAATGCTGGGATTATAGAATGATCTGGAAGTTTACCTTCCTTTTCTATATTTTGGAATAGTTTGAGAAGAATAGGTATTAACTCTTCTATAAGTGTTTGGTAGAATTCACCTGTGAAGCCATTTGTCTCTGGGCTTTTGTATCTTGGGAGATTTTTTATTACTGATTCAGTTTCTTTAGTAGATATCGATCTGTTCAAGTTTTCCGTTTCTTCCTGTTTCAGTTTTAGTATTTTATGTTTCTAAGCATTTATCCATTTCTTCCAAGTTACCCAGTTTGTTTGGCATATAATTTTTCATAATATTTTCTTATAATTATTTCTCCTCTCTCATTTGTGGTTTTAATTAATTCTGGTCCATTCTCTTTTCTTTTTGAGAAGTCTAGCCAGTGGGTGGTTACGGGGAGGCATCAATTTTATTAATTCTTTCAAAGAGCCAGCACTTACTTTTATTGATCTGTCCTACCAGTTTTTTGTTTGTTTGTTTCCCTTTCATTTATTTCTGCTCTAATTTTTATTATTTCCCTTCTTTTGCTGGCTTTAGGTTTTGTTGTTCTTTTTTCTAGCTGCTTTAGGTGTAAGGTTAGGTTGTTTTATTTGAAATTTTTCTTGCTTCTTGTGGTAGACCTCTATTGCTGTATACTTCCTTTCCCCCCACATCCTCACCAATGCTTCTTATTGCTTGTCTTTTTAATTATATCCATTCTAACAAGTGTGAGACAATATCTCATGATTGTTTTGATGTGCATTTCCTTGATGATTAGTGATGCTGAACACCTTTTTTCAGGAACTTGTTGGCCATTTGTATGTCTTCTTTGGAAAAAATATCTATTCAGTTCCTCTGCCCGTGTTTGGGGTTTGTTGTAGGTTTCTGATTGTTTGCTTGTTTGTTTTCTAGGTTTTTGTTTTGTTTTGTTTATTTGGGTTTTTTGTTTGTTTTGCTTTGCTATTAAGTTGTATGAAGTCTTTTTATTTTTTGGGTATTTTGATCTTCAGATATCTGATATGCAAATGTTTTCATCCATTGGGTAGGCTGTTTCTTCATTTTGTTGATGGTTTCTTCTGCTGTGCAGAAGCTTCAAGTTTGATATGGTCCCACTTGCTTATATTTGCTTTTGTTGTCAAATCCAAAAAATTACTGCTGAGACCAGTGCCAATGAGCTTACTGTGTATGTTTTCTTCTAGGAGTTTTGTGGTCTTATATTCAAGTCTTTCATCCATTTTGAGTTGGTTTGTGTATGGAATAAGATAGAGGTCCAGTTTTACTCGTTTTGCATGTGGCTGTTTGATTTTCCCAGCACTATTTATTTTTTTTAACATTTTTATTTATTTTTGAGAGACAGAGAGTGAGCAGAGGAGGGCAGAGAGAGAAGGAGACACAGAATCCGAAACAAGTTCCAGGCTCCGAGCTGTCAGCCCAGAGCCTGATGCAGGTCTCGAACTCATAAACCACAGTATCATGACCTGAGCCAAAGTTGGTCGCTTAACCAGCTGAGCCACCCAGGCACCTCTTCCCAGCACTGTTTATTGAGGAGATTGTCCTTGCCCCACTGTGTGTTCTTGGCTTCTTTATCATAAATTAATTGGTGAATTGATTAATCTGTGAGTCTATTTCTGATCTTTTTATTCTGTTCCATTGACATATGTGTCTGTTCCTATGCTAGTACCCTACTGTTTTGAATGAGAAAATTTGATAGCTCCAGCCTTATTCTTCTTAGGATTGCTTTGATTATTCTAGGTTTTGTGGTTCTATACAAATTTCAGGATTGTTCTATTTCTGTGAAAAATGCTGTTGGAATTTCTATGGGGATTGCACTCAATCTGTAGATTGCTTTGAGTAGTAAGGACATTTTAACAATATTAATTCTTTCAGTACATGAGCATGAAGTATCTCCCACTGTTTTATCTTCTTCAGTTTCTTTCATCAAGGTTTTATAATTTTATCAAGGTTTTATAGTGTAGAGGTCTTTTACCTTGGTTAAATTCATTACTAGGTATTTTATTATTTTTTATGCATTTGTAAATGGGATTGTTTTAATTTCTCGTTCTGATAGTTTGTTGTTAGTGTGCAGAAATGCCACTGAGTTGTATATATTGATTTTATATCCTGAAACTTTACTGACTTTGTTGATTAGTTTCTGAGTTTTTTGTGTGTGGAGTATTTAGAGTTTTCTGTATAAAGTTGACCCTTAGACAATGCAGGGGTTAGGGGGATTGATCCTCATGCAGCTGAAAATAAACATAAAACTTTTGACTCCCTGAAAAGGTAACTACCTACTGTTGACCAGAAGCCTTAGTTGGTTGGTAAACATAACATAAACAGTCGATGAATATGTATTTTATGTTTTAAATGCTGTATCCTTATAGTAAACAAGAGAAACAAAATGTTTTAAAAAAAAATAAGGGAGGGAAAAAACATTTACAGTACCATACTGTGAAAAATCCACATGTAGGGGCGCCTGAGTGGCTCAGTCTGTTAAGCAGCCAGCTTCAGCTCAGGGTCATGATCTCACAGTTTGTGAACTTGAGGCTGCCCTGTTATGCAGAGCCTCTTTGGGATTCTCTCCCTCTCTCCGCCCCTCCTCCCCTCATGCTTTTTCTCTCAAAATAAATAAACTTAAAAAAGTCCACATGTGGGGCACCTGGGTGGTGCAGTTGGTTAAGGGTCCATCTTGGGCTCAGGTCATGATCTCGCAGTTCGTTAGTTTGAGCCCTGAGTCATAACTCTGTGCTGACAGCTCAGAGCCTAGAGCCTGCTTGAGATTCTGTGTCTCCCTCTCTCTCTCTGTTTCTACCCCATTCATTCTCTGTCTCTCAAAAGTAAAAAAAAAAAAGTGTTTAAATCCACGTCAGTGGACCTGCACAGTGCAATCCCATGTTGTTTAAGGGCCAACTGTATAAGATCATATTACCTGCGAATAGAAGCAGTTTTACCTCTTTCTTTCATATTTGGAGACTTTTATTTCTTTTTCTTGCATATTGCTCTGGCTAAGACATCCCATACTGTGTTGAATAAGAGTGGCAAGAGAGCATATCCGTATCTTGTTCCTGTTATCAGAGGAAAACCTTTCAGCTTTTCATCACTGAGTATGATGTTAGCTGTGGGCTCGTCATATGTGTCTTATAATGTTCAGGTATCTTCCGTCTAAATCCAGTTTGTTGAATGGCTTTTGAATTTTGTCAAATGCTTTTTCTGCATCTGTTGAGATGATGATACAATTTTTATCCTCGATTTCGTTAATATGGTGTATCACATGAATTGACCTGGAGATGTTGAGCCATTTCTTGCATCCCTGGAATAAATGCCACTTAGACATTGTGTAGGATCCTTTTAATGTGTTGCTGCCTCAATTGCTAATATTTTGTTGAAGTTTTTTGCATCTGTGTTCTATGATCATTTTAATGCATTTCTCTTTCATAAATTTTATTGATGTTAATATATACCTAGTGAGTTTCTCCATTTCACTCTTACTATATCTTTTCCCCCTAAGGTATATTCAGTGTTATTTTACTATCAAATCCATTTTTTCTTAAACAATAAGAATGTCAATTTGAAACACAAGTCTCAGTAATTAGATGGCTTCATGTGGTGTCCTGCTGTTTTACTTTTTCATTTATTCACCTATTATGTGTCATATTTTTCTCAGTTTAAATATAAATTTAATCCTCTGTTCTCATGGTATAGAATTAATCATTTCACAGATTAATCTCAGATTGATTTATGTAAGCAAATTAAAAATAATGAATAAATATATCTAAGATCTGCATTCTAGATTACCATCCTGTATCTACTTTTAAAATGATTCTGCATCCTTCATTAATCAGTGCTCTTCAGACAGCTTTAGCACCATTTTTAACACTGGCAGTCAGAAATGGTAACTGGCAACTATTACTGTTATCTTTAAGACTTGTCAGTTTGCATGATGTCATTTCTTTCAAAGAGATCATTCATCTGCCACATTGAGTCACCCCTTTAGAATAATAAAACTAATATGCTAGTAATAGTAATTGAAATAATAAATCCTGTCAAGATTCTGGTTTTCCCACGCAAGTTCACATGGTTATTTTGAGTTAATAGTAATTGAAATAATAAATCCTGTCAAGATTCTGGTTTTCCCACGCAAGTTCACATGGTTATTTTGAGTTAATATAGCAGGCCTGAGACTACTATTTTTGGAAAGTCCTACTTACAAGGTTAGCCGTTGGTTGGCATCTGGGAACTAGGATTTCAGGAGGATTGCCACTGTTCCTTAACTGATAGAGAGCAGTTCAACTATACCAAACTTATTTGGACAAACTATGGTTTATGCTGTGAAGATTTGCTTTCCTTCCGGGAGCCTGAAATTTGAGTATATCCTAGGCAGAGGACCAACCATGACCAGCTGTCAGTAAAAACCCTGAGCACTGAGTCTCTAATAAGGTTAACTGGTAGACAGCATTTCACATGTGTTGTCACAGGTTGTTGATGGAGTAATTAAAGTTGTCCTGCATTATTACTTCACTGGGAATGGACCCCTCAGAGCTTATAGCTGGCTTCCTCCACACTTTGATTCCTGTACTTTTCCCCTTTGTTTATTTTGTTTTGTATCCTTTTGCTACAATAAATATTTAGTTGTGAGTAAAACTACATGCTGAATCCTGTGAGTCCTCCTACCAAATCACCAAAGTCAGGGGGGATCTCGGGGACCGACTTTGGTATTGCGGCTATCAGATCATTTTGTGTATTTTGAAAAATAAATATGTAATAAGACCTATTTATTATGTTTATGCTTCTCATAGGAAATTAATAATGAAATTAAATTTACCTTTCTTTAACTTTAGAGAAGTAACTGAAATTCGTGACATCACCAGAAAATCAGTTCCCCGCAGTTCCTTAGAAAGTGCTGAATACATTAAAGTCATAACAGGTTTATTAAATGCAAAAGACTTCCGTGATCGTATTAATGGGATTAAGCAGCTTTTATCAGATACTGAAAAAAATCAAGAGCTTGTTGTTGGAAACATTGTGAAGGTAATGAATTGTCAAAATTAATTTTCGTTTTCAGTATGTAGCTAATAGCTCATTAGTATAAAAAAATTGTCCTAAATCTTAGTACTTTATATGTATTATTTTAAAATGTTAAACTTAGTAGAATGAATTGCTTTCTAGAATAATTCAAAGTAATTGGAAATATAAGAAAAATAAGAAAATAAAAAAATATAAGAAATAACTGCTTAATTTGTCTGAATTTTCCCACTAGATGGTAACTCTTTAAAAGGTCTGAATTCTCAGAGCTCTTGGAACCCGACAGTCAGTGAATATATATCAAGTGAATCAATAAGTATATTTTATAAACCAGGGCATTTAAGTGCTTTGACATTACTTAAGAATATATATTAAAATTTTTATTGTAGATTAGAAGTCTCGTATATACTAATTTATGTACCAGTGCTTAGGAAGACCATAAGCATTAAAAAAGGAGTTAGTAATAAATGTTAGTGGTACCAGAACTTAGATGATTTATGCTTCTTCAAAGTTAGTTCAGTTAATTCCATTAGTTATTTATTAATAAAATTTCATTTTAAATTTATATTATGTGCATTAAACTTGATCAACAATACCATTAACTACTCTTAATTCCAGGAATATTGTCTCTTAATTTTCAAAAGAAAAGTACCATATTCTTATGCCATGGGCACCAGAAAGTTACATTTTCTGATATCTGTTGAGTAAAAATAAATATCTTGGGTATATAAGAAGACTATTCTTAACATGACAAATTTTATTTATATATTTTAACTTTCATATTTTTAGGAGAGAGGTGTGTGTATAATATATATATATATTATACATCAGCTTCACAGAATAGCTCTTTACTCACCTATTGTGACTAAAGATTTTGCTTATCATTCACTTTTTATATCTTAAAGTAATCAAGTTAAAAGGTAATAATAGAAATTTAACTCTGAAATTGCGCATAAAATTCTCATAAGAAACCTAAACTGAGACTAAATCAAATCTTTACGATTATTACCTGTCTAATTCTGTTATGAGTAGTGATAAAAATGAAAACTTTCCTTGAGTTCTTAGAGTTAGCTAAGCTAACCACACCTTCCAAAAACTAGCATTTTTATCACATTTATAGTATAACAGTCATCTTCCTACTAAGTCAAATTTTGCAACCTTAATTCATTAGGATGTCTTTTTGAGTGATTTTCGAAGACTTGTCGTTTTGCTTTAAGAAGGTTTGAGGCTTAGATTTAACATCCAAATTTCTATAAAATTCATATTATCTATGTTCAGGTTAAATAAGATGTTGTGTATATGTTTTTTAAATAGTATATTAATGGGATAAATACTATAGAATGCCAAAAAGAATTCAAATAGCTATAAACATTATCTCACATTAAATAATTTACCAATTTACTTTCAGATCTTTGATGCTTTTAAATCTCGACTTCATGATTCCAATAGTAAAGTAAATCTGGTGGCTCTGGAAACAATGCACAAAATGATTCCTTTGCTTAGAGACAATTTATCTCCTATAATCAACATGCTAATTCCAGCAATAGTAGATAACAACCTGAATTCTAAGAATCCAGGCATCTATGCTGCTGCCACAAATGTTGTTCAGGCGCTGAGTCAGCATGTAGGTAAGAAATCTTACTTTTGTGCTCAAATTATTTTTTTTTGTGCTCAATTATTTTGACTTTACTTTCATACTTTCTGATCTTACACGTAATATTTTTGTAGTGTTGAAAGCATAGATATTCAATATTTGTCATTTAATGTTGATATTCTCAGTATTTTAAGTTATTTTTAGAGATTAAGCACTGTCCCATTAAATTGACTTCCTCTTCCCTTATTTTTGATTTTTTAAGTTCTTGTTTTTCTACCTCAACCTTATATCTGGTGCAAAATTCACTCAAAATGGATTGTAGATTTAAATGTAAAACTTAAACTGTAAAACTTTAAAGGATAACATAGGTAAAAATACCTAGAGCCTGAGTGCTTGGTGAAAAGTTGTTAGCATGATATTAAAAGCATGATCCATAAAAGTCAATAAATTAGACTTAATCAAATTTAAAAACATTTGCTCTGCAAAAGACCTATTAAGTGCATAAAGAGACAAACTACAGATTGGAGAAAGTATGTGCAAACCACATGTCTGAAGAAGAACTCAGAATATATAAAGAACTCAAAAATGTGAACATTAAAACCAAGCAATCCAGTTACATAATGGGCAAAGGACATGACAGAACACTTCACTGAAGAGGTTATATGCATGGCAAATAAACACAAAAAAGATGTTTAACATCACTAGTCATTAGGGAAATATAAATGCAAGTTAAGACCACGATCACTACACAAATATGATAGTCTGTTCAGGCTTCTATAGCATAATACTACAGGCTAGACAGTGTAGAAACAAATATTTATTTCTCACAGTTCTGGAGGCTGGCAAGTTCAAGATCAAGGTGCCAACAGATTTGGTATCTGGAGGGCCCACTGCCTGGTTCCTGGATGGCCATCTTCTGTTTGTGTCTTCACATGATGGATAGGGCACTGGAGCTTTCTGGGGCAGCTTTTGTGAGAGCTCTACTCCCATTTATGAAGGCTCTACCTTTGTGACCTAATCACCTCCCAAAGTCCTCACCCCTGAATACCATAACAACAAGGATTGGGTTTCAACATACGAATTTTGGAACGCACAGACATTCAGTTTATAGCAAGTATTAGGACAGCTAAAGTTAAAAAGAGTGACAATACCAAATACTAACAAGATTTCAGATCTTTGCTACGTAAATAAAATGGTGTGTCCACTTAGAAAATAGTTTAAAAAATCTAAGCATACACTTACTATGTATCTCAGTTGCATCCCTAGGCATTTTTTTCACAGAAATGAAAACTTAACTTCCATCCAAGAAGTTACGCTCTTGTTCATAGCAGCTTTCTTAGCAATAGCCAAAATATGCAGACATCTAAATGTAATTCAGTGTGTTAATAGTGAAAAAATTTATGATACATCCACACCATAAAATACTACTTAGTAATAATGTAGTATTATAGATACATGTAACAAAAAGGGCATTATGCTGAGTGAAAAAGGACAGTCCCAGAAGGTCACATGCGGTAGGATTCCATTTGTATAACCTCAAAGTGATAAAGTTTACAGAGATGGAAAACAAATTAGTGGCTATCAGGGTTTAAGAGCAGCTAGGAGGGGCTGGATGTGACTCTAAAGAGGCAGCACTAGGGAGATTTTTGTGGTAATAGATTTGTTCCATATGCTAATTGCAGCAATCATTACACAAATCTACCCATGTGATAAAATGATACAGAACTATATACACGTAGGGGTGCCTGGCTGGCTCAGTCATTATAGCATGTGACTCTTGATCTCAGGGTCGAGTTCAAGCCCCACATTGGGTGTAAAGCTTACTTAAAAATCAACAAAGCAGGTGAATGATGTAGATTAGAACAATGCACAGGTATTGTACAAATGTAAGATTCCTTTTTTGATACCTACTATAATTATGTAAGGCATAATCTTTGGGTAAAAGGTACACAGGACTTTTTTGTACTGTCTCCAATTTCCTGTGAATCTATAATTGTTACAAAATTAAAACTTTGAAAAAAAACAGTAAAAATAAAAACTACCTCCTCCAAAAATGTAACATTTTTCTGTTTTTTATTTTGTTTTTAATACACTTATATTCTATTTTTTGGAATAAGATGACTGGGGAGAGGCAATTCTTTTGCTTTTTATACCCTATGATAGCCCTTTTAAAATTCTTATTTGAGATATTTTTTATTTATTTGCTATAAGAATAGTATTCTATTAAGGTTTTATAGATAATGTTAAGTAGTGATTACATAGATTTAAAAATCTTTTTTTTAAATACATTTTATTTAATTTTTAATGTTTATTTTTGAGAAGAGAAGCTAGAGATAGAGTGTGATCAGGGGAGGGGCAGAGAGAGAGGGAGACACAGAATCCAAAGCAGGCTTCAGGCTCTGAGCTGTCAGCACAGAGTCCTACACGAGGGTTGCACCCACAAACCGTGAGATCATGACCTGAGCCGAAGTTGGACACTTAACCGACTGAGCCACCCAGGCACCCCCTTAAAAATCTTTTTAACACATTTGCATTCATTTGCATGAATATCTTTTCCTTTCAGTGCTATGTAATGGAAAATAAGAACTCATAACTCTTTAAACATGTGTCTGTATTATTCTTTTTGTTTAGACAATTATTTACTGCTACAGCCATTTTGCACAAAAGCTCAGTTTTTAAATGGAAAAGCAAAACAAGATATGACGGAAAAGCTTGCTGGTAAATATTCTTTAATTGCTATTTCTAAAGAAATATTAACTAAGGAAAAATGATAGGCATTTCTTTGGGATAGCTACCAAATTCAACATCATTACCCACGATGTAGAAATGACTTGCATAATGATCCATATGAGAACTTTTTAAGACTTTTACCCCAAATATTTCTAAGTTTATCCTTTTTTTCCCAGTAAGTATTTCTTCTTGTCAGATTTAAAATAAAGAGACATTAAAATCAATTGGTACTCATGAAAAACTATTTCAAATTATGTGTTTGATAAAAGATCAGTGGGTTAAAAATGTATGTTTTTTGGAAAACATTGAGATGAATTTGGGATTTAATTCCTGTCTTTTTAAATTTTGCCTGAGCTAAGTATATATGGAATTCTAGTGCTTGAAGATTCCAATCTTAGGAAAGAAAGTTTCTGACCTTACTTTTCTTTAAAATGCCTGACATTTTAGAACAAATGGCATAGGGAAGAAGCTTAGTATACTTTTTAATTAGTAAAACTTGAATTTATATTTTTAAAAACCTGGCTATTTGCTATATTTTTATATTTCAGATATTGTCATGGAACTTTATCAAAGGAAGCCCCATGCTACAGAGCAGAAAGTGTTGGTTGTTTTGTGGCATCTCTTAGGGAACATGACAAATAGTGGCTCTCTGCCTGGAGCTGGAGGAAATATACGAACCGCCACAGCTAAATTATCAAAAGCACTTTTTGCACAGATGGGTCAGAATCTATTAAATCAGGCTGCATCTCAACCACCACATATCAAAAAGAATTTAGAAGAATTGCTCGATATGACAATATAAAATGAATTATGATTCTTTGTTGAAATATAGAATGATGAACAAAATTGTTTACATGATGACAGATGGAACTTTTTAAAGTCACATTTTCAGTGCCTGCGTTTCTCATCTAGTAAATTAAGTCAATGGCTATTTGTATTTGCAGCCAGTGGGCATACATCTGCCCTGTATCAACCCTACCACTTGTATCCATCACACAGAAACCTAAAAGAATTAGTATAACCTAATATTCATGAAATCTGAGACACATGGAATGAATCCAATTACAATATTTTTGAGGAAAGTCCTGCTCATTTGCACTGTTCTATAGAAGCCACAATTCATTGCCCTATATGTACAATTAGATTTGTGATTAAAAATATACTTTTTATTGTGTAATCATGTTCTGTCATTACTCAGCCTTATTTTATGAAGTTAAAGAAGTCATTGAACTATGTTATCACAAACTAACTTTTGTGTGCTATTTGTGAAAAACATGTATTTCTGAAATCAGTCTGCTAATATGATTGTGCAGTATTAGCTTGCTTTTGCTGCTGTGTTAATGTGATATATTTGCTTACCTTTTGGGTTTAATCATCTACATAATCATGAAGTTTTACACATTATAATGAAGCATGATGACCAAAGTTTTAGAAAACACTTAAACATTTTAAATGCACGTTTAAGAAAACGTGTTGAATGTAACTTTCCTATTTTTGTGTGCAAACACTAAATTTTATTTCTATATGTCCTGACATTTATAAAGGTGTTATTTTGCTGCCCAGTTGTGTAATTCTCAAAAATAGTACCAGGTCTTCTATAGGCTTTTCTCAGAATTCTTGGGCTATAAGTACTGTATGCATCTTAAGAAGAAAAGGAATGTTATAAAATAAAAGGATTTATTTCTGTAGATGTGTGAGAGGTGTCCTATTTTTCCAACTTCCAAATTTGTTAAAATAAAAAAGATACATATTGTAATACTGACTTACCACTTTCACTTGGTATACTTGATACAATATTGACCTATCTCTATTGACCTAACAATAGACCTGGGTTATAGTTCTAGCTTTAGAGGAAGGTGGGTGTGTGATCTTGGGCAAATTACTTGCTAGTTCTAGGTCTCACATTTTGTCATCTCTAAAATGTGAGGGCTGAATAGATGATTCTAAAGGTTCTGTCTTGCTATAAAATGATATGGTTCTGTGTTGTAGTTTACTCAGTGATCACTTTATTACAAATATGAACTATCCTCATTCTTTTTCACTTCTCGTGTCACTAACCAGTTTTTTGATGTATTTGGCTACATTTTAAATTGTGATTCTTTGTATTACTCCAAGAGTGCTGAGAAGAAAATGGGGGTAGGGGGGAGTTACTAAATTTGAAGAGAAGCTGAAAGGAAAGATTTGGTTGCTCTTTCTGTTTACGGGCATTGTTACATACATTCATAGTTACATACATCTTAAATGTTTTATCTTCTAAGTGTTTTTTATTATGTAGTCTATAGTTTAAGTCTGAAGTTGGCAAACTTTTCCTGTAAAGGACCAGAAAGGAATTATTTTTGGTTTTGTAAGCTACAGACAGATTGTGGCATATATATTTTTTTTGTTTTCAATTTTTACAATGTTTTAAAAATATAAAAAAACATTCTTAGCCCAGGCCAAACAAAAACAGGCCTCTGGCATAGTTTGTCAGCACCTGGCTTAGACTCTTTTGACCTCACTTATAAATCTGAAATCATCATTAAATTTTTCTTTAACCTTTAATGATATGCACCATTGAAACTATAGTTACAGATTTCAAGTTGTATTCATTTTGACCATTGTCCTTATGTTATTGCAAATATGCCTACTAAATTTGCATTAATTGTTGGATATATTGAAGGTAAATTTTAAATTTTAAAGGTAAATTTTAAATTTTAAATTTATGGGGGCGCCTGGGTGGCTCAGTCGGTTAAGCCTCCGACTTTGGCTCAGGTCAGATCTCACGTTCGTGGGTTCGTGGGTTCAAGCCCCGCATCAGGCTGTGCTAACAGCTCAGAGGCTGGAGCCTGCTTCCAGTTCTGTGTCTCCTTCTCTCTCTGCCCCTCCCCCTCTCATGCTCTGTCACTCTCTGTATCAAAATTAATAAAACATTAAAAAAATTCTTAAAAAAATTTTTTTAATTTATGTATAAATTTAATTATATGGTTTTTTGAGTTGATGTAGTTTCAATTTTGCATTGAAAAAGTACAGTAAATATAGTCACTACTATTAATGTGAGGACTTTACATAATCTCTGTGCTATCTTTTATTATAAAGAAAATACTCACTATGTAACAGAATCCCAGGCCTTAAAGATTTCCTCACTTTTAGTAACTTCTTAATAATGAGCACTCAGAAGTCAAGCAGTCTGTTATCAAGAACTGTTATCAACCCAGAAGTCAACAAAGAATTGGAGACTGATCACTGATTGAAAGAACTAATGGCAGCAGAAGACCTGAATAAATTGGAAAGAAGGAACAATTATACAAGCAGTAATAATTATAAATGTTTATGCCAGTAAGTGAGCACCATAACTAAAAAATAAAGCCAAAAATTTTAATGGCATATCTACCCAATGGAATCCATATCATATAGTCATTAAAAATGTTAAATACTTTAATCACAGGACAATATCCATAGAGTGTTAAAGGAAGAAAGTCTGACTACAAAATATATGCAGTATCTCTATCAAATATATATGCACACAGAAAATAGAACTGGAATAATATACAGCAACATGTTAAACTAGTAAACTATGAGTAAGAAGTTAATTTTTCTCAGAGTACTATTATGCAATTTCTATTTTTTTCATAATTGAGCAATATGTATTATATAATAAAATTTCAATTACAACAAATAAAAGTCTGGAGAGAATCGGAAATAATATGAAGAGAAAAAATATGGCAAAAGCGAGAGACTGTATTGAATATCAGTGTTAGGAGGGGTAGAAATGACTAGAAGGGAGATGAGAAAGGGGAGCAAGATATTACAAAGGTAAAGAGCTTAAGACTGATTTAGAAAGCATGAAATTGGAACCCAGTTTTATCATCACTTATCAAATCTTCTATTCTGAGTTATCATGAGGTCCAAAATTGAAATGTGATTAGGTGTAAATAAGAAAACATTGGTAAACCTCAAATTTTCTACAAAGATCATTTCTTTCCAGGAACAAATTAAGAAAGTGAGCAGAAATCCTATAAGCTCAGCCTGCTTAATTTAGTTTATACTCATCATTAATGATTTATGGCTTCATTAAGTGTTTTGCAACAGAGAACCTAAACTCTTAATTCATAATTAAACTCTGGACAGAACAATGAATAAGCAGAGACTGAAAGGCATTAAAGTCATTTAGATTTAGCAAAGTAGTCACTTAAAAATATATATATGTATGTGTGTACATATATACATATGTGTATATATATGCATACATGTGTGTGTGTATGCGTGTGTGTATGTGTATATATATGTAATGGGACAGCATTATGTAAAATGAAGACATGATCTGGTGGTACCAAATTCTGGCCAGTCTTGAATTACTTTTTTTTTTTTCCACAACTAGGCCTGGAGTAGTACCTCCACTGGATGCTAAATAGATGTTTGAATAAGATGGTGAATGATAGGTAAATTTGAAATTTATTCTGGAGACAAGAAGCAATGTTTTCAAGGGTGGAAGTGGTATATTAAATAACCAGTAGCAAAGGGTTAGTTGGATGGAGCAGGGCAAGGGTATAGGCAAGGAAGTCAATTTGAAGCAGTAATCCAAAGGGGTAGATGGATTTCATCAAATGTTCCAGTCTAATGACTTGATAGTATCTGCCTGTGCTATGTGTTGAAAAAGTGCAGTTAAATCCAGTTTCAGTAGGAAGGAGTGTATTGATCTACTCAGGACTCAGAGTCAGACTCTAGATAGTAAATGTCTAAACTATAGTAAAAGTAGTGAGAATTGAGAAAAAATAGATCTGAAAGGTATTGGTAATACGATTGAATTGATGACACATTAAGATTTGTAGGATAGAGGAGTAAAAAATTAATGAAGTTTGTAACACTGGTGAGTTTCTCTAGAGCTTCTGCTTTTTTTATTTAGGGAAGGATGTCTTTTTTATTTATTGGTTCTATCTCATTGACCACCCTTAGATTCACGGGAAGCTGAGAAATTATTTCATTTCATAGGCTCAATCATAGAGGGAAATAATGAGGATTGTAGTGGGGATACAGTTGAGCCAGTGTATACTATCTGTCATAGTCTAGAAGCTCCCATTCCGTCTCATGAACTACAATGGCATTCCATGTTCCTGGGAACTGGTGTAGTTCAGAACCAGTGCCTAATCAATTCTGAGAAGCACATTTCCCCCCCCCCCCCAGTGTGAAGTTACCTTAATAAGTAGCCAGAGATCCCTTTAAAGGAATGGGAGGAATTTTCGTAGTGATATTACTGCAGAAATCCTTAATGATTACTTTCCCTTCTCTTATTTCAAGTGATCATGGGAACCAGGTGAGAAATTGTGATTCCCTTATTTAGAGGGTTTTTAAAAAATACAAAACAACTAAGACCTTAGTATTTTACTCATCTATTTCAGTCCCATGACCAATTAGATATTGCTAAGTATCGGGGAGCACCTGGGTGGCTCAGTTCATTAAGCATCTGACTTTGGCTCAGGTCATGATCTCATGGTTAGGTTCATGAATTTGAGCCCCAAATAGGGCTTTCTGTCAGCACAGAGCCCGCTTGGAATCTTCTGTCTCTCTCTCTCTCTCTCTCTCTCTCTCTCTCTCTGGCCCTTCCCTGCTCATGCACACATGCACACTCTCTCTAAAAAATAAATAAATGTTAAAAAAAAAATTGGGAGAGCCTGGGTGGCTCGGTTAAGGGTCTGACTCCAGCTCAGGTCATAATCTCATGGTCTGTGCGATCAAGCTCACACATCAGACTGCATTGGTGGCTTGGACCCTGTTTGTGGGTTCTCCCTCCCTCTCTCTGTTCCTCCTCTCATGTTTGCTCTTTCTCAAAATAGATAAACTTAAAAAAAAAAAAAAGATACTGCTAAGTATCCCTGCTGGTCAGATCATTCAATTACCCCAAGATCCTGCTCCCTATTATCCTTATCATGCTTCTTTGCCTCTAAAAACTGAGCTCTCTTCCATCTAGGAATCTTTGTATCACCATAGAAATCACCGCACCTATATCACCAGAAGACTGTACTATAGCACCCCAGCCACAGAGAACAACTATCACACGGTCTTCCTTGACTTACAGTGGGGTTATGCCCCCAATAAACCCATTGTAAGTTGAAAATGTTGTAAGCTAAAAATGCATCTAACACACCTGGCAAACATCATAGCTTAGCTTAGCCTACCTTAGACGTGGTCAGAATACAACGGCCTATAGTTGGGCAAAATCATCTCACATAAAGCCTATTTTATAATTAACTGTTGAATATCTCATGTAATTTACTGAATACTGTAAGTGAAGAACAGGACAGTGTTTTAATGGTTTCTTTAATATTTTTAATGTTTTATTTATTTTTCAGAGAATGAGAGAGACAGAGTATGAGCAGGGGCGGGGCAGAGAGAGGGAGACAGAATCGGAAACAGATTGTAGGGTCTGAGCCGTCAGAGCCCGACGCAGAACTGGAACTCAGACGCTTAACCCACTGAGCCACCAGGTGCCCCAACTGTTTTAATGGTTTAAGTGTATGTTTACCTTCATGATTCAGTGGCTGACTGTGTGCTTAATCACTCTTGCACCATCTTGAAGTTGAAAAATCATTAAGTTGAACCATCTAAGTTGGAGGCTATAGTACTTTTCAAAGATGCCGATTCTCCCTTCGCTTGTGTATTTCTTAAATCTTGGTGAAGGGAGTGTACCTGGCACTCTTAGGGATACATGGTTACAGGGAAGTGGAAATTTGTTTATGAATAGTTCATGCCAACACTCCTACAAAACAAACTATTAGTACCATTGAATTTATATGTACATATATGCATATGTCAATATGTAATATTATATAAGATATATATTACATATAAAATCTCATCTAAAATTATTTTCTTCTCAGTCTAGCTCTAGCATTCAATGAAATTTCTCATGTATTCTCCATACGTTTGTCAACATAAATTTGTAAACTTTCAACTCTCTTGCTATATGTCTTGCTATACAAGTTTGACATTATAATTGTCCTCCAGAATATGCTGGAATCTGATTCTGTTAGAAGTTTAGGAAAAATTGTAAGTGTTGGGAGTAGGGAATAAGGAAAATTGGCCTCTTCATGCAAGGTGTGGCCTCCACAGAGTAGGTGAAGTCTATGTAGATTTCGAAGTAAGGCAGGAATGATCTCTTCAGACCAGTGAAGAGGGGGTTGCTTTTGTTTGATGCTCAAACAGTGAGAGGTTATAAGTTAAGGATACTTCAAATTATTTGAATTCTACTATGTGCCCACTTTATTTCTTTGGTTCTGCTCTTTCTTGAACAATGCCTTAATCTTCACTGAAGAGTTTTGACAAGGCTATGAATTCAACTGATGTAATTTGGCAATCTGTGGGCCCAGACATTGAGTGTGTTTGGCTCTTTTAGGCCCATGGCTGCAAAGAATAAATTATTTTGTTACTATCAGAGGAAGTCCTTGAGTTTTGGTCCCTACTTTAAGCTAAGAGTTTAGAAATCTCATCTTACCATTTGATGTCTTACCATTAAGTTGTCCAGATTAGTATAAATAGCCACCCCACCCTTTACTTCTGCCGAAAGCTTTGCCTTCCATGGGCATGTCATTCTAGATAACTATAGTTTTATACCATATGTGTACTGTATGCTCTGAGAATCCCAGGCAGGCTTCACACAGTCAGTGTGGAGCCCAACGTGGGGCTTGAACTAATGAACCATGAAGTGATCTGAACAGAAATTAAGGGTAGGACACTTAATCAACAGAGCCACCCAGGAGCCTCTATAGATGCCTAATTTAAACAGAAGAGAGGCTCATAGAAAACATCTGGTATCACAGAGTTGTTTTTTTTTTTTAATGTTTATTTACTTTTGAGAGAGAGAGAGAGAGAGACACAGAGCATGAGTGGGGGAGGAGCAGAAAGAAGAAGGCAGAATCCGAAACAGGCTCCAGATTCTGAGCTGTCAGCACAGAGCCTGATGCGGGGCTCAAACCCACGAACTGTGGGATCATGATCTGAGCCGAAGTCAGACACTTAACTGACTGAGCTATCCAGGGCCCCTTGCAGAGTTTTTCTATAAGGCTAGGTAGCTAGTAAGAAGGTCCAAATTGCATCACAGAGCTGGTCTGGGGAAAACACTACTGCCAATATTAAAAGGAGAGGCACTGCATCACCCCACTGATACCACACACTCCCACACTGGATCCTGGTTCTCAGAGTCATGTGTGCATATCTGTGTGTGTGTGTTTGTGTGTGTGTGTGTGTGTGTAGGGGAGCTAGGAAAGTAACTATCTGGTAGTTTTGCCTTTCTGCTTCAGAGAGAAGTGATGTCCCAAACAGAAGGAGGGGTTTCATATGCTTAAACAAAAAATGTCCACTGCATAAGTCACTGACATATGGAAGGTAATGGAATCAATTAGGAGAAAACACACTACATTTAAATTTCATATTTATGTGAGGTGTTGTGTTAGTTTGAGTCCTCCAAAAAGCAGATGCCATAATGGCAAGAGATTTACGGAGGGGAGAAAATAGTGGAGATTTTCAAGCAGGAGTGTGAGAGCAAGAGCACTGGCTGGAAAGATAAAATGTAGTAAACTAGATAAAGGGAAACATGAATCTACAGTGAATAAAGATGAAGACGTAGAGAGATTTTTATTAAATGGCTATTGCAGGAGGATGCTATCTCAGAGCTAATTTTATGAAGAATTTGAAGTAAATTTAGGAAAGATTGGAAGGACCAGAAAAGGACTGAAGAAGGCATGGCACTCAGACACTGAATGACAGTGCTGCGACGGACTGCCAGTCTTTCCAAGATATTCGTCCCTTCCCGGCTTCTTCCCATAGCAAACATCTAAAGTTGCTGGTTAAACCAGTCAAAAGTGTACCTGCACTGAGAATCCAAAAGTTAGCTTGACTATTAGAAGTGGCAATTGAAAGGGAAAGTTGCAATGACAATTTGATAAATGTGAACGCTATATATAAGAAGACTGATGTGGCTCTCAGCATGGATCCACTGCGTTGGTGAAGTCTGTGAGCCCGAGCCCAGAATAATAAGGCCCTTTGCTTTTTCATGCATGAAAAAAAAAAAAGACTGATTTTATTAAAGTTTATTATTTTTTTATAAGTAATCTCTACACCTAACCGGGGGCGGGGGGGGGATTGAATTCAGGACCCAAGATCAAGAGTCCCATGCTCCTCTGATTGAGCCAGCCAGGTACCCCTGATTTTGATATTTGGAGGCAAAGTTACTCTTGAAGGATTTATGATTAACAGGGTTGTGGATAGGAAATGTCATCTTGCAAAGAAATATTTCTGGAATCAGGTTCCAAAGAAGGAACTTGTAGCACAATTATGGTACTACTGAACCTTGAACAAGAGATTGCATGGTGGGTGGTGGGTGACTCAGGAACCTTGTAACAGAAACAGGATAGAGGCCAGATTTTGGAAAAAAAAAATTTTTTTTTTAAGTGAGGATGGGAGTGCAATTGAAGAGGACTGCTAAGATTGTCAAGGCAAGAAGCCTTCATATTTGTCCGGTGGATAATTTTACATATTCCTTTAGTGATCAGTTCCTCAAGCTCATAACTTACTTTCCACTACTGTTTTTTTTTCTGTTTTCTCTTAAAAAATTTTTTTGTGTGTTTTATTTATTTTTGAGAGAGAGAGAGAGAAAGAGAGAGAGTGAGAGAGAGAGACGGCTTGAGCAGGGGAAAGTCAGAGAGAGGGAGGAAGACACAGAATCTGAAGACAGGCTCCAGGCTCTGAGCTGTCAGCACAAATCCTGACGCGGGGCTCGAACCCAAAAACTGCGAGATCATGACCTGAGCAGAAGCCGGACGCTCAAACGACTGAGTCACCCAGGCACCCCTCCCGTTTCCTCCTGAGGACACCTGACAGGACTCAGAATCCGTATTATCCTGAAGTATGGAGATTTAAGGCTGAATTTCTGGTAAAGCCTGGGCAATTGTTGGGAAAAACCTTAGACTTGCCCCAAAAGACAACAATAGTTTTCTACAATGTGTTTCTTTCGGGGGTCGGGTGGGGCGGTATCTGTGTTTAAGACCAAGGATGTAGAAGGCCCTAAGCACCTTCTTCAGGCTTGGAAAACCTTGAGCGAGAGCAGCAGCCCGGCCTCCGGTGGCTGCGGGGAGGAGTCGGGGCGGAGACCGGGCGGGGCCGGGGCCCCAGGATCCCGCGGAGGGCGAGGCCTGCGCCCAGCACAGCCACGTGACTCCTTCGCCTCTTGGGACATCGACGCATGCGCGCCGCGCTCTCGACGAGGCGGCCCTGGTGTTGGTGGCGGCTGCTGCGGTTGCTGTGGGACTGAGACGGTGGAAGTGCCATCTTCAGCTCGGTTGGCCCTGACTGCGGCTCATGGCCTTGAGTGGCATCCGTCGTCAGGTCAGCTGGCGCGGGCGTTTTGGAATTGGCTGGGGTGGGGGGTGGTGATTCGAGGGACGGGCAGGGGCCTGCCTTGTGTCAGGCCGCACTGGGGTTGCGGCCTCCCTCTCCCGCCCTGTTTTAGGCCAGGCCTGGCCTGGCCTCGACCCCCAGCTGTCCATTCCCTTCTCCTTCCCACCTGTTGGGTGGAGCAGTGCGAGGTTTCTTTTCTTAGTTGGACCAAGCGCTTCTCGGACGAATGCTTATGGAGGGCGGGGAGATGTGGGCCTCCACCTTGATTTAGGAAGCGTTTTGGGGCTAAGTCTGAGGCCCTTGCTTCCTCAGGAGCTGGAAACCGGTGTGCCGGGACGACTGGGAATGGAAGGGGTCCAACAGTAGCCGCTAGAGAATTGGGAGAATTCAAATTCTGGTAATTAAGGCTTGCAGGCGCCTTGTAGGGGCGCGCTCCGCGTTCCGACTTCACAAGCCATACTTTTAGGACCCTGAGTCACAGCACTCCGTACAGCAGCCAGAGCTTTTGGCGGCATAGGAGAGAAGCAGGAAAGGCAGACATTGAAGATCTTAGTAGGATCTTTTAAAGACATATGTTCAAAAATAATGTTTACCTTTTATAGCCAGAGAACAACACTGGCGTTTTTCTCGCTCTGAAACCACATCTTTAACTTAGTAAGTAGTACTGCTCTTCTTATCGATATTATAATACCGTATTATTTTATGCCGATTTTTTAGTTTGATGTTCATGTTGCCTTCAGGTTATTTGGCAACTGATCTGATCTGTTCAGAAATACTTTAAACTTTTTTTCTTTTTTACAGCTGGAAAGGTTGAAGCTTAAAACAAATTTCATACAGGGAAGTATGATGCTCGTTTTGGAGCTTAAGTGTTTTGTATGAAGCTCATGTTAGAACTTAAGTGTTTTGGTCTCTCTGGGAGCTTAAGTGGATTGAAAAAAACAACTGTCAAGTACCCCCCTCCTTCCATTTATAACCTCATACTAGAGTTGCAAAAGTTCGAACTTTCCACTGTTCAGCTCTTGGTAGGCATACAGTGAACTAAAGTCGTACTACTAAAGAACAGAAGTTCTTAGACTGTGAACTCTGGCATAATTAGGGGTTGACCAAATATGGCTAATTAGTAGGTGGTGTGAGATACGAGATATTTGAAGTGAGAATTGAAAAGCAGATTTTTTTTTTTTTTTAGTGTCAGAGTATTTGGTAATATTTTTGCTTGCTTACGTACAGTTGAATAAGAAGCAGCTCACGTATAGTTGAATAAGAAAAAGAATTTTGTAAATCAAATGATAAAAAGCATGTGCATGTGCACCATGTTTTAAAGAGAAGGAACAGGGGTGCCTGGCTGGCTCAGTTGGTAGAGCTTGGGACTGTGGATCTCAGGGTTATGAGTTGGAGCCCCACGTTCAGGGTAGAGATTACTTAAAAATAGAATCTTAAGAACTGAATAAATAGAACCTTCTGTGGCATGTTAGTAATTCTCTATAAAACAGGATTGTGTGTGTGTGTGTGAAAAATAGTCAGAGGAGAAAGAAAGTAGTAGTTCTGGTCAAATGGTGATTTTTTTGTTTTTTTCAAAGACCTGAAGATGACGCAGACACTTATGTAAATCTTTGTAAATAGAGTGTTTAATATGTGGAAACTTAAAAAAGATCAATCTGTGAACATTCTATTTAGCCTCCGAAAATAGTTGCCAAAACCAGTGGTTATGATAGTCTTTTTTCTTAACAACATTTGTTTTCAAATTGGCTTATCTGTGGTTGAGGAACAGAATAACTTGTAGATTGTAAAGCTCATTGATTTGCGGTACTCAAAACTATTGACTTCTTAGTCCTTAGATTTTTTTTTTGTACTGCTCTGTTTATGAAAAGAATAAGACATGGTATGATTTTGAGTGCCTATAGAGTTAAAAAAAGAAGGTATTAAATTAGACTTCCCATTAATTAAGTATGGGTTAAGTAATCCTCCAAAAGACCTTTTAAATTTTAAGATGGCATGCTGAATTGTTAGTGAACTGTTTAATATATGTTATAACTGAACTAAAAGTTAAACGTATGATAAAGAACTGTATTTTTTAATGTACAACCCAGTCACTTTATAATTTATTATGTTTCCTTTCATGCTTTTGAACTTAGATCTCTACTATGATTTTATTATAAAGTGCATGTAGTAAAAAGACATTGATTGGTTTGGTGAGTTGAGAAAAGGAAGAAAGTTTTGTTAGTCTCAGAAAACAATGAGTCAAGGCTCAAACATGAAAAATATATTGGGTTTTGTAAATGGCAATTAAGAGCAATACTGTAGGATTAGTGTGTTTGAAAGTTATGACCAGATTTGTCACTCAGCTTTTTCAACAGACTTAATGTGCTGTTACATACCAGACAGTATTTTAGGTTTTAGGAACACAGTGCTGAACAAAACAAAGGCCTCTGTTTTGCTGATTTTAATATTATAGTAATATTGATTTATCCGTAGCAATAGTGTAGCAGTGTTTTTCAAATTTTTCTGAGACCCATAATAATTTGTTCATGTAATATTGCATCCCAAAGAATAGTAGTTGCATTCTGTATGTATTTCAACAGTAGGCCCTCAATATGCACATGAATTCTGATATTTCGTTTTCAGTTCTATATTTTTCTATTTAAAAAAATGAGAAGCTGATTTGAAGCAGTCTGAAGTTTGATAAACATTACTCCAGGGGAGATAAAATAGGAGTACCTGGCTGGCTCAGTCAGTAAAGCATGATCTCTGGGTTGTGAGTTCGAGACCTTTGGGGCCTAGCAATTGCTTAAATAAATAAACTTCGGGGCACCTGGGTGGCTCAGTTGGGTAAGCCTTTGACTTTAGCTTAGGTCATGATCTCAAGGTTGGTTTGTGAGTGCTAGCCCTCCTTCGGGCTTAGTGCTGACAGCTAAGAGCCTAGAGCCTGCTGAGGATTCTGTCTCATATCTTTCTGCCTCACCCTTGCTTACACTCTGTCTCTCAAAAATGAATAAATGATAAAAAAAACAACAACACTTTTTTTTTAAAGAGGGGAGATAATTAAGTTTTAGCAATAGGGTAAATGAAAAGGATAATTCATCTTTTTTTAAAATTTTTAAAAAATTTTTTATTTATTTTTGAGAGACAGAGCAGGGGAGGGTCAAAGAGAGAGGGAGACACAGAATCTGAAGACAGGCTCCAGGCTCTGAGCTGGCTGTCAGCACAGAGCCTGACATGGGGCTTGAACCCACGAACCGTGAGATCCTGACCTAAGCTAAAGCTGAACACTTATCTGACTGAGCCACCCAGGTGCCCCAAAGATATGTGATTATTTTGTGAATGAGGCTTAGAGAGGGTAAGTATTTTGCTCAGTGTTCCCTACTGAGTAACTGGGCCAGATCTATAATTCATTTCTTTCTGGCTCTAAAGCCCAAGTACTTTATTTGACTGTTTCTCATTTGCTTAAGAAAGTAATATATTGGTTTTTACTCAGGGGGTGGGGTGGGATGGGTGGGACTAAGGACTCTGATGCTATTTATTAAATAAATTGTGTACTAGGCCTGCAGGTATACTGTATCCCTAGGTATTGGTAGATCTGCTCTTTACTCTCAAGAAACTTGTAACCTAGTAGGGAAGGTGGTATGAAACAAGTACCACAAATGTGTATGCTATGGAGAAGAAGAGTGCTGTGGAAGCTTCACTTAAGGAGCCTGACTAATTTGGAAGGTATGGGGATACTAAACTCCACTCAGAGGAATGAATAGGCTTTAGCTAGGTTGAAGGTTCTAAGTGGGGATTAGGTAGAAGGGTAGGAGGTCATTCTAGATGGAAGAAACTGGGTACACTAAGGCCTTGAAGTTGACAGGAGGTCAGTTGGAAAACAAAACCAAACCAAATATCAACAAAAATAGAATTTCTTGGCTGCAAAACTTAGTAGAGAATAGAGGAGAGTTTTGGTGTTAGGGTGGATTTGAATACTGGCTCTGTTTCTTACCAACCATATAACCTTGGACAGATTATTTAATCTTAGTTTTGCTTTTCCCATTCTTAAAAATGGGTAATTGGCATTTAACAAAATATTTGTTCAATAGATGGTGTCTTACTATTATTACAAATAGCTATTAATTGAAGTCATAGCAGTATATGATGACATGCTTTCATTTACTCATTCTCTAAAAAAAATGAATGTCTTCAGTGTGGTATGTAATAGTTGAACGGTGTGTGTGTGTAATCACACCAGATGTCACAGAAGAATATTACCTTTATATGTGCAAAACACTCTGAGAAAAATTTTTTCTAATTTTCATTTGTAAAAAAGAAAAAGTTGGTCTGACGCAGTCTGCAGTTTGAAAAATGCTGGTCTAGTGAGGGAGATAATGATTACTTAAACTATAACAATACTACTGTGAGTAGAAAGAAGGGGATGGTTAATTCTTAATGTTAGGGTATACCAAATAGTAAATTATTTACCATGTTATAGTGTAATACTGTGAATAAAAGGAAAAAAATAGGGGCACTTGAGTGGCTAAGTAGATTGCGTGTCTGACTTCAGCTCAGGTCATGATCTTGTGGTTTGTGAGTTTGAGCCCTGCATTGGGCTCTCTGCAGAGACCACTTCAGATCCTCTGTCTCCCTCCCTGCTCCTGCTTGTGCCCTCTCAAAAATAAATAAATATTAAAAACAGATGAGGATGGTAAAGGGGATTGTATTTGTTGGGGATGGGAGCGAGTTACAATTTTAAAGAGGGTTGCTCAGGTAGTTATTATTGAGAAAATGACAGTTCAACAAAGAAGGAGATAAAGAAGTTATCCATATGGATATCTAGGAGAAGATAATGCTGCTAAAGGAAATAGCCAGCTTAAAGGCTCTAAGGCTGGAGAGAGTGGTCTGTTTTAGAGAAAAGATGTCAGTGTTGCTGGGGCTGAGTGAGGCCAAGAGTATGAGAAGATGAGGTCAAAAGGTAAATGGTAGGAAGAGGACAGCGAGTCATTGCAAGGGCATTGACTTCTACTCTATGCGAGCACTGGAGTGACATGGTCTTATTTATGCTTTAAAAAGAATACTATCTGCTATGTTGAGAATGGACTGGGGATAGGGAGGTGGTGGGATGTAGCAAAAAAGAAGCGGGAGACCTGTGGAACGTTTTGGAAGTCTGTAATAGTATTGTAGATGAGAGATGAGAGTTTGAATGGAAATTATAAGACGTGGGATGCTGAATATAGATGAAGATTCCATAACACATTGGTTGGGTGTGAGAGACAGAATAGTCAAGGATAACTTTCAAGATTTTTGGCCTGAGCAACTAAAAGGAAGGATTTTCTGTCAGAGATGGAGAAGGAAATGGATAGAACAGGTTTTGGGGGAGACACCAGAAGTTCTCTTAAGGACATTTTATAATTTGAAATGACTGTATGTACAGATGATAAAAGTGTATATATTTGGATATATGGGTCTGAAGTCTGAAAAAGAGGACTGGGGATAGAATTTGGGAGTTGGCACATAATTAGTATTTCAAACCAAGTGAGATTGGGGAGATAATGGAGAGGAGTTGATAGAGAGGAGTTGATGACCAAGGATTAATTAAGTCCTGGGACACTCTAAAAGATCAAATTGAAGAGGAGTACCCAATTTGCCTCAGGAGACTGACACTCAGGAGAAAGAGTGATAGTGAAGTAGGAAGAAGAGATGGTGGGACTTGGAGGCCACGTGAGAAAATCCTATCAAACGGGAGAACATTATCAGCCCCAGGAGAGTGTTGGTTGAGAAAAGGAGAGAATGGAAGACAAAATCTTGGGTGCTACCCAAGGACTCAATAGGACTGTGAGAAGAAAAAAGTTTCTTCCGAATGGTAAGAGAGCAGTCCAAGAAGGTAGTAGGAAAGCTAGGTAAATTGTAATATGTCAGAAAAGGCAAAAAAAGGGAATCTTTCAAGTAGAAAGTCATCATTCCTGTTGAGTGCTGTGAAGAGTAGGTCAGAGAAAAACAAACAGAAAGCCAAAAAGGAAATAGTAGATCAGAAATGAATGGATTAGAAAGCATTCAATTGGATTTATACACAAGAAGATTGTGACCTTAGCAAATATCAGAGTGATGAAGAAAATGGAAGTTACAGAAGTAGAGATAACAAGCTTAGCAGCTTCATTGGTTTTTGTCCTTAGAACAAAATCTAAATCATTAACATAGCTTATTGTTGATTACCTTTTGCTTTTTTTTTTTTTTAAGTTTATCTATTTATTTTGAGAGAGAGAGAGAGAGAGTATCCAAACAGGCACAGAGCATGACATGGGACTCAATCTCACAAACCATGAGATCATGACCTGACTTGAAATCGAGTCAGATGTCCGACTTACCGAACCACATCCAGGTGCCCCTACCCTTTACTTATTTTTAAGTTAAGCTAAATTGTAGTATATATGTTACAAATTGTATAGAAGAAAATTATTTACACATGTTTGAATGCTAGTGAAAGAGGTTGAATATGCTGAGAGAAACTGGTAAAGGAAGAGTGAAGATAATTTAAGAAGCAACATTCTTGAGAAGATGGGTGGGAGAAACGATCCAATGGTGAGTTCAGGGTATGACCTTTGGTAGGAGCAGGGATACTTTATCAGTTATGACCGAGGCAAGGAGGAGGACCTTCAGAATTCTTAAGAAACAATTATTTTCATTATAGAATTTTATACTTAGACAATATACTATTCAATTATGAAGATTTTAGAATTGAAAAGTCTTAATTTTTTTACACCACATACCCTTTTTGAGAAAGTTATAGAAATAATTATCTAAAAGAGGGAGTATGTCAAGAAAGGAAAGGATTTTGGCTGTTATAAATGAGAAATAAGCAAAAGGAATCCTTGGATCAAAATGAACAGACAAACCTAGACCAGACAAGCCAGTCTAGACCACTGCAGATTAGATGGTTTCGGAAAGGATGTCTCCCGAAGGGAAAATGGACTTGATAGTATGAGTATCTGTTGTTGTTTTTGTTTTTGTTTCTATTTTAAGTAAACTATGCCACATATGAGGCTCAGTCAAACTCACAACCCTGAGATCAAGAGTTGTATGCTCTACCAACTGAGCCAGCCAGACATCCCACATGTCAGTTGTTTTTGAAGGATTTTTATAAGAGCTCTACAGGAGTTTAGAATCATTTTTATTTTCTTTTCTTTAAAAAATTTTTAATGCTTATTTGTTTTTGAGAGTGAGAGAGCCATAGAGTGTGAGCAGAGGATGGTCAGAGAGAGGGGGAGACACAGAATTAGAAGCAGGCTCCAGGCTCTGAGCTGTCAGCACAGAGCCTGACATGGGGCTCGAACCCACAAACTGTGAGATCACGACCTGAGCTGAAGTCAGCCACTTAACCAACTGAGCCACCCAGACACCCCCCGCCCCATCATTTTTCAAAGACAACCAAACATATGAAAATAATCAGGAAGGATTTAAAGAGGTAGAAACAAGGAAATGGAATTATATAAGATAACTTGAAAAAATGTTGATATAGGCATGCTAATGTTAACCTGAATGTTGAGTTACCTCCAAACTGATAGAAATTAGAGCACATGAGAAGGAAGTTGTGGAAGTATGTTTGGTACAGTAGTTAAACCCTAATCTTCTGTAATAGAAAGACAGTAAAAATGTCTAAAATTGAAAAATTTAGAAATAAGATCGACATGCAGATAAACTGTTTTGACTACTAGTGTAATGAAGTTGAAGTCAACAGCTCTTTTTCTCCTAATACTTAAGCAAGAAAATTTAAGTGCTTCGTGAGTTCTTTTTTCTTTTCCTTATTAAAGTTTTTTTGAGTGTTTGTTTATTTTTGAAGGGGAGAGAGAGCGTGAGCAGGGGAGGAGCAGAGAGAAAGGGAGACCAGGAAAGGAGTCCAAAGTGAGCTTCAGGCTCTGAGCTTTTGGCGTGGAGCTGGATATGGGACTTGAACTCACAAACCGTGAGATCATGACCTGAGCCGAAGTCAGATGTTTAACTCACTGAGCCACCCAGGCGTCCCTCCTTCGTTACTCTAAAGTATAACATCTTACGCTTGGATAAAACTTTCTAAGGAATTTGTTGTTTACAGTAATAACTTTCATTTATGTGAATTTATAGACCTCCACATGCTTTTATCTCATCTTAACAGCCTTATGCAAGTATTATTAGTCCCTGTTTTAGAAGTGGGGAAAGTAAGAATGATGTAGGATCACATGCTTGTATTAAGGGAGAGAAGTAGGACTTAGCCCCCCACCCCGTTTATTCTAATGTTTACCATAGTATATCTTATGATGAAAGAAGATTTGGCTGTTCCAACTCCTGTTGGTTTTTTGTACTTTGTATTTCCTAGTGTAGTTACAATTAAGTTGTTGACTTATCTTTTTAAAAATTATGATAAAAACCACAAAACAGAAAATTTACCTTAACTATTTAAAAAAATTTTTTAATGTTTTATTTATTTTTGAGAGAGAGAGAGAGACAGCGTGAGCAGGGGGTTCAGAGAGAGAGGGAGACACAGAATCCGAAGCAGGCTCCAGGCTCTGAGCTAGCTGTCAGCACAGAGCCCAACGCGGGGCTCAAACCCAGGAACCATGGGATCATGACCTGAGCCGAAGTCAGATGCTCAACTGACTGAGCCACCCAGACACCCCTACCTTAACTATTTTTAAGTGTATAGTTCAGTGGTGTTAAATATATTCACATGGTTGTAAACAGATTACTAGAATGTTTCATCTTTATCTGAAACTATACTCATTAAACAACTCCCCTTTTCTTCCTCTCTCCATTCCCTGATAACTGCATTATACTTTTCTTTTTCGATGAATTTGGTTTGTGACTGGCTTACTTCACTTAGCATAATGTCCTTAAGGTTCATGCATTTAGAATATGACAGGATTTCCTCCATTTTAAAGGCTGAATAATACTTCATTGCATATACCACATTTTGTTTATCTGTCAGTGGACACTTGGTTTGCTTCCTTCTTTTGGCTGTTGTGGATAGTGCTAATGAACATGGATGTGAATATAGCTCTGAGTCCCTACTTTTCATTAATTTGCATATATGCCAAGTGGAATTCTTAGGTCATATATAGTAGTTCTACTTTGACTTTTCTCAGGAAACCATATTATTTTCTGTAGCATTTGCATCATTTTACAATTCCACTAACAGTATGTAAGAATTCCAGTTTTTCCTCATCTTCACCAAGACTTATTTTCTGTTATTTATTTATTTTTAGTTTATTTAATTTGACAGAGTGTCCAGGAGGGGCAGAGAGAAGGGGGAGAGAGAATTCCAAGCATGCTCTGCAGTGTTAGTGCTAGGAGTCTGAAGCAGGGCTCAAACTCATGAACCCGTGAGATCATGACCTGAGCTGAAATCAAGAGTTGGAGGCACAACCAGCTGAGCCACCCATGTGACTGTCTGGTTTTTTTTTAATTTTTAATTTTTAAAAGTATTTTTATTTATTTTTGAGAGACAGACAGTGGCGAGCAGGGGAGGGTCAGAGAGAGACAGAAATACAGAATCTGAAGCAGGCACCAGGCTCTGAGTTAGCTGGCATCACAGAACCTGATGTGGGGCTCGAACCCACAAGCCTGTGAGATCATGATCAGAGCTGAAGCCAGATGCTTAACTGCTTAACCCACTGAGCCACTCAGGCACCCTTCTGGTTTTTTGATCATAGTTATCATAACAAATGTGAGATAATACCTCATGGTGATTTTGATTTGCCTTTTTCTGATGATTAGTGATGTTGAGCATTTTTTCATATGCTTGTTGGCCATTTGCACATCATCTGTGAAGGTATGTCTATTAAAGTCCTTTGTCCATTTTTAAATCAAGTTTTTGTTGTTGTTTTTAAATTTTTTAAATGTTTTTTATTTTTGAGAGACAGAGCGCAAGCAGGGGAGGGTCACAGAGAGAGGGAGACACAGAATCTGAAGCAGGCTCTAGGCTCTGAGCTAGCTGTCGGCACAGAGCCCGATGCGGGGCTCGAACCCACAAACCGTGAGATCATGACCTGAGCCAAAACCAGCCACTTTAACCGACTGAACCACCCAGGCGCCCCTGTTGTTGTTTCTGAGTTGTAGTTCTTTATATCCTGGATATTAACCCCCATTTGGGTATAAGATTTGTACATATTTCCTCCTATTTTGTGGGTTGCCTTTCACTCTGTTGATTATGTTCTTTGATCCACAAAAGATTTAAAGTTTACTGTAGCCTATTTGTCTATTTTTACTTTTGTTCCCTTTGTTTTTGGTGTCATTTCCAAGAAATCATTGCCAAATTCAATGTAATGAAGGTTTCCTGTATGTTTTCTCTTCGAAGTTTTGTATTTTTAGATTTACATTCAGATTTTTAATCCATTTTGAGTTAATTTTTGTATATGGTATAATGTAAGGATCCAACTCCATTCTTTTGCATGTGAATACCTAATTTTCCCAGTACCGTTTGTTAAAGACACTGCCCTTTCTCACTGAGTGATCTTGGTACCCTAGTTGAATAGAACTACCCTATAACCCAGCAATTGCACTGTGAGGTATTTACCCAAAAGATAAAAAAATACTGATATGAAGGGGCATATGGACCCCAGTGATTTTAGAAGCATTTAAGAGCCTAAATGTCCGTTGACAGAGGAATGGTTAAAGAGTTGGTATATATGTGCGTGCGCTCACGCGTGTGTGTATGTACATACTTACATATGTATAATGGAATATTACGCAGCCATCAAACTAATGAAGTCTTGTCATTTGTAACAACATGGATGGAGCTAGAGTATATTATACTAAGCAAAATAAGTCGGAGAAAAACAAATACCGTATCATTTCCCTCATGTAGAACCTAAGAAATGAAACAGATGAACATAGGGTAAGTTGGGGGAAGAGAGGGAGCTAAACCATAAGAGACTCTTAAATACAGAGAACAAAGGTAGGGTTGTTGGAGGGGTGGTGGGTGGGGGTGGGCTAAAATGGGTGATAGGTATTAAAGAGGGTGCATGTTGTGATGAGCACTGGGTGTTACAAGTAAGTGATGAATCACTAAATTCTACTCTGGAAGCCAATATACTATATATTAAAAAATTTTTTTTAATGTTTATTTATTTTGAGAGAGAGAGTGCAAGCAGGGAAAGGGCAGAGAGAGACAGAGACACAGAATCTGAAGCAGGTTCCAGGTTCTGAGCTGTCAGCACAGAGCCAGATGTGGGGCTTGAACTCGCAAACCGCGAGGTCATGACCTGAGCCAAAGTTGGACACTTAACCAACTGAGCCATCCAGGTGCCCCACCAATATACTATATGTTAACTAACTAGAATTTAAATAAAAACTTAAAAAGAAAATCACTTATATATGCAAAAGTTTATTTCTGGGCTCTTTGTTCTATTGGTCTCTTTGTCTTTATGCTGAAACCATACTGCTGTCTTCTTCCTTTTGATATTTTTTACCCTTTTGCAGTTTTGCTAATTGGCATTTATTGATTATTGTTAAGAATAAAGTGGGACGAGTTAATTGCCACATTATGAAGAATGTGTTGGAATAACTTACTAAAAAATAACTTGAGTATATTCTTTTGGCTCAGTGATTTTTGGGGTAATTAGAAAAATGATCTCCCTGAGGGTAAGGATGATGTTCTTAATTCTTCTTACAACATTTTAATTGCAGGGTGTGGAGTAATTGATAATGTCGGAAGATGCAGGGGTGTGGTAAATTTGCTGATGCCAGAAGAAACTTTGTCCCACTTAAGTGTGCAATTAGAATAGGGCAGGTAGTAAATGACTCAGAATGTGCCAGCCAACATTCTTGGTTTTCTTGAGTGGCTTTGAAATAAAAAGACACAAACTTGTGACTAATTTGGATATTAATCTTCAGATGTGTCTTTTCTTTAAAGAAGGGGGGAAGAAGGAAAAAATGAGAACTTTGCCTTTTTCTAGGGCTTCAAAATAGCTTAAACAGGAAAAGCTTAGGACCTTAATCAGTCATTGCAGTAACTTATTTTTCTGGTGGAATAATACTGTACTTTGAATTGTTCTATACTGCGTACTGGTGGGATTGCTCCTTGCTTTATTTCTCCTCAGAATCCTCTGTAGACTCCATCTCTGTCACTTCTCCTCTAATCCCTCTGTCACTGCCCTGCTTACACTGTGGCTCCCCTTTCACTTCCCCCATTTACATTGTGTTCCTCTCGTCTTTGAACGAATCCTGATTTCTTCCTGTTTGTCTGCTGTCAAGAAGGATTGTTCTGTCAAGTGGACTTTTTTCTATTCTGGAATAATTTATTATTTTTCTGTTCGGAAACTTACAGTTTTTCAAAAAGTTAAGACCACATTCTGTATTTTATGTGGCTTTCTAGATGGCTGTAATTTTCAGTTGATTTCTCTACACTTTGTTTCATTTGAAATTCTCTTTCTTTCCATTTTGTCTTTTTTTTTCTTTTGATCTCTCTCCCCAACAAATTAATAAGAACTTTATCTTATACTTAGGTATTTATTCTCTACCAGTAGTATAATATAATACTGGGTATACATAAAAACTTTTTGTCTACATCTGAATTCCCCCCTCATCTTTTCTTGTTTTTCTCTTCCCTCCTTCTTCCATCCCTCCCCACTTCTTTTTTAACATTCCTTAGATTTACCTGGTATAGTTAATACATCCATTGGCATTCAGCCTCAAAAGGTCTCCTGATTTAATATGTTAAATTTCTTTGTGGGGAAAAATTTTGCTTCATACTGTATTTTTAAATAATGTTTTAAGCATGTCTTAAAATTTGGATTTCATATCTGTTTGACAACTGACCTTCTATACACGCAAACTAGAAAGAAGAAAAACTCAGGGGTGCCTGGGTGGCTCACTCCGTAAAGTGTCCGACTTCAGCCTGGGTCATGATCTCACAGTTCATGGGTTTGAGCCCCGCATCAGGCGCTGTGCTGACAGCTCAGAACCTGGAGCCTGCTTCAGATTCTGTGTCTACCTCTCTCTGTCCCTCTCCTGCTTGCGCTGTCATGCTTGTTTGCTCGTTGTCTCTCTCTCAAAAATAAATAAACATTAAAAAAAAAAAGGGACAACAGGAAATGTTTTACAATGAAGATCGTATTTCCTTAGTTTACAAAGACCTTACATAAGCTAATAAGGATAACAATTAGTAATGCAAGGGGTGCCTGGTTGCTCAGTTGGTTAGGCATCGTCTTCAGTTCAGGTCATGATCTCACAGTTCATGGGTTCGAGCCCCCTGATGTGGGGCTTGATCCTGTGCACATGAGATCATAACCTGAGCCAGAATCAAGAGCTGGATGCTTAACTGATTGAACCACCCTGGTGCCCCTTGCATGTTTTTAAAAAAATGTTTATTTAAGTAATCTCTACACCCAGTATGGGGCTCAAACTCAGGTTCCCACGATAAGAGTTGCACGACCATTCTACTGAGCCAACCAGGTGCCCCAGGGCTGGCTATCTTAAGTTCCTGGCCGTATTGACTGCTTCAAGGACATGGATTGTTGTAGATATGATCATATTCAAGGTAAGAAATTGGTAAAACCTACACTGTTTGTGACTGTTCCTTTTAATCAGAAAAACAAAATCTTTCCCAGAGCTCTGTAGCAGATGTCCTTTTCAGTCTCATGATTCCTTATATGGGATTAAATATATTGCCACTTTGACCAAGAACAGTGTTTTACTAGGAAGATGGTGAGAGGGGCTATTGTATAGGCAACTAAAAGTGTCTTGCCACATGGCTGATGCAGTTTTTTTAGAGATAAATGTCAGCATCTTCTCAGATTTAATATACACGTATTCTTTGATCTAACAGTTCCATTGTTCATAATTTATACCCATGAGTAAGTTTCTGTTCCTCTGAGTTACTTAGAGAACTTGGTAGAAGTACAACTTTCTGGGCCTGAGTCTACATCTCAGAATCACTGGAGTTGGGACCAAGGTATCTATATGTAAAAAAAAAAAAAAAAAAAAGCTTACTAGGTGACTGTTGTGTGGAGCTGCATTTGAGAATTTCTGTATAAACTGTAGGGAAACCCAGTTTTTTTTTTAAAGTTTCTTTTTAAATGTTTATTTTTGAGAGAGAAATTGTGTATGTATGTGTGCACATGAGCTGAAGAGGGGCAGACAGAGAGATAGAGCATCCAAAGGGGCCTCTGCGCTGACAGCAGAGAGACCAGTGCAGGGGCTTGAATTCAACAAACCTTGAGATCATGACCTGAGCTGAAGTTGAACCTTAACTGACTGAGCTACCCAGACTCCCCAGGAATCCCAGCTTTTTAAAATAGACACACACACACACACACACACACACACACAAATGCAGCTAGGCAGCCATTGGCATGCCTAGCTGACTTTTCTTAGAACAGAACAAAAACACCTCCTTTTTCCTTCACTTGAATTAAATTATTGCAGATAAGCCAAAAGGAGTAATCATCAGCCCAGTTATACAGGGAGAATAGGTGTGAATACCAGATATTTTTATTGTATTCATTTTATTTGGTATAAATACTTGCGTGTCTCTGTTTTTTCATGTATATAGTATATACATTGTGAACATCTTTCTATATTGATACAGATATGTATTTCCTTTTAATTATTATATCATATAAATATGCCATTTACTAAAGCAGTTCTCTTAGTACTTCCTTCTTTGGTTGCTGTTATGCAGTGTTGCAGTGAATGCTTTTGAACAAATATGTTTTTGTGATTATTTCTATAATATGAAATATACAGTTTCCATTTGGTACATTTTGCTTGACTGCCCACCAGAGAGAGATCTTTCTAATTGTTGCCAATTTCTCATTTTAATTTACATTCGTATTAGTAAAGATATGGTAAAGATATGATGCTTTCTTGTTCATCACTTTAATTTTTTTCTTTGAATTACTATCTTTAAAGTCTTGATCATCTTTTTAATTATATTGCACTATATTAAGTAATTGTGTATTGTGAGCATATTTTAAGAGTAAATCAGTTTCATGCTGTTTAGTTTTGAGAATAATCCCTTACTTTAAATAAAAAGACATGTTTTATGATTTAATGATTTAAGTTTCTATTTACTTTTTTTTTTTTACATGTTTTTTATTTATTTTCGAGAGACAGAGAGAGACAGGAAAAGCAGGGGAGGGTCAGAGAGAGAGGGAGACACAGAATCCAAAGCAGGCTCCAGGCTCTGAGCCCAGAGTTCAAGCTCCAGCACAGAGCCTGACATGGGGCTCGAACCCACAAATCATGAGATCATGACCTGAGCTGAAGCCCGATGCTCAACTGACTGAGCCACCCAGGTGCCCTTCCATTTAAACTGTTAGTGAAAGAGATGAAGACAACTGCTAAAATCTATTGTGCTAATATTTTATAGGATAGGGATGCCTGGTGGCTCAGTTGGTTATGCGTCTCACTTTTGATAATGGCTCAGGTGGTGACATGCCCCGCATCAGGCTAGGTGCTGAGTGTGGAGTCTGCTTTGGGATTTTCTCTGCCCGTTTCCAACTCGCTTGTGCATGTAAGGTCTTCTCCCCCACACCAATAAACATTAAAAAAATATTTCATAGGCTAAAAGAATAATCTCTTACTATTTTGTGCTCTTAATGAGATGAATAATTATTATATTTTTAAAATGTTATTTATTTGGCAGGGTGGGGACATGAGCAGGGGATGTGCAGACAGATGCAGGAGAGAATCCCAAGCAGGCTCCGTGCTCTCAGTATGGAGCCTCACCCAGGGCTGGATATTATGAAACGTGAGATTATGACCTGAGCCGAAATCAAAAGTTCGATGCTTAACCAACTGAGGCCCCCAGGCACCCCTGAGATGATTTAATTTAAAAGATTTTATGCAATTGCTATCCAAATTGTAAAACTTTCATAAATATATTTTTAATGTATTTAATGTTTATTCATAAAAAAAACACTCTTTAATTTTTTTAAATCTTATTTTGTGTCTTGTGTAATAAAATCAATCCTAGGGGTCCCTGGTAGCTCAGCTGGTTAACAGTATAACCTCTCCTTTCTAAAACTGTATCCTCAGCTAAGTAATGAACTCTCTGAAATGTTTATATCCAAGACCAGAATGTGTTTTGTTAATTTTATCTTTATCTTCCAGAGCATATATTAAAGATATTTTGGGTTGATGGCAAGATAAATTTAGACATTGGGTTTTTGATTTTTAGCTATCTAGGAAACAGTGAATTCTAGATATGATTGTTTCTTCAGGGAGCAGGCATAACACTCAGTTATTGAAAAATGAATTAAATCCATCATTATGTCATTTTTAGTCAGACACCTAACAGTAAGATCATTAGTTTTTGGGAAATTTAGATGTTACAGAAGTTCATTTATAATAAAGAAATTAGCCTGGAGCCTGCTTCAGATCCTGTGTCTCTCTGTCTCTGTCTCTCTCTCTCTCAAGAACAGATAAACATTAGGTTTTTGTCTTTTAAATACAGAAACTAATATGGCACCTGGGTCACTCGGTTGGTTATGTGTCCAACTCTTGGTCCCAGCTCAGGTCATGATCTCACAGTTTTGTGGGTTCAAGCCCCACATTGGGCTCTGTGCTGGCAGCCTGATTGAAGTTCTCTCTCTTCCTATCTTTCTGCTCTTCCTCCACTTGTACTGTCTCTGTGTCTCTCAAAATAAATAAACTTAAAAAAATTAAAAAAATTTAAGTGCAGAAACTAGTCTGCTATTCATAATTTACAGGAAAGATCAAGAATGAATTTAATGTATTCCTTTAATAGCCAACTGGTGCTTTTAAATGGTGATTTTGATGATGCCAAATAAACATTTGGAAGATGTTCCTCTTTATTTGTGTTTCCACAGATCATTAACTGAAGACAAAATAAGCAACTATGCAAAATTCTCACATGGAAGAATACAGAAATTCTAGTAATGGCAGCACAGGCAATAGTTCAGAGGTAGTGGTAGAACAGGCTGCTGATTTCAGTACTGAGATTATGAATGTTACGGAAATGGAACAGTCCCCTGATGGCTCTCCTAACGTAAATGCATCTACGGAAGAAAGTGAAGTAACAAATGCTGTGGACCTTCCAGTGATAGAAACAGAAGCAAATTTCCCTCCTGAATATGAAAAATTCTGGAAGACTGTAGAAAACAATCCTCAGGATTTTACAGGCTGGGTATATTTGCTTCAGTATGTAGAACAAGAGGTTAGTAACTTTTTAAATGGGACTAGAAGGGACAGATTAATCAAGTAATACTAGATGACGCTTTATTGTTTTATAATTAAAGTTGCCTCTTTTATCATTTTCAGATTAAGTTAAATAACATTAGATATGTACATTTTTGGCTTTAAAGAACAACTTTCATAGCATTTGTACATTGTGGAAAGTCAGTATTAATAGAGCCGAAGTATAACATTTGTCAAAATTGGTGTGTGTGTGATTGTGTGTGTGTAAGCATGTGTAAAATCACTGAACCAAGAAGTTACCCTGCTACTTGATGGAATTTCTTTTGTTTTAAAGGATGAGATTGTATATGCAGGTAAAAGAGAGGCTGTGTGTGTGGTTTTTAAACCTATCATTTACTTTGAGATAATACATTTGGAAGAAATAATATTCTTCTGACAGAAACTTCCAAGATTTTTAAACACCTTGTTTTATTTTCATCAGAATCACTTGATGGCTGCCAGGAAAGCGTTTGACAAATTTTTCATACACTATCCGTATTGCTATGGTTACTGGAAAAAGTATGCAGACCTTGAAAAGCGGCATGACAACATTAAACAATCAGATGAGGTGCGTACATTACTGAATAAAATTATCTCCATTAGGTACTGTAAGCCAAATAACAACAAAACAAAGACTTTTTTTTTTTGGCTGGCAGTACCTACGATTTATGGTCAAACAATTTTATAGGGTATTTTATTTGCATTTGTCACTCTTGTGGCATTTGTAGCTAATATTTTCTCTCTTTGTTGGCAGGTGCGTTAAACCTCTACAGTTTGTCAAGCTTTGCAGTGCAAGCCTCTGTATTACACTGCAGCTTAACAAGTAGGGCAGGGCTTTTCTCTCACTTACATTTATTTCTCATTTTCCAAACAATATAGTTGGTTTGCTAGTCACATTTGCTACGTCTTATTGCATTTTTGGTCAGACGCTGTCATTGATGCTCTAATGGGTCTGTGCCCTATGGTCTGTAACCCAAAGCCTGCCCACACAACCCGGTCAGAATGCAGGGACTGCTGCGCTTTGAAGATCAAGACTCTGCACGTGGGGATCAGAACATTGCCATGTTCTATCCAACCTCCACCCAAATGGTAATGGTAGATTATTTAAACAAAATTCCAGTAATTAGTATTTCTAAGGTTCACCGGATAACACAGTGTTGCCTCTCTGTTAAGAAATAATTAAATATTTGAAGTACAGTTTGTTGTTTTCTTCTTAGGTGTATCGGCGGGGTCTTCAGGCAATACCTCTTAGTGTTGACCTATGGATACATTATATAAACTTCTTAAAAGAAACATTGGACCCTGGTGATCCTGAGACAAACAGCACAATAAGAGGGTATGGGAAACATTGATACTCAAATGTGTTCAAAGTAAAAATAAGTATTCTGATACTGATAATAGAACTCATGAATGGTAAACTGAATGTTTAACATAAACATTGTTTTCACTATTAAAAAAATGATACATGTAATAAACTTATACCTGATTATAAGTATTGAAGATAGTAATATTCTTCTTCATTTCACACCCCTGTTCCTTAGGTCCCCAGTGCCATTCCTTACATGGTGTATGAATTGTGTGTTCTTTAATATACACATAGATGTATAGACATGTGCATTTTGTACATGAAAAAAAAATTTTTTTACATAATATTTTGAAATCTCTCCCTGCTGTATTTTTTTAACCATTGCAAAAGTATTTCATATTATCAAATGTACTATCTTTTATTTGACCAAATCTTTATAGGAAATAATCAGTGCTATAGTAAACATGTCTATACAATGTTATTATTTATGTAGAGCATGCTAGAAATGGAACTTCTGTCAAAGAAAATACAGGGCTAAGTTTCATCAAATGTTCTTTCAGAAGCGATACCAATTTTAAACGCCCACAGTATATGAACGTAGTCTTACTGCCCACAGACATCCTGCCACTCCCTTCTGACCTGTAGGGTAGCTCATTCTTTTAGTTTGCACATTTCTAGATTGTTCATCATAGTTTGCTGTCTTTTTATATATTCATATAAGCCATTTGCTCATCGTTCATATCATTTGCTCCTTTTACTTTTCGATTGTCTTTTTCTTATTGATTATAGGCATTTTAAGATGTGTTTTTGGTTTTCATTTTTATCAAAGTATGTGCATTAGTTTAAGAAGTCAGTGTTAAACTGCTTGTGACAAAAAGCAGTCCTTCCACCCCTCTTGAACTATTTTAGCTGTTTCTTTTGATATTTTACAACATGTTTATAATAGCAGCTCTCTACTGCTCTTTTCTCTCTCTTCAGGATGTTCTGATTCTGTGATGGTAGAGGAGAATTTTAGCTAATGTATACTCTGTTTTCCCTTTACTTATTTTCCAAAATGGATAGGTTTCAAAGTGTTTTATTTTTTCTTGGAGTTAATTGCAACTTCTTACCCCTCTGTCTTTTTCCCCATTTGCTTAGTTTTCTTTCAAAATTTAAAATTCCCCACTCCCTCCCAACAGCTACTTTGACTAGTCAGTACTAATGCAGACTTTCCACAATGTACCAATGCTATGTTGTCATTTGTTGAAGCTAAAGAAGTGTATCTATCTAGTGTTACTCAACTTAATCTGAAAACTGTTAAAGAGAATTATACTCAGAAATTTGTAAATTCCATTTTTTACTCTTCCTCTTGGGGGAGGGTATCCCTCTTGAAACCTTCTCTAGTCTGGATTGGTCTCTGTTTCTATCGTACAGCAATCATTTTAGAATTTCCTCCTCCTCATGATTTTAGGAGATATCTTTACATTTTTCCTGGGTTTCAAGCTCCGTTTTCGGAGTTTATTAGATCCTACTTTTTCTTGGTTGATGTGTATCCTGTAACTTCTTGATAAAGGATGCTTTGTATGAAAAAAATTCTTTTGTAGGTCTGAAACACCCAGTTGATGGTCAGGTGGGGTATGCAGTTTTGATTTGGAAGTCATGTTCCTTAGGGCTTTGAAGGCATCTCTATTCTGATAGCTTTTGGTGTTGTTATTCAGAAGTATGATGATGCTTTTCTGGATTCCCTTTACATAACTTGTTTTTCCTCATGAAAGCTTATAAAATGCTTTTGTTATCTTTGATGAAAATGCAATTTTCTTTTTTTTAAAAGAGTAGATCTTTTTTTGTTTATGTATTTATTTTGAGAGTGTAAGCAGGGGACGGCCAGAGAGAGGAAGAGAAAGAATCCAAGCAGGCTCTTTGCTGTTAGCCCAGACCCTGACATGGGGCTTGGTCTCATGAGCTGTGACATCATGACTTGAGCTGAAATCAAGAGTCAGATGTTTAACTAACTGAATCACCCAGGCGCCCCAGAAATGCAATTTTCTAATAATACACTTTGGCCTGGGTTTTCTTTTTCTGATTCGTCGTGCTTTACTTAGTGGGCCATCTGAATCTAGGGTGCTCACGTCTTTCTGTTTTGAGAAATATTACTAGGGTGCCTGGCTGGCTTAGTCCATAGAACATGTGGCTCTTGGTCTTGGGGCTGTGAGCTCAAGGTACACGTTGGGAGTAGAGTTTACTTAATAAAATAAAATAATTAGTATCTTATATATTTTTGTGTTGATAATTTCTTTTATATGTTTTTCTCTATTGTTTTTAATTGGACATTGGATCCTCTGTTTTAATCATTTAATTTTCTTTAAAAAGTTTTTTTTTAATGTTTTATTTTTATTTTACTTTTTTGAGAGAGAGAGAGACAATGTGAGAGGAGGGGAGGGTCAGAGAGAGAGGGAGACACAGAATCCGAAGAAAGGCTCCAGGCTCAGAGCTAGCTGTCAGCACAGAGCCCAATGTGGGGCAACCGTGAGATCATGACCTGAGCCGAAGCGGGACGCTTAACCGACTGAGCCACCCAGGCGCCCCATTCATTTAATTTTCTTATCTTTTTACCTATCATATTTTGTTTGACTTCTTGAGGTATTTCTGTGACACTTGTATTGGATTTTTAATATCTGCCGTTACTTTTTAATGTCCAAGATTATTTCTTGTTCATTGTTTTTTTTTTTTTTTTTTTTAGTTTATTTTTGAGAGAGAGAGAGATAGAGAGAGAGCGTACATGAGCAGGGAAGGTACAGAGAGGGAGGGAGAGAGAATCTTAAGCACACACCGTACTGACAGCATAGGACTCAATCCCACAAACCATGAGATCATGACCTGAGCCAAAATCAAGAGTCAGTTTAGCAACTGACTGAGCCACCCAGGTGTCCCTCATTGTTCTTATTCTTATATCCTGTTACTCTTGTTACATGGCTTAATATCTTTTTATTATTTTTTTTAAAAGGGATTAAGAAGTGTTGAAATTTTCCTCTACTCCCAACACCGAAGTGTTTCTGTTTACTCATTTTTAACTCTGACTTGTCTGATTTCTGGATTTCTGCTCATGTTAAAGCTATGATTTTAGTGAATGGAATGTAGCTCTGTGTGTCTTATTTGTATAGGCTATTAGCTGGCCTGGCGAGCTTCACCAGTAGGGTGATCAAAGTGGCCACTCAGGTTTTTGTTGGGAGAATCCCGGTGTTGGTATTCTTCTATCTTACTCCCGTGCCAGGCGGTTTCTCATTGAAGGATCATCTGATCTGCCTGGGGAATGTATACCTAGCTCCTGAAATCCCATAGCTGGGCAGAAAAGGGGGTTTAAGGTCTCTTACCATTCATTAAACAAACCTTCTTGTAAACATCCTGTCTTTAGTCATGACCTTCTTATCATACTTCCTCTCCCATCTTGCCCCGTTTCCTTTTTTTAAATTAATTTTTTAAAATTTACATCCAAGTTAGTTAACATGTAGTCCAACAGTGATTTCACGAGTAGATTCCTTAATACCTTTTACCCATTTAGTCTATCCCCCTCCCACACCCCCTCCAGTAATCCTCGGTTTGTTCTCCATATTTAAGAATCTTTTATGTTTTGTTCCCCCTCCCTGTTTTTATATTATTTTTGCTACTCACCCCACTTTTCTTTTTGTCTGGTGTGTTAATTTCCTGAATAATTTTGGAATTCTGCAGGGCAGTAACATGTATTTTACTGTCTTAAAAACCTCAGACGCAAACATACAGCCCTGCATACACACACGCACACAGTCTTAATCCTTCATACCTATGTTAACATATTTCTTCCAGTTTTAGCACATAGCACATTTTTAAAACTTTGTTTAGGATGTCTCTTTATCATGTCTTTTTTATTAGTGTTTTTTTAAATATATTTTTTTACATTTACTTATTTTTGAGAGAATGTGAACAGGGGAGGGGCACAGAGAGAAAGAGACACAGAATCCGAAGCAGGCTCTAGGCTCTGAGCTAGCTGTCAGCACAGAGCCTGACGCGGGCCTTGAACCCACGAACTGTGAGATCATGACATGAGCTGAAATTTGATGCTCATCTGACTGAGCTACCCAGGTGCCCCATCATTGTTTTCTTAATGTGGTTCAGTCTTTAATCTTTTATTCGTGTCTGAGTTTTGTGCTTCTTGCCAGGAATATATAAATCTGGTATTTTCTCCTAATTTCTTAATAGTTTTTTGTTATCATTTATTCACCTATCTTTTAAATTTGTGTCTTTTTTTAAGACACAGATTAACCCTTTATTTTGTCAGGCTTTTGTGCTGGTTTAACATACTTTTGTTATATACTAATCTCTCACGTGTACATTGATCTGTTTTGTTTCCTTGAAACTGTTTTGTGATCCATTTTTCTGTTACCTAGTTAGTACCATACTTTTAATTACTAGAGCTTCCTAATTTCCTTTGATATCTTTCAGGAAAATGCTACTGCATTGTCCGTTTTGTATGTTAGCTTAGTGTTAGAATTTGTTTTACCTTACCCAATCAAAATTTGTTAGAGCTTTGATTGGGAATGTATTAAAGTTGTAGATTAATTTAGGTAGGGTAGTTTTATACTGTTAATAATCTCTCTTCATTGTAAGATACCTGTTTTGAAAATGTGTGTCTAAAAGTTTTATCCCATTGAGATATCAAATCCATTGATTAAAATTGCTTATCAAAATCTCTTTGAAATGAGTTAGGTATTTTAAAAGTACATATTGTTGGTTTTTGGGGTTTTATTTGTTTGTTTGTTTCTCTTTTACTTATTTTCTAGTTAGCTGGAGACTTAGGAGAGACTTCTGAAAGTTTTAAAATATATGTCTACTTCTCATTACCGTATAAGGCAGCTGGGTCCTTCTTGTAAAGAGTTATTTTTCCAGAAAATTGTTCCTTAAATTGAGATAAAATTAATCTCTGAAATGTATTTATTCAACATTTCACATTTAACAAATATTTAAGTATCTTCATTGACACTTTATATGTTTGCAGTGTGTATGTTTTGCATTATAATTCTGTGTAATATAAAATTATGTAAACATAGATATATTCCCTTTCTGTGGTTTTACTCTTTTTAATAAGTAGTGGCTGTATATTTTCTGTTATTCCTTCTGTTTTTTATTCCCTACTTGTGTGAGAAGCAGTTGGATGTAATTTTGAATTTAGTATGATCTTCTGAAATTTAGAAGTAATATTTATTTCAATTAAGAAAATGTCTTTTAAATTGAAGTATAATTGATTATTAGTTTTAGGTGTACAACTTAATGATTTAATTTTTGTATATATTGCACAGTGTAGAAATAATATTTTAAAAGTTATTTTGTCTTCGATAACTTAGAAGTAATTTAATTTTTCAGAACTTTCGAGCATGCTGTTCTAGCTGCAGGAACAGATTTCCGATCTGACAGACTGTGGGAAATGTATATAAACTGGGAAAATGAACAAGGAAACCTGAGAGAAGTTACAGCTATATATGATCGTATTCTTGGTATTCCAACACAGCTGTATAGTCACCATTTTCAGAGGTGGGTGGAAAAATTCAATCATTCAATATACTATGATTAATCAGGTATTCTTAAATATTGAGGATTATAATTCTCTTGAAATGTCATGTAAGATTCTTTTAGAGACAAACAGTAATAAAGTCTTGCTTGCTAATCACAATTGACACACTTTTAAATTTTGATATTCCTTCCATATACCTTATGAAATGTTTAGGAATTTTACTGTTTTTAAATAGAAGTGTCTCCATACCCCTTTTATAGATGAGGGATAATGGGAATCCTAAGATATTTTAGACTGGTGAAGGAATGAGAAAATAGAATCAAAGTTTAATTATTTTTTGGGGTACTAAATTAACAGAGTACATGGCATATTAAGATGCCTATTTAAAATTTAGTGATTTCCTCAGGATGCCTTGGCTGGCTCAGTCGGTAGAGCATATGACTTTTGATCTCAGTGTTTTAAGTTTGAGCCCCACATTGGGTGTGGAGATTACTTAAAAAGAACATTTAAAATACAAAAACAACTTATTGATGTATTAAAGGTACATTTTTGTGATTCATATAATACCTTACATCCAAAACTGTGAAAGAGCTATTTCATGTTATAAATATAAATCTGTTTATATTTAATCAATAATAATTTCATTAAAATTTTCCACTATGAATTTTTCATGACTGGTATTTCATTTTTATGAGGACTGTTAAAATAACTAATTCTGTGTGATATGATTTCCACATTCTGTTTTCTGATGTACTCAAACTGTCCCACTGATATGGACTCAAAGTCTTTCTGAACAAGAAAGTATGTATTGTAAGTATTTACTATGTTGATAAATATTTGCTTTTTTAGCTCCCATATTTTCTATATTTTTGTTACAATTTTTGTAAGTAGTATTGTCTTAAAGCCTATAAATTAGGTGCTTTTTAAGCGATTTTCTAAATTTTTCTTTAGAAAAAATAGACTTTATGAAGCATCTGAAAAGTACTGTGGCACAATTTGCTAAAAATAGAAGTTATGCCGACCAGGTTAGGAATAGGAATGACGTAGAAATGAATATACTGTCTTTGTTTTATTTTATGGAGTAGAGGAGATTCCGTTTCTAGGGTATAACGAACTAGGAGGACACTTGCTGAAAGACATTATAACACAAGACTTGACGTACGGAAATGCTTGGTGAATGTTTGAATGAATGAGTACAGAGATTTTAAAAATCCTTATGAGACAAAGAGGGTGTCTTTTCATAAGCTGATTCTTCTAGGATCTACAGTATAAAGTCTGTGATAAGAAAACTTTGATTTTGGTAAGAAAGATAAAATAAATTAGGAATCACTTGTTATGTAGTTAATTTAATCCTCACATTAAGCCATTGAGGTACAGGTACTGTTATCCCCATTTTATGGAAGTAGAGGCACACAAAGATTAAAATACTTGCATGAGGTCAGAGTGAGTTAGTGGTTGGAAGCTGATTGGAGCTAGACAGTGCGGCTCCGGTTCTTGGTATCGTTTCCGCCACGTCTTTTTTTGTTGTCGTTCTTAAATAAATATCCCACTAGGTTTTAAAAAATGTATAGATGCTTATAATAGGGGATTGCATTACACATATTGCTCTTTAACCTCCTCTTTTTCTTTTAATATTTTGACACTTTATCAGTATATATAGCAAATTCATGAGTAGTGTTTGTGTAGGTAAATCTTATGACTTACTGATTTGAGAACAAGTGAAGTGTGATGTTTTGCCTACTACATTCCTCCCACTTAGTTGTTTATTTAGCACTAGCTGTGTAAAAGACTGTATCATTTCAGTTGTATAAATAAAGGCTCAAAGAAGTTATGTTTGAATAGTGTTGTCCCTCAAGCTGGTCAAAAGTATAGAGGAGGAAGCATGTATTTAAAATAGTGTTCTGGAATAGGAGTTTTTCTGTTGTGTATGTATTTTGGGTATACACTGATGACAGCTCCAAGAAAATATCTCATTTAAAATATTCTTAGCATGTGAACTTTGTTGACATGATCTGACTTCTCAGGTCCAGTCCCTTGTAGTTCTTAAGCTCCAGACATAGTATCTAAGTACTGATAATTTCCCAGAAGGGCAGTATTGTTTATTAGGTCTATGGCTATAATACCTTTTCCACTTCCCATTTGTCTGGTTACCCATGTTACTCAAAACCAGGTAGCTTAATGGTTTCTGTGTAAAACTTTATTTATTCTGTCGTTTGTGCCAGCACTCTGCCAGTTTATTTACATTTCCCTTAACACTGAGAGCACCACTTTAAATTTATGTCTCTCATATGTAGCTCTTGTACATTGGTCAGTTTCTGAGACTTACTAATTCCTTTTATCCTTAATACGTAGGAAAAGGACTCAGTATATTAGATATTCAGCTATGTTTTATTGAATAAATTAGCTTTCAGCAGACACGGCTGATGAAAAATTACTGCTTAGTATTCATATTTTATTACCATTTGAAAGAATTTCCTTTATAACAGCAGTTATTTTAAATTTGTGCTCTGTAAGTAGTTATCAGTTTTACTTTAAATTGTGTAAGTTGTACTTTATTTGTATCTTAACAGTTGTGAGTTTTAATATTTACATGAATATTAAATTTGTTCATTTTCTTACTATACTTTTGAGTTACTTCATTAAAAACATTTTTTAATAAGGAAGTCTATATTTTTTATCTCCCAGTGATGAAGTGGATCCAAGTTAAGCCTCTGTATCCACTGATTATGCAAAATTTTGATTAGTTTCCAATGTTATTTATATACATTAGTGACAGCCTTAAAATCCATAAAAATCCTGGTGTCAATAGCTTAAATCTGTTTCAAGAAACTTGGGGAAATGTCCATAAGATTGGAACATAAGGTAAATACACAACTATGTCTAATAATTAGATTGAAGAGGTTGGTCTGGATCAGCATAAAGACTTTAAGGAGATTGGGTTTTAGCCTGAATGCAGGGTAAATGTACTGAGCTTAATTTGATAGGAGGGGGATATCATCATGTTTACTATTTTGTTTTTCATGTTTACTTTTTAATATTTTTGATAGCAGTATTGAGGTTGAGATGGGAATAGTGAGACTAGAGACTGGAAGACCAGTTTATATTTATCCAGGTGAAAAATGAGAAGGACATGAAGACGTATTTAGAAGGTAAAATCAATAGGACTTGGTACCCAGTGGAATGTAAGTGATAAGCAAAGTAGAAGAGATGTAGAAACTGAGTGGTTGGCAGTACCATTAATCAAGATTAGAAATGCTCAGGGTGTTGATTTGTGGGTGAAATGACCCATTTAGTTCAAGATGTACATAAGTTTCCAAATTTGATAGTGTAGCTATTTTAGGTCTTCAGCTTGGTGTTTTTGATTAAAATTTACACATATATGAACTAGGGTGCATGGATAAAATGAAATGACTTTTTTCCCCAAAAACACTCTTTGCTTAAGATTAACCTATTTCTTTGTGCAGTTTTGGCAAATAATAGATTAATCTAAAATTGAGAAAAGTATGGGCCTGAGTTATACTTTTTAGAGTCACCATATTATGCTAATTATTTCTGTATTAGTAAGATTGGCTACAAATTAAATGAAAATAGATGAGAATAACATGTCAGATGGACTCCTTGGCAATCCTAACATTTAGGGACTGATAGGAAGGGGATCCCTCAAAGGAGATCAAGGATCAGTCAGAGAGTTGGAAGAAAACCAAGAACATGCTAACTCTGAATCAAGGCCAAAGAAGGTTCTAAAATGAAAGTGTGGATAAAGGGCTTATGTAGTGAGATAAGATTAGCATAGAGGCTGTGCTACGAAACAGGTGTCCATTTAATTTTGCGTGGAAGTGGCGCTTGGTGACTTTAATTAGGGCAGTTTCATTGGAGTTGTTGGCACAGACACAGATTGAGGAGCAATTGAGAGGTGGGAAGGAACTACAAATGTTTGTTGATCATTTACAAATGATCATTTATAATTTAAATAGGGATAACTATTTATATTTCATTTTAGAGTAATTTTGCAGAAGGAAAGAAAATTTTGCAAAATAGCATTGTGCCATTTTACAGATGAGAAAGCCAAGACATAAAGAAGGGCAAACTTCCTTTAAGTCAAAGAACTAATAATGGACAGAACTAGGAATGAGTTTATGCCTCTCCGTGCCTTTTACATTTTATTGCCAAGGCATGAAGAAAATCAGGTTGTCTGTAGACTGTTTAATCAAGTGGTAGGTTTTTACTCTAGACCAGGAGAGAAAGGGTTTGGTTGTTTTAAATCAGAATTTTTTTGGAAAGAATAATGTGTAGTAGTCATTGTACATGGGATCTAAAATTATACTTCATATATAGAGCATATATTTTCATTGGCTTCTTTTAGATTTAAAGAACACGTACAGAATAACTTACCTAGAGATCTGTTAACTGGCGAACAGTTTATTCAGCTGCGAAGGGAATTAGCTTCTGTAAATGGACATAGTGGTGATGATGGTCCTCCTGGTGATGATCTACCATCAGGAATTGAAGACATAACAGATCCAGCGAAGGTAACTAAACTGGGGGAAAAATCCTTTAATGCATGGGAAGCTAGACTTTACATCCCTTGACTGCATGTGTTGTATGACTTGTAGCCCGTAAATAATTAATTTCTGATTGAGCTGTGGTATAGTTTATTTTTTTTTTTTCTTTTCCATAATATTTTATTGTCAAATTGTTTTCCATACAACACCCAGTGCTCTTCCCCTTAAGTGCCCTCCTCCATCACCACCACCTCTTTTCCCCCCTCCCCCTTCCCCTTCAACCCTCAGTTCATTCTCAGCATTCAATAGTCTCTCAAGTTTTGCATCCCTCTC
>NC_043708.1:51141238-51270075 GCF_006229205.1 Suricata suricatta | reverse complement strand
TATGTCATTCCCTCTCATTGCCATGTAGTACTCCATCGTGAATATACACATCTTTTTGATCCATTCGTTAGGTGATGGACATTTAGGCTCCTTCCATGTTTTGGCTATTGTTGACATTGCTGCTATGAACATTGGGGTACATGTGCTTCTGTGCATCAGCATTTCTGTCTCTCTTGGGTAAATCCCTAGGAGTGCTATTGCTGGGTCATAGGGGAGTTCTATGGATAGTTTTTTGAGGAACCTCCACACTGTTTTCCAGAGCGGCTGCACCAGTTTACATTGCCATGTGGTGTAGTTTGAATACAGATTTAACGTAGAGAATCTATTTTACTATGAGACACTTGGAGATAGCTTAGAAGGGCCATTTTGCCTGCCTTGTGATCTACTAGACCCCTTTAAATATGCACACGCACACCCAAGAGGAAGTGGGGTTTTTAAAGAAGATTTTGTTATAAATTTTAGTATTGTTAATTGTACTTTGCACATCATGGATAACAGTTTAAAACCTACCACAATTCTAAGGTTAGTTAATGGGTAATATTTAAATGTAAGCAGTAACATTAAAAAATTTCAGTATGTAACTAGTGTGATTTAAATTTTTTCTTTTTCTTCCCAAGCTAATTACAGAAATTGAAAACATGAGACACAGAATCATTGAAATTCATCAAGAAATGTTTAATTATAATGAGCATGAAGTTAGTAAAAGGTGGACATTTGAAGAAGGTGTAAGTGTTTTTGTTTTGTAATAGGCTTCAAAATATAAAGATAGGAATAACATTTTTCTTTCCATTTTGAGTAATGTCTTTATTATTTTTGGTTTGTTTAATAAGATATTTGTCCCACTTATTTCTACCACTATCAGTTTTGCATTATTAATTTTAGAATCTTAAAAAATGAATTCCGATTTACTTGGTTGCAAGATTTGTTGAGTCTGAACCATTTTATTGTAGTTCTGTTTTTAAAATCAGATTTAATGGAGTTCATACTTTATGTATAACAAAATATACCTATTTTAGATGTGTAGTAAAATGAGGGTTTTCTCCCACAGATTCCAAATCTTTGGTTTTTTAAAATAGCTTTATTGAGATATAATTCAGTTACCATATAGTTTATCTATTTGAAGTGTGTAATTCAATAGTTCTTAGCGTATTCACAGATACATGCAACAGCCGCCATAGTTCATTTTGGAACATTTTCCTTGCCTCACAAAGAAATTCCTGGCCTTTGGGGTGACAGGGTCACTCAGTCAGTTAAGCATCTGAGTCTTGATTTGCCTCAGGTCATGATCCATGGTTTGTGAGATACAGCCCCACGCTGAGCTCTGTGCTGACAGTGTGCAGTCTGCTTGGGCTTCTCTCTTCCTCTCTCTGCCCCTCCCCTGCTCATGTGCACATGCGCATTAAAAAAAAAATCCCTTACCCTTTAGCTGTCACCCCTCTACTCCCTCACCTGCCTGCTCCAACCCTAAGGTACCACTAATCTCCTTGATGTTTTTATAGAGAGCCCTGTTCTGGCCTTTCATATGAGTCAAATCACACAGAATGTGGTTTTTTGTGACTGTCTAGTAACTTCAGTTTTGACATGTATATGCACGTTATGGTACACCACAGCAGTCAGGACATAGAGCTGGTCTGTCATTCCAGAAAGTTCCCTTGGCCCTTTTCATGCAGTAACCCCTACTCCACTCCTAGCCCCAGGCAACTACTGACCTGCTTTCTGTTATGTAGTATAATTGTTAAATTTTAAAGTACTCAATAAAGAAATAAATTTCCTGAAAATTAAAAATTATGTAGTGCCATTAAAATGACTAAAATTGGAAAATACATTGTATTTTTTAATTTGTAAAGCCTAAGAAATGTTGAGGTTTTAATTAAGTTTTTTTATCATGAAATAGGTGATGAAAATTTTCTTGTTTCACCATCATAAATTATATACATAGTTTAGAAAGTTTATATTGTTACTTTAGCCCTGCATTTTCTAGTGTTGGTATTGGTTTACTTTTGTTGCAGTGTCCTACTTTTTTTTTTTCCTTGTCATACTTTTGTTACAGATTAAAAGACCTTATTTTCATGTGAAACCATTGGAAAAGGCACAACTAAAAAACTGGAAAGAGTACTTAGAATTTGAAATTGAAAACGGGACTCATGAACGAGTTGTGGTTCTCTTTGAAAGATGTGTCATATCATGTGCCCTCTATGAGGAGTTTTGGATTAAGGTAAGAAGATTATATGCTTTGAAACTTGAACACATTATAAACATTGATCTAGTGACTAACCTTTTTTGTACTTCTGTTGAATGTTGTTCATATAACTATATCTGTTGCATTAGGAGATGGTCTGCTTGCAACCAGATTTGACTGCTGCATATGCCAACCTCGTTGCCTCTCTTCGTCCTTCCTTACAGAAACTAGTCTAGTGGTTCAATAAAGGTGCTGAATGGGTTTAAAAATAGAATTTTATCGTTCTGTCACATATTTAATGGCTCGTTCAACTGTAAATTATTCAGTATTTCCTCTGTTTCTGTACGTAGTATGCCAAGTACATGGAAAACCATAGCATTGAAGGAGTGAGGCATGTCTTCAGCAGAGCGTGCACTATTCATCTCCCAAAGAAACCCATGGTGCATATGCTTTGGGCAGCTTTTGAGGAACAGCAGGGTAAGAATGAGGAAATTCAGTTGATATTTTGGGGATTTTAAGGTAACTTCAGGATAAAGTTCTAGGAGTTGAGTCTTGAGGGTCGGTGTAGAGCAGAGGTCAGTCTTATTTTTTGTTTTTCTTAGTGGGTAAACTTTTTTTCTATAAAAAGCCAGATAGTGAATATTTTAGGCTTTGAAGGCCATGCGGTCTCTTTCCTGACAACTCTGCCACTGTAGCCCCAAAGCATCTGTAGACCATAGATAAACAAATGAGCGTGGCTGTTTTCAATTAAAAAAAACCAAAAAGCAGCCAGGCAGAGGGCTAGATTTAGCCTGTGGACTGTTATTTGCCAATACCTGGCATAAAGGATATTTCAGAAGTTTAAATAAAAGCATAAACATTTAATTAACATTTCTAGGTAATATTAATGAAGCCAGGAATATCTTGAGAACATTTGAAGAATGTGTTCTAGGATTGGCAATGGTTCGATTAAGAAGAGTAAGTTTAGAACGACGGCATGGAAATATGGAAGAAGCTGAACATTTGCTTCAGGACGCCATTAAGAATGCTAAGTCAAATAATGAGTCATCGTTCTATGCCATCAAACTAGCCCGACATCTTTTCAAAATACAAAAAAACCTTTTAAAATCAAGAAAAGTGCTTTTGGAAGCAATCGAAAGAGACAAAGTATGTATTTGTATTTGTTATTTTAGAATTATCTTCCATAAAAAAAATTAATGGTCATTGTGGGTTTTTTCTCATTTTGGCAACAATGATGAAAGATTTGGTCTGTATGTAATATATTTTATTACTAAATGAAGACAACAGTCCCTCTAAACTGATGTTGCCATTCTTTAACAACTTTTCAAATTATTATGTATTAAAAGGTTGAGAAAATTAAGATTATTGGGTTAAAAAGTGTAGACATTGTGACACTTTGTATTTCCCTCACATTTAGAAGTTTCACAGCAAATTTAGTGATGGTTTTAAGTAGAGGACCAGAGAGAATACCTTGTCAACAAAAGCATGGCAGATGTCTATGTTTTAGCAAGTATAACAGTGAGATCATTTTTTTTAAAGCATTGTGTTTTACTTATCAGTTGACAAAAGGCAATATATAGGAAGTTTCTTACTCTTTAGATTTTTAGTTAATGACAGGTCTGTGGAACTGTGGAAACCATTTTTTAATGTTTTATATTTGTCATGGTAGGTCAAGCCACATTAAACCCAAGATAAGATTTGGGGCTTAACCTATTGGCATTTAACAATTTGAATAGTAGGGGAGATACCAGGATGATGTCATTACTTACTAATGTGCTAACTAGTTTTTTCACCTGTTTTGTGTATGCTCAAAACATTTGGCATGAGTTACATTTTAATGACTTTCAATATTTTTTAAATTTAGATCTCAAAATTTAGGCATTTTAAATATCTGTGTTCTAATAAAACATTTTAGAAATATTATTAATTGGTACTGCTTTTTACACAGGAGAATACAAAGTTATACCTCAATTTACTTGAAATGGAATATAGTGGTGACCTCAAACAAAATGAAGAAAATATCCTAAATTGCTTTGACAAAGCTATACATGGTTCATTACCTATTAAAATGAGAATTACATTTTCTCAGAGAAAAGTGGAGTTTCTTGAAGATTTTGGTTCAGATGTTAATAAGTAAGATCTTAATTACATATTATTTATTTGAATAATAAATGAGCATTGATAATTTTGGATGGGAATTTAATGATTAGTAGAAGCTAACATTTATTTTTCCTCATATATATCGGGGTAAATTCAATTTTGCAAATATGTATGTGTTTAACAGGGTGTATATAGTTTGTCTTTCCTTCAAGTTGTTTTCAAAATTTTGGCATTGTAATGTAAACAATGAGAGAAGGCAAGAAATAGCAATCCTATGAAAAAGGAACTGGGGCAGAGATTGAACCCTGAAACACAGAAACAGTACAGTAGGCCAAGAAAGGTGGACGTGGTCAATCTGGGATAGGGGTCCCGTTGTATCTCGGAACAGAGGAAACAGTACGGTTGCACAGATCAAGCCTCGTGGGCTCACTGCATGCATTGTAAGCTGAAAGTTGAGGGTGGTGGAAAGGTGCACTCTAGGGAATTTGGGAAAAGGACAAGTTTGCGATTTATATTTGCACAATAGAAGAGTAGAGGTACTGATTAGAGCATGGCTGCTGTTCCATTCGTGCCCGAGTGTGGTAGGGAACTCTCACAGTTCGTATGAGGCAGGTGTCTTCTCTACCCTAAGTTAGAGTGATTTCCACGGAAACAGCTGTTGGTAAAATGAGAATTATTTGTCTCTGTGTATGTGTGTATACATTTTTGATGCTTGAGTAAATTTAAACTAAAAAAACATTTAACATAAGTTAAATTTTAATGCAGTTGTATATATGTGCTGGACATCATACTAAATGTTTTCTATGAATTGACTAATATAAAATACCTAACAGTCTAATGAGGATATAGATATTGTTCTTACTTTTTTGTTGTTACTGTTCTTTTAATAGCAGGGGCTTAAAGAGATTAGGAAGTTTTCCCAAGGTCATTTAGCTCTTACTACATTGTGCAAGTGGGATTAGAACTTGCTTCAAAGTCTATGCTGCTAACCACCTGTGCTGTATATTTAGTGTCTTCTGTTTGTTTTGCACTGAAGAAAGTGCACAAAAGAAATGGGATATGTAATTCTAGCTTCTAGTCTAGTTGCCTGGTATGATCAGAGGAAATAGGTAAGTATATGAGGTGGCATAACACTGTTAAGGCTCTGCTTTCTGTGGATCAGAATGGCTTTGTCATCCTTCACAGAGGAGATGGGGCTTCATTTAGGTACTGTGGGATTCCGATAAGGAGAGGATGAAATGGTGGAAGGCAGCTAAAGTTCATTTAAAAGTAACATCTGCTTGATTAGAGGGGTTTTGAAGTAGAAGGTGTGATGTTGATAGTGCTGTTTGGTTCAGAGTACATGCAGTGTCAAGATTGACAGGAAGCTGTTAAGAGTTTTGACTGGGATTAAATGACATATTTGAAATTGGCAGTAATGTGGATTTGAGGCTTAACACAAAGATAACAGGCCCTTGCAAATATAGTTATAGAGGGTCTGGATATTAGGTCTAAGATTGTTGTCATTAAAACTTTAAAAAGGCTGTGACTTGTGACTGCAAAATGAGCTTGGAAACTTAGGGAAAACTGATTTTTTTTTTTTTTTAATTTTAGTTAGCCAACATAGAGTGCAGTATTGGATTCAGGAGTAGAATTCAGGGATTCATCAGTTATATACAACACTCAGTGGCCATCACAAGTGCCCCCCTCCATAGTACCCATGAATTGGTGTTTAATTCAGCTAAATTATGCTTAAATCCTAGCTGTGTCACTTACTAGTTGTGTATTCCTCTTTTCAGATTTTCTTGTTAAGATTGAGTCTCTTACCACCTAATCCGTAGGTGGACTCCATCAGCTTTACGGAGATTAGTCCATTTAAAGTGCTTTGATGCTGAGGACCAACCAGAGCTCTGGCATTAACAATTATATAGCCTCTTGAACATTTTGGGGCCACAGTTACTTGTTATCATTAGGTGTATATATATGCAGGCCCAGGGGTGTTGTATATGCATGTAAAGTATCAAGGTCATTTCTACAGAAATGTTTACTATGTTAGGGTTAATGATTACTTTAAAAATTAAGGCCATCTTTGTCTTTAAAAAACTATTTCAGGGGCGCCTGGGTGGCTCAGTCGGTTAAGCGGCTGACCTCAGCTCCGGTCATGATCTCACAGTTCGTGAGTTCAAGCCCTGCATCAGGCTCTGTGCTGACAGCTCAGAGCCTGGAGCCTGCTTCCAATTCTGTGTCTCCCTCTCTGTCTGACCCACTCCTGCTCATGCGCGCGCTCTCTCTCTCTCAAAAATAAATAAAAAACATAAAGTATTTCAGAAAATGGTAAAGGGAAAACAGAATCTTTAGGATTTTACTGTTTGACTTCAACATGGTTTTTGAAGTTCTGGGTTCCAGGTGAGACTTGAAATACACATATTATGTCAGAATTTATTAAAAATGATCTTTTTAATCAGTGATAAAAATTATACTGTACTTTTATATTAGTTAATTCAGTTTATCACATGGCTAAAGTTTAAATACACTTGATCCTAACTAGTGTCAAGTGCCTTTAATAAGAAACATTGTTGAATTAGATTTCAAAAATACAGAAACTTAAGAATGGTCAGGACTTCTTTACACTAGACAAAAACGCATCCTCAAGGTCACTGTCTTAGTTGTACAGTTTCTTAGGTAGGCTCTCCCCGTGTGTTAGAAATGATAAAGGTAGCTCTTGACCAATATCCCATCAGCTTTAGTGAACTGAAGAAAACAGGCACTTTTCTCGTAGCTCAGAATTCCCGGGACGTATTAAACATCTTGGTTTGGGTCAGATGCTCACTGTAAACCAGTTATTGGTCAGGGGTATACAGTGCTGTGGTCGGCCAGTTCTGAATCCTTGAAGCCCCATTTAAATCACATGGACTGAGAAGGAAAGTGCAGAGCAGTGGCTTCCCACTGGGAAATAAATTGGAAAAGGTGGTTGGGAGGTTTGCTTGCTGGCTCAGCTGGTTCATTAAAATTTTAAAAAATCAGTGTACATTCATTGCAGTATATTTTTGTTACCAACGAGAACTAAGTCCAAAACATTACAACTTTAACAGTTTGGCTTTTGTATGTTTCAGAGGATTTTTTTTCCTTTCCCTCTTAGGCTTCTGAATGCTTATGATGAACATCAAACACTCCTAAAAGAACAGGATTCTTTAAAAAGGAAAGCAGAAAATGGGTATGTAACTTCTTGCTGACTCAGAATGTTTCATGATGCTTTTAAAAAAGACACTTCATTGTAGAAATGCCTTTAAAGAAAAATATTTAAAATTTTTTTTTAGTGTTTATTTTTGAGAGTGAGAAAGAGTAAGCAGGGGAGGGGCAGAGAGAGGTCGAGAGAGGGAGAGGGAGAGAGGGAGACACAGAATCTGAAGCAGGCTTCAGGCTCTGAGCTGTCAGCACAGAACCCAACCCAGGGCTTAGACCCACAAACTATGAAATCATGACCTGAGCCGAAGTCGGGTTGCTTAACTGACTGGGCCACCTAGGCGCACCCCTAAAGGTACACATTTGTAAATGTTACCTTCAAGCTGTTGTAATTTAGATAGTTTATATTCATGGTTTGAAAAAATTGTACAAAACTGGGTAGTTATGAACTTTACTAAAAACAAATGTACACAGGTACAAATGTACACATACATCCATTTGTTTTAAAAGTATTTACTTGTGGGAGTTTTGAAAGTTTGTTTTCCCTTGTATTTAGATCAGAAGAACCAGAGGAAAAGAAGGCTCACACAGAAGATACAACTTCATCATCTACACAGATGACTGATGGTGATTTACAGGCAAATCAAGCTGCATATAATTATAGTGCCTGGTATCAAGTGAGTTCACCTAATTGAATTTTTTGTTTGCAGATGTTGTTAGAAAAACATAACTTAGGGTAGTCTTTTTTTTTTTTTTTTAAATAGCTACTTCTATTCCAGACCGTATAATAAATAGTCTGTTGTGGTTAAGTCTTGGAATTTTAGCAGTGAACACATGCCTGATTTCTTAAATGTATACGCTTTAATTACATTTTCATAAATGGAATTCAGCCAGTTCTAGCATGTGTAACACGTGTGCTTTTTTCTTTCAGTACAATTATCAGAATCCTTGGAATTATGGACAGTATTACCCTCCCCCTCCAACCTGATGGGAATATATATCAGATGGAATGTATGAAAAGTATGAAATTATTTTTTTTTAATGAGGGATGTAAACATAGCATAAGCTTGTTGTATTTGATAACTTGTCTTCCTGTTTTCTGTGTAACATGATTTGTTTAGTAATAGGGGAAAATGTCACTTAGTAGTTTACCACAGATACTATTTCCTACCATTTATAAAATTTACTTTTTATTGGAGAACTATTTTTTTGATTTTTTGCATTAAGTGGTCTAGAATTCTTTTGCAATGGATTTGCAACAGAGTTTTGTAGCCTTAAGGGGTAGGAAAAAAAACTGACTGGAAATCATGTCAGTGTAGTACAAGATTCTGAAAATACTATAAGGGCTGGTTATTAAGGATTTACCTCCTCTTTAAAAAAAATGGATTTTTAACCTTTAATGACAAGGTTTTGTCTATTTCAGTTATCCTTGTGAATTTGGATTAACTGCAGAAAAGATACACTATTAAATACTATGTCTTGGGATAGAGATTATAAATGAAAAAATGGAATGTTTGCATCCCTTTAAAAAATTGAAAATCATATCAAAAGTATGTTGTTTCAGGAGACTTTGTATTTAGAATATTCATGTAAAACTTGTGAGCAAGCTTTCATTTTGATCAAACTGATCATCTTCATTTTTGTAATAAAACTTAAGACTCCTTAACTAATTGTTATGAATTCATTTGGGGGCAGGTTCACCTAACAATGTTAACTTTATTCATCATTATTAGTGGACCATTGGTTTTGAAATATACTTTCCTTGTAAAATTTAGCTAAAATCACACAATTGAGCTCTTTGCTTCCTCTCAGTTTCTGTGCTTGCCATCTCACTACACAGGAATATTTGAGGAGGAGGGCGCCTCTGGCAAAGCTGTCTGGACAATTTTACTCTCCCTCTTTTAATTAAGTGTTAGCCCTGGTAAACCTCATCAGAACAATCTTCTGTTAACACCAAATAAATCGAGACACTAATACATTTTATTGAGCCTTTTAGTTTACAACATGAGGTAAAAGGAAAGTTCTCCTTAACCAGTATTTTATACAGACAGCTGTAGTAAAATATTTCAAACTTTAAGGAATTATAATGGATTACATATATTAAAAAGTGGGGGCCGGGGTAAACAATATCTGCGTTCTTGAATTTTCCAGTTGAGTCTTCCGTTAAAATAGTACCCAGCTCTAATTAGTTACGTAAGTTTCTTCAAGGCCATGTTTTATTGTTGCTGATGTCTGTATCAGAATCATTGCTATTTCAGTCAATATCCACTAATTCCACTTCAAAAATGAGTTTTGCATTTGGTGGAATTCTGTTGCAGAAGTCAAGGTAAATTTAATGAAAATTGCTGCTGCTTTCACTCCCAATAATTTCAGTCTAAAATTAGAATTATATATAATAGATATTGGGTATTAACTTCAAAGGAAAGGGCTTTATGAATGATTGAGAGGCTAATACATACTATACTAGCCCAGTGGTTCCTAGGCCTTGTGAATGGTGAGCACAAGCTACCTACCAGTATAGGTGGACTAAATAATTGAGCTTGGACTATGGTCTTCCTTACCTGGACACCTCATCAGTACTCCCATAGCCACCACCTAATGAAGATGGCTACTCAGTGCTTAAAAAAAAAAAAAAGAAGAAGAAGAAGAAAGGTGATTTCAATCTAGCTGGGTATATGAGTCATTTTAAAATCAAAGTTCATCTGAGGTAGTGCCTGATATTTGCTGTGAGTTTTAAGATGCCAAGTTCAGTAAAGTAGGCTTTTTATCTGATTGGCTTTGAGATGCTTCACATGAGAGAGAGGCAGCTGTAGTTAGGCCATCTGGTTTTGATGGGGAGGGCTATTACATATTCCAAAGTAATTTTAAATGATGTAACTGGAAAGAACTTCCAAGTTTAAAGTTACTCTAACTAATCCAACTAGTTCATGGGAAAGGAACCAATAACAGAAAAAACTACCTTCTCACCTAGTTATTGGATTGTTCTGATCATAATGGTCAAGAGCCATGGTTCCCCCCCCCCCCCCACAAAATGGGTCTATCAGAAAAGTACTGTCAGTAGTAGTAATCACAGGTGCTTACACTATGTTGGACCCATGGTCTCCTTAAATTTCACAACTGGGAATCCCCAGCATATGTTCCATTTCTAAGCTTCGGGAGTACCCACTTAATTGCCTGAAATTACACTGCAGCATAAAATTACCATGAGCCATACTTGCATCCTATAACTTGCTACAGTTGTTTGTACTGGACATCTTAACTCCTTTAAGTAAATCCTTCAAAGAGTAACAATTGCCTTTCAAAGATGAAAACGTAAACCTCACAATTTACCTCTTAAAAATCAAGAACCGATTTCACAAGGACAGAAAGGTAAATTCTATTCTAGCTCAGGTGTGTATACTTTGTCCTAATAACACATGTTAACTCCTGTCTGTATTGGAGGTGTCTATACAGAAGCATCTAAGTATCAGGAATACTGGTCTGGATGGGATTCCTGATCTGGAAATTAACCTAGATAGCATCTTTTATACCTTCAGGTGGTCTTCATGTTTTGTTTTGTATTTTACTCACAAAGGAAAAAAGGATACTTGGCATCAGGCTGTCCTTTCTTTCCATAAGCCCATTCTGGTTCAATTTCTAGTCGAGCCTTTTCTCCTTTACTCATGGTCAAGAGTGCTTCATCCCACTAAAGGCAAGAACATGAAATAAATAGTAATGATAATTTGCAAAAACTACATGTAAAACTAGAAAACGGTATATACCAAAAAATATTCTGTTACTGGATTTTATTATATTCTATGGTAATGTCCTTGGGTGAATCTCTGTCCCTTATTTCGTCAGTGCAAAAAAAGATACACATTAATTTAACGTAAACTCTACCCCCAAATGGGGCTCAAACTCAACAACCCCAAGATCACATACCTTACCAACTGAGCCAGCCAAGTCACCCTGGGTCTTAAAACCAGTTACCAAAAAACAGTTAAATCAACAGGATGCAATGATAAGTATATGACTAATATCACATATTCTGTTGAAATGTCAGTCATATAAAGTTCAAGGGATCTGTTACATAATGGCAAATAAGAATATGGTTCACTAGAAGAAATACACAAGCAAATTAGTCATAGAAATTGAAAAATTGACCAGTTTAGTATATAGTAAGTATCAACTAGGTACAATCAGGTAGCAGTTAAGGTTATTTTCAACGAAACCTTTAGTTTGAAGATGTTTTATATGCTATTTTAGGCTCTGGATATGATTGGACTATATTTTAGGACTTAGCACAGTACAAAGAACAACACTGAGGATTCTCATAAGTGCATCTGAATAGGTATTTCAGTTATAATGTTTGATGTTGTGAATAAAGACAATTTAATAATAAATGGGCCCTAGAATGACAGCTTCAGTGGGGCTAATAATCCTGCTATCCATTAACCTCCTTTTGTACACTGCAGTGGTCACTGCAGCTGAAGCCTAACTTCCCCTTTTCTCATTCCTTCCGTTACCTCTCACATGTAAGGGTAGGTAAAAAAGGCATGCTTATGTTTGAAAAATCTTCTGGTGTTGGAACCTCGATTGTGAAAGGTGAAAAAACTCAGAACAAACTTTTTCTTCTATGAGTAAGTATTCTGGTGAAACAAATAATTTACCTTTCTCTATCACATGTAAGTAGTACAACTATGTAACATTTTACAAGAAACTTTTTTTGCTTATTTTTCTTTTTTTAATGTTTAATTTTGAGAGAAAGAGGCAGCACAAGCAGGGGTAGGGCACAGCGAGGGAGACAATCTGAAGCAGGCTCCAGGCTCTTAGCTTTCAGGACAAAGCTCAATGTGGGGCTTGAACTCACAGACCAAGAAATCATGATCTGAGCTGAAGCTGGATGCTTAACCAACTGAGCCACCCAGGCGCCCCTAAAAGAATCTTAAAGATAAATTTAGAAAGCCAATCTTTCTGACAAAGAAGTACTTTATGATGAAAAAAATATTAAAAAGGGTAGGCATTGAGGAAAATCATATTTGAGTCTCTACTATATATTATGTGATGCAGTTATGCTCATTTAATTGTTTTAGCAGCCTTGAGGAAGGTGGTACTGTCCATAACCGAGACCCAGAACAACTGTGCCAGATCAGTTAGCAATGATAGCACTTGATTTGTTAGACTCCAAAGATTGTTCTCATCATATCCTCAATCGTAATTCTTTATGGCGCCATACCATAAATAGCACGTGCCAGAACATCTACTGATGGATTGCCATTTTTTACTTACTCCTCTGATAACTTTGCCTATTCCAACCTTAAAACTTAAAGGCTTGGCATTTTTCTTCTTCTTTGAACCTGTAAAACACATTGATTTTAGTACTTACTATGCATTTGAAAAGAAATAAAAATTCAGAAAATCCTATCTTTACATATAGTTAAGGCAGAGGAGAAGATCTATATTTACAGCACTAGAATAGCACACTATTCCACCTTTTATATTGAAATATGAAAGCCTCACTTTGGGACATTAACCAAATTTAGACTGAGCTTGTTTATTTTTTGCTTCCCAATGACTAAGAGAGATTTATTCACCCAGTCAACAGTGAACTGAAGACCTCTTCCAAGTAAATCACAGGTGCAAAAGACTTCGGGAAAAACTGACAGCCAAGAGAAAGCTACAGACAACTGCTCATGTACCACACAAATATTTTGCAATGCTTTATAGCTAAGAAGATAAGATGACATTTAGACTTACTTGTTTGAATATTAGTATCAAAAACAGTCCCGTCCTGTAGTGTTCCTGTATACCAGCAGTGAACAACATCTCCCTTTTTGGGAAAGTTGGTTTTATCTCCTTTCTTAAGAACAGATTTTACATATTTTGGTGGACCCTAAAAACAAAAACAACATAGTTATTAACTCACCTCCTTCTTTTAGAAGGGTAACCAAAAGAATTCTAATACTGCCAACTGGGACCGATGTCTGGTCACAGAGTTTCAAAGATTTGGCAACAAACAATTTTGCTTCTGGTTCACAAAACGAAACAAAAAAAAGCCCCAAAAACTCCACCAACTCATTGCAAGTCCGTGGTGAGAATATTAGGAAACAGCCTCTATAATTTCAAGTAGCTTCCAGCCTCTCTGGAAACCAATGTTCTTTTGACAAAATTCTGTTAATTAACAAACCACAAAATAAATCCTGTTATTTTCCAATGTCAGAAATATCATTACTATTTAATTCCTATAAAATCATAAAGAATTAAAGCACTGTGACATTTTTAAAAAAGATTTGAGTTGTTTAGCACCAATACTTAATTTTTTTATACCTAATTAGAATAAATACAGTAATGCTCCATTGGTTTCTGAACTTGAAAATAAATTCACACAATGATCAGAATTATCTATAGTAAATTACCATAACATGGAGCACCTGGGTGGTGCAGTCGGCTGACTGTCCAACTGTAGCTCAGGTCATCATCTCACAGTTCATCAGTCTGAGCCCCGCATCGGGCCCGCTGCTGACTGTGCAGAGCCCGCTTCTGGTCCTGTCCCTCCCACTCCTCCTTCCCCACTTGTGCTCTCTCTCAAAAATAAACAAAACACTAAAAAATTACCATAACAGGCATATTTCCTAGCATGAAGCAGGATCATCTGGGTCTTTTTAAAAGTAAAAAGCTAATATAATCAGTGATTCCATACATGTGAGGAAAGTAAGTTTTTTTTTTTTTTTGCAGTACTTTAAAACTGATAAAATATCACTTTATTACTGATAAGCTAAAAAGTAAATGGGTGGTAAATATGGTCAGTAAAGGAGCAAGAATTATTTGTGTGGGTCTTTGTTACTGCCTTACAATTATTACTGTCAAATACTGTAGTAATTATTTGAATTATTTGATATATCCTACATGAAAATCATCATATATTTTATAATGCTAAAAGAAGCTCATTATAGGTTGGGTTGTATCCTGCTTCCCATAATACAGTGTTTGGTATTTATCAGTGCGATTATTATTTATTACTATTTCCAATATTATTCATTATGATACATTAAAGAATGTATATTTACAAGGCGATTTACCAATATTAAGCCCAATTTTTATTTTTAAAAATCTTTTAAAAATTACTAAATTCCAGTAGAGTTAACATGAGTGGTATGTTAATTTCAGGTGTACAATATAATGACTCAATTGTATACATTACTCAGCACTCATCACAATAAGTGTACTCTTAATCACCTTCACCTATTTCACCCATTCCACCCACCCACCTCTCTCCTGGGAGAAAAGCACTTTCTTATTCAAACTTAAGAACACACTGAATTAAAAAAGGGGGGGATATATAGAAATTATATAGAAAACCTAACTACAGAAAATATCTGCTAGAACTGATAAATTCTGTGAAGTCGCAGGATACAAAAATCAACATACAGAAATCTCTTGCATTTCTATATACCAGTGATGAAACAGCAGAAAGAGAAATTAAGAAAACAATCTCATTTACCATTTTACCCCCAAATAATAAGATACTCAGAAACTAACCTAACCAAAGATGTGAAAGGCCTGTAAAACTGATGAAAGAAACTGAAAGGACACAAAGGGAAAGACATTCCCTGCTCATGGACTGGAAGAACAAATACTGTTAAAATGCCCATACTTCCTAGGCAGTATGCGAATTTAATGTAATCCCTATCAAACTACAGCATTTTCCACAGAATTAGAATAAACAGTCTTAGAGTTTGTATGGAACCACAAAGGACCCCAAATAGCAATGGTAGCCTTGAAAAACAAAAAAGCAAAGCTGGATGTACCACAGTTCTGGACATCAAGCTGCATTACGAAGCTGTAGTGATCAAGACAGTATGGTACTTGCACAAAAAGAGACACACAGATCAATGGAACAGAGCAGACAATCCAGAAATGAAACGACAACTATACAGTCCATTAATAAAGAATAAAGTCCACTGGATAAAAAACCATTTCTTCGACAAACGGTATTGGGAAAACTCGACAGCAAAATGCAAAAGAATGAAACGGGACCACTTTCACCATACACAAAAGTAAATTCAAAATAGATTAAAGATATTAATGTGAGACCTGAAACCATCAAAATCCTAGAAGACAGCATAGGAAGTAAGGTTTCTGACGTCGGCTAACGCAACTTCTTTCTAGATAGTCTCCTGAAAGAAGGGAAATAAAAGCAAAAATAAACTATTGGGACTATATCAAAATGAAAAGCTTCTACACAGCAAAGGGGAACAGTCAATAAAACTAAAAGGCAACCTGCGGAATGGGAGACGATATTTGCAAACGACATTCCTGATAAAGGGTTAGTATCCTATATATAAAGAACTTCTAAAACTCAACATCCAAAAAAAAAATCCAATTTAAAAATGGGCAGAAGACATGAATAGACATTTCTCCAAAGACAATCCAGATGGCCAGCAGTAGACACATGAAAAGATACTCAACATCACTCACCATCAGGGAAATGCAAATCAAAACTACAATGAACTGCCACCTCACACCTGTCAGAATGGCTAAAATCAAAACACAAGAAACAACAGGTGCCGACAAAGATGTGGACAAAGGGGAACCCTCTTGCACTGTTGGTGGGAAAGCAGCTACTGTGGAAAACAATATGGGGGTTCATCAAAAGTTAAAAAAAATAGTAATTGCACTTCTGGGCATCTACCCAAAAGATATAAGAACATTAATTCAAAAGGGTACATGCACCCCTATGTTTATAGCAGCGTTATTTAACATAACCAAGATAAGGAAGCAGTCCAAGAGTCCACTGATTGGTAAATGGATAAAGAAGATACAGTATATGTATGTAATGGCATACTCAGCCATACAAAGAATAAAATCTTGCCATTTGCAACGACATGGCTAGAGCTAGTGAAATAAGCCAGAAATGACAAAAACAAATGATTGGACTTATGTGGAACTTAAGAAACAAAGAAGCAAAGGGAAAAAAATGAGAGACACACACAAACCAAGAAACAGATTAAAAAATTTTTTTTAATGTTTTATTTTTTTGAGAGAGAGAGAGAGAGAGAGAGAGAGAGAGAAAGACAGACAGACGGAGACAGCATGAGCAGGGGAGGGTCAGAGAAAGAGGGAGACACAGAATCTGAAGACAGGCTCCAGGCTCTGAGCTAGCCGTCAGCACAGAGTCCGACGCGGGGCTCGAACCCACAAACCATGAGATCGTGACCTGAGCCGAAGCCGGACACTTAACCGACTGAGCCACCCCAAGAAACAGATTCTTAACTATAGAGAACAAAACAAAATGATGGGTAATACAGGGGAGATTTGGAGGGGGGATGGGTTAAATAGGCGATGATGATTAAGGAGTACACTTTTGGTGATGAGCACCAAAATATATGCAAGTATTGAATTACTATACTGTAGTACTTTGAATTGTACTTGAATATAGTAATTGAATTGTATGATACTGTACACCTGAAACAAATACAGCACTGTATGCTAACGAATTAAAATAAAAACTTAAAAAATATATATATATTTTTTACACTATGGGGGCACCTGGGTGGCTCAGTTAAGCATCTGACTCTTGATTTCGGCTCAGGTCATGATCTCACGGTTTGGGAGATCCAGCCCCACGTGGGGCTCTGTTAGGAGCCTGCATGGGATTCATTCATTCTCTTTCTTTCTTTCTCTCTCTCTCTCCCCCTCCCCTGCTTGTGCTCACTCTGTCTCAAAATAAACATTAAAAAGAATTTTACACTATGAAACATTTAATAATGGAAAAAAATCAGGAGACATTAAACACCTAGTATCTGCCAGTCGCGTAACACACATCATCCTGCTTACTCTTAATGCTCTGAAGACGGCATTACCTACTTGTATTTTTGATGAAGAGACAAACTGAAGTTCAGGGAATTTGGCCAACAGAGCTAATTTGTAGTAGAGAATGAATATGGACTTGGGATCGTCTGAATCCAAAGGTCCTATTCTTTCTACTGTGCCTAAATACCTCAAATAACAGTACTGATGACAGTTAACTTCTATTAGTTAAAATAGCAATTACTGAGCACCTCTATGTGCTGGGCACTATCCAAACGGCTTCCGTAAATTAACTCTTAACCCCATGCTCTTAGCCATCTTAGTAAACACATGTGGAACATTAGGTATTACACAAATCATTTTATTTTTATGTCAATTCATTTAACCACACACCAACATGGCATCCTTTCTCCCATGTTTTGTATAGAAGGTAACACTGGGATAGTGTAAAGCTCTATTCAATTCAGAGCCTAAGAATTAGCACTTTTCAACTAAAGCTAGGATCAAAAGAAAGTTGCATCTAACATCTTGAGTACAATGTGTATTATAAAAGCATTAATTTCCTCCCTGACACTCCCATTCCAAGCTTGTTTTAATGAAAAACTGCTACCAGAAATGGTCAGGTGTCTACTAGTAGCAGTGTAAACTGGTGCCATCTCTTTGGAATGCAATTTTGAAATGTTAGAAATGCAATAAATAATAATTCTCAAGAAGTAATTGGAAGCTAAGGACAAAAATCTTTATGTAGTTATTCAATACATATTATCCACAATCAAAACCACACGCTTATGGTAATCTAATACTGTTCTTTTATAATGTGGAAAAATTCTTATAAAGTGAAAAAAAATCAATAGAAATTCCTTAACTATAGTAATATCTCAAAACTAAATAAATATACACTTAGAAAACATTAAAAACATTCTGAAATGTATCTAGGTGTTGGAATTACGTATTCTCTATACTTTTATTTTCTATTTGAAAAATAGCATGTTATTTTTGTATCAGAAAAATAGATTAAAAATATATAGTTGACTTGACAAAATCTGATATAAAATGAGAATGACTTTTTTTTATGTGAGCGTATTCGAGTATCTCAAGACTTCATTAAAGAAATCACCCGCAACTATTTGAATGGATAAGGTATGACTGGTGAACAAGAACTACATTTTAAATCTTAATTTCATTTATTGTTTTCCCATTTGTTGTCCCAAGTTGCTTGGCCATGTTGTGTTATCTACATTAAATCTAGGTCCTAGAATAATGCAAAATCCCCCCATTATATTGGTGATTATTTCTCAGACTTAATGGTGAAGGCGCCAGTCTGCTCATGGACGGCATCCACTGCAGTGTTTCACAAAGTGTCTTTTACAGACCATTCATTGCTTAGCATTGTTCCCACTGTTAGAAGAAAAGGGGTCTACCATCACTGTTTGGGAAGCACTATGTTAAACACAGTTAAGTATGCCTCTATTCTGCATGATGTCTTAGAGCGGTCTTCAGCTAATATGCACTGTGAATTTCAAGGAGACAGAAAGCACAGGTTTTGATGATGCTAGAAAACAACCTGGACCTTCTGGGACTTATATAACACACTTTTATGAAATGCTGTTCTAGTTATTTGATCTGATTTTGGATTTCACTGCAAGAACCTGATTGGTTCATAGTGAGAGGCCGGATCAGGCCCAAGGATATACCTAAGTTATATACTTGAATGGACGGGGCTTTTAGATAATTTCTTGGCTTTGCAACAATTTCTTTAGTTCAGAAGTTTGAGAGTAATCAGTGTAATTTCAGTTAACTGGATAACATCACAGCCTCTAAAAATGAAAGTATGTTACATAATTATTCCTATTATTCATTTAAGAAATATTTGAACATGTTCTATATGTTAGAAACGGGAGACATATAGGGTGAGGTGGCAGACAGGGTCCTGACTCTAACTCTAGCAGAGAATATAGTCATGTGTATAATTATTTGGGTTATGAGACCTAAAGAGGAAGGTGCTAAGATGGGAATGACACAGTGACCTAACCCAGTAGAGGCTACAGCCAGAGAGAGGTGTCTTTGAAGTAGGTGATGGGGGATAAGGTTTATACCAGAGAAGAGTATTTTCACAGCAGGGAACAGCATGAGAATAGTAGAGTCTGCAAGGGGGAATGAAGGAGACAATGGGAAGAGAGGAGAGGAGGATGGACCAATAGGTAGCCTAAGTAAAGAAACTGTTTTGTTTAAATCTTCAGGTCACTGAACAGCCAGTGAAGACTTTTAAACACAGAAGTTACAGAATCAGATTTGTGGGGTTTTGTTTTGCTTTTCTATTTTACACGGAGGGGGTGCACAAGTAGGGGAGAGGGGCGGAGGGCGAAAGAGAATCCCGGGCCGGCTCCTTGCACAGGGTTCAATCCCACAAACCTGGGATCATGACCTGGGCTGAAATCAGGAGTCTAACGCTCTACCAACTGAGCCACCAGGCACCCCAACAGATCACTGTGACTAGTGAGGAATGGATATGGATGGAATCAAAGTGGAAGTGGGGAGACTGGTTAGGAAGCGGCTAGTATAGGAGTCTGGATCTACGCCAGATAAAACACTTCTGAGATACATTTACTGCAAAATCCACAGAATTTGGTGATGATTAGATGTGATGGAGCTGTACAGGATAAATCTCAATTTTTAGCTGAAGTATTTTTACAGTCATTTCTGACTGCTGAGTGTGAGTTCCTGCACAATCTTATACTTACTCTTGTCCAACATTCAATTCTACTTGAAAACTATCCTAACGTTATGAAACACATAAAAGAAAATAAATATATTGACGATGACTGATTTATTTAAAGTCCAGTAAGAGCTATTAGACAGGTTCTTTACATTAAAATAAATGAGGTAGAGACAAATAATACAGATACCATTTGCTACTGGAATTTATACAGTTAAGTATAAAGTCTGGGATGGTGAAAACTTCACAGGAAGTGATGAACCCATGACCTGGTTCTTAAAAGTGACACTGAACTGACAAATAGGGGAGTTAAAAAGACACAGTAAGCAAGAAATAAAAGTGTAAGAGTGGGAAAGGGCAGTTTAGTAGGTAATGAGCAGACATTTGTGGTTAAAGAAGAACATTTTTACTGAAGGACTAAATATGGAGCTGGGCAAAAACTGGAAGACTTTGAATATCAAGAATGCTGTCCAACAGAAATACAATAAGGACCACAAATGTAATTTTACATTGTCTAGTTGCCACATAAAACCAATACACTCACAATAATATTTCAGTATTTAATCAATATAAAAGATAGGGTATAAATTCTTTCTTAAAAAACCATACTAATGGGGCGCCTGGGTGGCTCAGTCGGTTAAGCATCCGGCTTCAGCTCAGGTCAGATCTCACGGTTCGTGGGTTCGAGCCCTGCATCGGGCTCTGTGCTGACAGCTAGCTCAGAGCCTGGAGCCTGTTTCAGATTCTGTATCTCCCTCTCTCTCTGACCCTCCCCTGCTCCAGCTGTCTCTCTCTGTCTCTCAAAAATAAATTTAAAAAAGCATTAAAAAAAATTAAAAAAAACAAACCATACTAAGCCTCTGAAATGGAGTGTGTATTTTACACTGAAAGCATATTCTATTTATTTATTTTTTAACATTTATTTATTTTTGAGAGACAGAGACAGTATGATCGGGGGGGCGGGGGTGGATGCAGACAGAGAGAGAGGGAGAGAGAGAGGGAGAGAGGGAGGGAGGGAGAGAGAGAGGGAGAGGCAGAATCTGAAGCAGGCTCCAGGCTCTGAGCTGTCAGCACAAAGCCTAACGCGGGGCTCGAACCCACGAACCGTGAGATCATGACCTGAGCCGAAGCCAGATGCTTAACCGACTGAGCCACCCAGTTGCCCCTGAAAGCACATTTTAATTCGGAGTTTCCACAGAGTGCTCAGTAGCCATATAAGTCAGGACAGTACAATTCTACACAGTACAGAATTACTAAAAATTTCTGAGCATGGTATGGTTTGCAAAGTACTCTTTTACTCAAGTAAAACTTACACATTTTACTAGGATAACTATTTTGGGGTTGGATGGAGGAAGAAAGAATGAAGGCAAATCAGTGATTTTTACAATACTCCAGGTCTGAGGACTTGAAATGCTTGAGAATCAAAAAGGAATGAAGATTTGAAAGATTTGAAAAGATGTTTGAGAGCATTAGTCCTGAGGGAGACACGAGAAGGAAAACATTAAAGATTCAGAGAATCTTTAATTCTAAGGTAGGAAGAAGAAAATGGTTAAAACTATGTTAGCATTTTGGCAAAACAGAACACAGGAGTATAAAATGATAAAATGATAAAGGAGTAAGTACGAGGCCTTAAAACTTGTGGGGGATGTGTCAAGTAGCTTATGTGGGCAGTGTGATGGGGCAGGGATACTATAAAAGTTGCTGAGTAACAGTGAAATTGCTTGGCCGATATGAAGCATGAATTTCTGCCAAACCCAATAAACGGCTTATGATGTTTTTCTTCACAATGTTCATTCACTCTGTAGGCCCAAAGCACACAGAAAGTAGACAGCAGGAATCAGTCAAGTACTGACTCTGGAAGCCAGGCACTAGAAAGATGGTGAGAGTACATAACTGGGTTCAGGCTGGCCAGTTAAATGAAATGAAAAGAGGTCTCTGAAAAAAGGATATAGTTTAGGATCCTCCCAAGAGCTCTTGAGGTTGTCTCCAGCCCTTACACCCTTTTACTTTTAACTCTCTTTTCCTTAAGCTCTTAATGATTATACTATCTGCTACCTTATCCCTACTTTATTCTAATTTTATGGAAGGTAAACTATTTTGCCAATTGCTTTTGCAATCCTTTTAGTAATTATTATACCTTTATTTACCTTAGTAGCTGCTCAGTATTTTCCCAGCACATATAACATTTGTCAAATCATATTAGATGTGATAAACCTCAAAGCTGCGTTAGTGGATGTACATATCCACTAACACAAATATTAATTTGTGCTTTTCAATCAACAGGTAAATACTATGTAAATTAACTAGCTTTAGTCATATAAACTTCTGTAATTCTATACTTATACTCTGTCCACAAACATCCAAATGCTACACCTTCAACTTTAGGTTGCATCTCTTTATAAGACCCGAGAATATTATAACTATTAGATTATTATCACTGATACTAAGTGCTAGGAAGAGTGAGCTTGGTTAGCAAGGTATTATCAGAAGTGGTAAGACTATAATTATTCAGCTCTGTTGTGGCTGTTCTAAGTGCTGTCCTTGGCTCTACTGAGCTGGTCCATTTACAGAAGTGGTTTAATCTGGTTTTTCAAACATTTGTACCAGAACGTAAAACCTGTGTTGGGAAAGACCAAACAGATGACTCCCAGCCAAGCCTGGACTCTATCTATTGCCAAGGATGCCATGTACATTAGAAAAAGCTAAAAATAATCACAGTTAAGTTTCTTTCACTCAGTCCAACTTGGCTATACAATCAGGACCTTAAAATGGCTTTGGAAGCTTAGAATTTCTGGTCAGACAGAGGAAATATAAAATACAAAGCTAGAGGTTTTGCAGGAAAGGCTTATTAAGTGTAAAACACTGGTTCTTAGGCGTTTTTTTTTATGATTCAGTACACCGAAGGTGGAGACCACACTCCGAATCCGTGTTTGGTTCACTGAAAAGTGCCCATACTCAACCACTCCTTACCAGAAGAAATTAGTGCTATAAGCAAATACTTTTCTCAAATTCACATGAGAAATAAAATAATATTCTATACAGACCTCATCCAGAGTCTCTTCAGACTTGGTTTCTTTGGGTTTATCTTCATTAAGCTTCACGTTTTTCACCTGCTCAGACACTTTACTTACACTTTCAGTACCCTTGAAACGCTGTAAGGAAAATGTTCTATTGTTTACCATATTCAGGACAGGTCAAAAGCTAGAAGGAACATCTAGATTTTCAACCTTTCAACTGAATGAACAACTGCGCCATAAATATCGGCTACATAATTCAAATGTAAATAAATGGAAACTGCCATTTTATTCTTAATTTTAATCAACAAATTATAACCCTGATCAGCATTGATTAGCTTGATTAGCATTCTATTCAACAAATATGGGGGCGCCTGGGTGGCTCAGTCGGTTATGCGTCCGACTTTGGCTCAGGTCATGATCTCACAGTTCGTGGGTTCAAGCCCCGCGTCGGGCTCTGTGCCGACAGCTAACTCAGAGCCTGGAGCCTGCTTCGGATTCTGTGTCTCTCTCTCTCTCTCTCTCTCTCTCTCTCTCTCTCTCTGACCCTCCCCTGCTCGCACTGTCTCTGTCTCTCAAAAATAAATTTAAAAAACCATAAAAGATTTTAATTAAAAAAACAAATATGACCCTCAAAGTATCTTACAATATAAATTCTGAAATGAAATCTTTAGAAAGGCCATCTCAGACTCAGATATGAATACCATTCACACAACTCCTTAATAATGACTGTTTGCTTTGTCATTTCAGAATGAACAAATATAGGAGAATTTAAAATTTGTTTTTCTAAAGGCTCAGCATAAGTCTGAGATTTTAAATTCATTAATGAAATGGAACTTACTTTAGATTTTAACTTTTTTATTATTTGTCTTAATTTAAACTACAGGGAATTATTTTTAAGAACGTGGGTCCTTAAAATACCAAAACATCTTTCAATACTACAGATGAGCTTTGCTAGATTTGACAGCTAGTCCACTTAGAGATAGTGGAAATAAGATTGGTTAGAGGTAAGAAAAGCTGCAGGTGGAAAAACTTAAAACATATTTTGTGAATATCTAAAATAATATTTTGGTAACAAAATGTAACAATACTCACCTTACTTTCAAAAAGATGGTTATAGGCTGTAACCAAATGGTCCTTGTTAGCCGTCTTGGCCACATTTTTAATGTTTCCTAATAACTTATGTTCTGCAAGAAACTACAAAGAAAAGAGCTGCTTAGACAGAATAATCTCCCTGATGTTATAAGGGTCTAAATATTAGAAAATGACCTTTTATGTTAGCAATTATGCCTTCAATAGAACTACTAATGACAGAAGAAATGAAATAAACATATTTATACCCTACTTCATAACAAGAAAGATTTATGGAAGATTAAAAATATTGAGTATTTATAAAAATTGACAAGAGTGGAACTGTAACTCACCCTTTTCCTTCCCATTATGGAACTCACAAAACATTTATACAGTAAGTACACTCTGGTGACTTGGACAATGCTGCCACCGGCCATGGCCCTGGGAGCCTCAAACCATGTTGGGCATAGCCATCTTGACAAAGCTGTAACCCGCTGCCAGCAGCCTGGGAAGCACGGTTAGCCGAAGGGGGATATACAGTGGTTAAGTAAATGGGCTGAGTGTCAGATCATCATCGTCCTAATGGAAGGCATCTATGTCAGAAGGTTGTTCTCAGGGCAAATGTAACAATCCATTTAATGCATTTTACATACAGGCTGTCATATGGACAGAACTCAATAAATATTAGCTATTGGGACTAATAATAATGTGCTTAATAATTCAAAGTAATAGAATTCCATTTATCTCAAATAAAAGACTAAACTGGCAGATGGACACTAAAATATTACTATTGAATGTCGAATCATCAAAATGTAACTTCATCTCAAAACTATGTCTTTGTTTCCCTTATTTTATTCTGCTTCCTTTTCTCCCTTCTGGTCCTTGAGTCATCATATTTGTTATTTTCTCAAAGTTGTCCTCTGGCATCTTCTTTTGATAAGGCAGCTTTTCGAATACTATCACTATTGTATTTTTTTTCCTCCTCTGCTGTTCCTCTCTCCCTCTTAGAGGAATGTTCTAAATGATAAAGGAGGAGGGAAACGCTATTTTGATTAAATGGAAATAATCAGTTGCTTTAGCACTCTTGTGATTTCTTTAGCAAGAATTAAAAAAAAAATCCAAAATAGAAACATCTCCTTGATATCTTATGATCAATAGAACAGTAACTGTCAAATATAGGTTTAATGATGTGAGTAAATACTGGAGAAAATGGACTCAAAAGGTTAACACATTAAAAAATACTCTGATAATTAGTCTCTTGAAATTGCCGTATGTGGACCAGTTTTACATTAGAGTCCACATTGGGATGATTTGTTCTGTAAGAATTTGATGAAGTACAGTACTGAGTCATTAAATGTTAGTGAATGATATGCCTCGTTTATTCTGTTGTTCTAGTTGAAATATGAACTGACTTTAAGAGAAAATAATTCCACTAAAACGGAGTGGTCTTTCTTTTTATCCTGTATCCCCAAACAGTGAGCACAGTTCTTGCTATAGATGCTGTATAAATTTTGCTGATGTCAGGAAACTTATTATGGGTGTATGGAACTGGAAGCTAGAGTAACTCTATCTCCTCTTCAAGACATTTGAAAATGAAAATAAACTACAGTCCTCACAGAAGAACCCCAAAACAATTTTTTAATGCAAGTTTAGAACTTAAATAAAAAATTGTAAAGAAATCATTGTGCTGCTACTGTTGCACCAAGTGGGGGGATGCAGCGTGCACAACTATACAGTAGTTCAGCAATTTAAGAGGGGCATGAATGATCTTAATTTCCAAAGGGAAAAAAGTCTGACAAAATCCCCGCAAAAAACCAAAACAAAAAACACTTGTGACCACAGTCGGGTGGTTAAGATGGAGGCTATCCTGAAAAATGCAGCGCGTACAATATAAAGCATGCCAAACACATTTCTTACTTGGTTTATAACAATGGGAGACCGACCCTACCTTAAATGCGCACATAACGTCCCTAAGTATAAAGGGTGAAAAGGTCATGTGAAGAGTCGGTATTCTGAAAAGTTAAACCGCAATCTACAAATTTTTAAAAATTACATGCACTTAGTGTTCAGTATTTAGGAACTGATGAGAAAAGCAAATCGCACATACGGTTCCCACAAAAATCTTCACAATCCTTCCCATTTCCCTAATGGCCTACACTCCCCTGCAAGGGTCTCATCCAGGTCCTCAGTCCTCAGACACCCGTTCCACCCCCCAGTATCTCCTGGGTTTTTTTTTTTTTTTCCTCATGGTTTCCACCCTCACTCAACACGCCCAAGGAGGTCCTAATTATGCGATTGCTGCCTGCCAGCCCCAAGAAATAAAGCCGTTTCCTCCGCTCCAATGGGGCAGCCCAGAAAGGCGGGAGCATGGCTCCTCGGAGCACGCGAGGCCTCTCCGGCCTTCCAGGCCACCGGCCGCGGGAGGACGAGGGCGGGGGCATGGAGGAATATGGAATGTACGGGCATCTCCGGGGGGGTGAGGCGTCCCTTAGCAGCACCAGCCCGGCCGCCCCGCCGCCTCTGGTACCGAATCTGAACCGTGGTCCTGTAGAAACTTGATAATGTCTTTCTTAGGTAGCTGCTCGCTGCGCAGCTGCTCCACGGTCCAGGCCCGCTGTGGAACGGCCGCCGCCATCTTCCCCCGCTGCCTCTGCTTTACTGAGCCAGCCCGCCTGGGTTCAGCGTCGCCCCGCCCCCGGGGCGTGGCGTGGACTCCGCCTGGAGTTCGAGGGGGCGGGGTCACCCTCTACTAGTCGGGATTGGAGCCTATCCTTGGGTGACGTCAAGGCTGTGCTGTGAGGGCTTCTTTGTTGAGTCCGGGTATAAACCAGCTTGTGTGCTCTTTGCGGCGGACTACGAAGACCAAAAACTGTCATCTGTTGTTAACTGGAACCATTGTGACATGACCACTGTTGGTAGTGACTTTTATTTCCTAGCTATTACCCCCATTTGTGTAGTAAGGACGGGCTGCTGTGCCTTTAAATCCTGTATATTACCTTCAAGAAAACGACAGCATTCAGAATCTAATCCCATTCTATCTAGTTTTAGCTTAAAAATTCACACCTGATTGGCTCAGTCCTTGTCCATCAGAACAACATATGCCCCACTATCTCCCTTTTAAAACTCACACAAATTAATACTTTTCCTTTTCCCCGCCCAAGGAAAAAAAAACCACACGAGTAAGTTTGTCTAAAAGCAAGTTCCAGAAACTTGAGGAAATAAAACAATGTAAAGAGGCTACACGTAGGATGCTGCTTGCTGACGATGAGGTGACATTAATGTTCAAAATAACCTCATGATATGTGTGTGTACTTTTTCTTAATACACAAGGAAACAAATTTACAGAGGTTACTCCAAGTTGCCAAGGTGTAGAGTGGAGAAGTCGGGAATCATATCCAAGTCTGAGGTAGAAAGCGATTGCTAGAATAGAATAATACCACACCGACGCTTACTGCTCTGTATCATTTATGAAGAAGTAATGGTGGAATATCAAGAAATCTTCACTTTTTTCTTTCAGGTTTCCCGACGAACACAGGACCAAACCATATACTTCCCTCTTAACAATAAAACTGTTAACATAATGGGTTGCCGCTCCGAATACTGTGAAAACGAGACATCTTTTTTTCTGTTTGGATAAAGAAATAAGCTATTCAATTCTACCTAGCCCCTTTTCACCTCATCTTATTTAAAACTACAGGCAACAAGGTACAAGGAATGTTAGACACTAAAAAAAACGTTAAATTTGCAAACATATGGGTATCCGTTGTTCCAAGTATCTCAAGGTTATTTATTTTTATAATTTTAAGCAGTATCCCTTTAGCAATAGGCCCCGGACAGTCTTTCGGAACGGAACCTAGATTTAGTGTCTGTTAAGAAACAGAACTGCGGACCAAATTTAGAGTAACACCTTAACAATGCGCATGCGTCTCCGGGAGGCCGCGAGGATTTCCGGGAAGTCAGCCAATCATATTTCCAACGCAAACTCAGTGGCGGTATTTTCAACTAGATTAACCGACCGCAGTTCCGACTTCAGGTTCTACTGTTTTGTGCAAAGGTAACCCATGGGGAGCCGAATGACGGTTGAGCTGCTGCAACTGCTGGCGTCCGAGAGAAGCGTTTGGTGGTTGTCGGCCTAATGAGTGGACGGCAAAGAACGCTTTTCCAGACGTGGGGCTCAAGTTTTTCTCGATCCGCTGGGGCTCCGGGTTGCAACTCTGCCCCTGAGCGGCCTCAGAGCCCTGCCATCTCCAGGGCATGTTGTCCTCCAGCATCAGAGGCTGCCGAGGTTCCTCCGGAGTCGGACGATGATGTATTGCTGGTTGCAGTGTACGAGGCAGAGCGGCAACTGAGTCTAGAGAATGGCGGTTTTTGCACCTCAGCGGGCGCCCTGTGGATTTACCCTACTAATTGCCCAGTGCGGGACTACCAGCTGCACATTGCCCGGACCTCTCTGTTCTGCAACACGCTGGTGTGTCTGCCCACTGGATTGGGAAAGACCTTTATTGCCGCCGTGGTCATGTACAATTTCTACCGCTGGTTTCCTTCAGGCAAGGTGGTCTTCATGGCCCCCACGAAACCTTTGGTGACACAGCAGATCGAGGCTTGCTACCAGGTGATGGGTATCCCACAGTGCCACATGGCCGAAATGACAGGTATTTCAGAAAGAATGGGCTAATTTGAAATTAAGAGCACGCTTTCTGTTGGAAATTGAACTAAAGGAATTCATGACCCATGTGGAATAGTCCTTAGGTCACAATATCCTTATTTTACGTAATCTCCCTTGAAACATTATCTATTTGTAGCAAGTCTGGCCCTAACGAAAAAGGTTACTTTAGTCAATTTTCAGAGATTCCCCATCGTTTGTCGGAAAGTTTTGAAGAGTTTGTGTGTGTGTATACCCCATTAGTAAGTGAACATGAGGTTTTCTGACTTTCTTCCCCAGAAAGATTTCCCAATTGAAGAATTTACTTCTCTGCCGCTATTATGCCATTTTGTTAGGAATTCTCTAAAGACAGGCTAGTTGTTTTTAGCCAGCATTGATATATGTGTTTCAAATGTAACATTTCCATGATTTGTTAAATTGTTTTTGTCTGAAGGCAGATTACCAGGCAGGGCTGCATTCTGAAATTAGGCCAGATTGTTTACAAATATTCTAAGGATAACAGCCTTGGTGTTTAGAATGTAGGATGTTACTTTTGTTTACAGGATCTACTCAAGCTTTAACGAGGAAGGAAATATGGCGAAGTAAGAGAGTCCTTTTTCTTACACCTCAAGTCATGGTAAATGATCTTTCTAGAGGAGCTTGTCCGGCTGCTGAAATAAAGTGTCTAGTTATTGATGAAGCTCATAAAGCTCTTGGAAACTATGCTTATTGCCAGGTAATATTTTGTTTAAGAGCATTTTTTTTTTGTTTGTGTTTGTTTTTGTTTAAGAGTATTTTGTACTGTGACTATGTTGTTGAAAAGTATTTTGGTGAATACTTATTAATGATGAAAGTTATTGATTATGTTATAATGAAAAAGCCTCATTATTTCAAAATAGATGATGATAGGAAATACTTCATTCAAATCAGTGTCTCTGCGGTCTTTTTTTTTTTTTTAAGTCCTTGACAAGACCTTTAGTGTCAGGTGTAGATGGTGAAAGCCTAGTCCTGATTGAGGCAGTGATCCAACATAGGGTATGCGTGGAGTTGTCGAACTAAGATGATAATCCAAAGATTGGTAGCGGTTATGCAGTATCATTCCTTGGCAGCTAGGTAAAATCATACTTAACTGTCAAGAGTTGTTACCAAGATTGAGTGACATAATATATGGGACTTACTTAACAGAGTGCCTTCTGTTTAAGTACTACATGAATATAAATTACAAAGTTGAAGAGGTGGGATATGGCTGGAGATGTACTTAAAGTCCCAAGTCATGAAGGCCTTTGTATTTTATGTTTAGCAGTTTGAATGCTATTTGTAGGACAGTGGAGATACAGGTAGTGGAGACTCGTTGAAAAGTGTTTACCTGGGGTAATACTTAAGTTAAAAAAAAAAAAAAGATTAGAAGAGAGAAGGCTAAAAGTGAGAGTGTGATGAGGGAGAGGAGCAATTTAGGATGACTCCCAGGTTTCTGACCTGGAAGATTGCTCTTCATTTCTGGAGAAGCACAGATTTGGGTACTGTGGAAAGATGAGTGCAGTTTTAGACTGTTGAGTTTGAAGTGTCTGTGAGTAGTACAGCTCTTGATTCCCAGTGGGCAGTGGGGGATAGAAGTATGAATCCCAGTGGGGAGTTCTGAGCTGGAGATACAGATTTGGAAATCACCAGCATAAAGGTAGTAGATAGTTAAAACTATAAGCTGGTTATATCAGGGAGAAGGTAGAGAGTAAGAATAGAAGGGAAAGTTGATTTTATTTAGTGCAAAGAGATGAACCTCACTGCCAGTTTGTGAATTTGAAGTTTTCTTGGGGACTTTTAAGTGTTATTGTCTTATATCCCTTTGTTATCTTCTGAAGAGAATAGTCCTCTTTCTTAGAGTTGATTCTAAGCAGGAAATGTATATGTATATATATATTTTTTTTAATTAATATTTTCTAAGTTAATGTCTCATGTGTTAATGTTCCTGCTTGAGACGGGCATTTAGAATTTTTTAATTTTGGAGTGCCTGGGTGGTTCAGTTGGTTAAGCATCTGACTTTGGCTCAGGTCATGATTTCGCAGTTCATGGGTTTGAGCCCCGCATCGGGTTCTGTGCTGACAGCTCAGAGCCTGGAGTCTGTTTCAGATTCTCTGTCTCCCTCACTCTCTGTCCCTCCCTTGTTCTCACTCTGTCTCTTTCTCTCAAAAATAAATAAACATTAAAAAAAAGTTTAAAAATTTTAATTTAACTCTGAATTTGTTTTGTAAATTTAGCTTATTGTAGCAACTTTAACTCATTTATTTTCAAAAAATTTCTAGCATTGTTGATTTTTTTAAATTACAGCACTTATGCTTTTATTGACTACAATGAGACATGCACTGACTTCATTAATATCCAAATAGCCATTGTGTTTATGGTGTATTGAATATTATAGATACAGAGTCCAACAGGCACACCCAATTCCCTGAAGAATGTCGCTTCCTAGGTTATAAACACAGCACCATTTCCTCTTCTACCAAATGCTTGAGAATCTTGCTTGCAGAAAAATAATGTATTAGGGACATTTTATCTTGCATCAGTTTTCACTTAGAACAATTCCACATTAAGTATAACGTTCTATCTTTATATGTATTCTGTATCCTGTTAAAAAGAATATGTTTTGAGCTTAGTCCAAATTCGGTATCTCATTGAATTCATCCTTGCCATGGGTTGAAATGTGAGCAGGTTTTAGATAAACTGGTTTTACTGTTTCCTGTATTTAATGTGGAACTCTGGGGTAATGAGAGCCATTCCTGCAGTTCAGTTTACTTAGGGCTCCTTTTGCCTATACTGGGGCCTCGTATGAAGGGGCGTATGGGAATCTGATGAAATTTCCAATATTAACCATACAAGAAGCGAATTCATAGTGCAAAGTCTAAAATGACGAGAAAATCTAAAACACTGAGAAAATGTGTTAGAATTTAAAAGGAAAGTTGGATTTTTAACGTCTTTTCCTAAAACTTTTTTTCCCATTTCAAATCTAATTTCACACCGGTTTTCATTTTTTTCCCTTCTTTATGTTCTGACTTCATCTGGTAAGTGTGCATATGGATATATCTATAAGGCTAAACTGTGGCCCAGACAACAGAGAATAGACTCTCTTTTCATTTGCCCTTGAATTAGCTCTCAAGAGTATTTTTATTTGCCTCTAATTAGGCATTGACATTATAGCTTTATGTTTATAAGGATTCCTAAGGTGTTTTTGATTGATGTAGAGTATCAATTTGAATTATTTGCTTTTCAGGTAATGTGACTAATGATAGTCCCATCCCTTAGCCCATCAATACTCTGAATAAGGAATAATGATAATGAAACATTGGAACAATCTAATAGCTTGCTTCACAGAATCACTGCTATTTTTTTATTGGATAGATGAAATTTAAACTTTTTTTTTTTTTTAAGGTTGTGAGAGAACTAGTCAAATACACAAATCACTTTAGAATCTTGGCTCTTAGTGCCACGCCAGGTAGTGATTTAAAGGTAAGTAAAATGTCTTTCCATTTATTAACGTTTGAGAAAATAAGAACTTTTGTATGGGGCCAGATCAGTTTACCATTCTAGTATTTAGTTTGATATCAAGCCTATATTTCTGGGGCACCTGGGTGGCTCAGTTGGTTAAGTGTCTGATTTCAGTTCAGGTCATGATATCAGGGTTTGTGAGTTCAAGCCCGACATCAGGCTCTGTGCTGACAGCTCAGAGCCTGGCATCTATTTCAGATTCTGTGTCTCCCTCTCTCTCTGCCCCTCCCCTGCTCATACTCTGTCTCTGTCAAAAATAAATATTAAAAAAAAATTAAAGAAAAATGATTACATTTCTTACACATGCCTACCTTAACAGTTTTTCTGCATTTGTAGTTTTCAGACATTAGTATGCATAAGAAACCTTGGGGCACCTGGGTGGCTTAGTTGGTTAAGTGTCCGACTTCAGCTAAGGTCATGATCTGATGGTTTGTTAGTTTGAGCCCCACCTCCAGCTCTGTGCTGACAGCTCGGAGCCTGGAGTTTGCTTCGGATTCTGTGTCTCCTCTCTCTGGCCCTCCCCCACTTGTGCTTTCTCTCTGTTTCTCAAAAATAAATAAATGTAAAAAGGAAAAAAAAAGAAACCTAAAGTAGTTTGTTAAAAGTACTAAATTTTTTAATGGTATAAGTGTTTTTTAAAATTACGTTTTCAGGGGCGCCTGGGTGGCTCAGTCGGTTAAGCGTCCGACTTCTGCTCAGGTCAGATCTCACATTTGTGGGTTCGAGCCCCGCATCAGGCTCTGTGCTGACAGCTAGCTCAGAGCCTGGAGCCTGCTTCCAGTTCTGGGTCTTCTTCTCTCTCTGCCCCTCCCCCTCTCATGCTCTGTCTCTCTCTGTGTAAAAAATAAATAAAACATTAAAAAAAAGGAAAATAAAATTACGTTTTCAGTTTTTTTTAAGTTGTATTTTGAAGAGCGACTGGGTGGCTCAGTTGGTTAAGCATCTGACTTCAGCTCAGGTCATGATCAGTGCAGTTTGTGAGTTCGAAGCCCGTGTTGGGCTCTGTGCTGACAGCTCAGAGCAGGGATCCTGCTTCAGATTCTGTGTCTCCCTCTCCCTCTGACCCTACCCTGCTTGTGTGCTGTCTCTCTCTCTCTCTCTCAAAAATAAACTGTAAAAAAAATTTTTTTTTAAATAATGTTTGAAATAACTTAGACTTACAGGAAATTTGCAAAAATGTAGTCTCTATCCTTTGCTCAGCTTCCCTTAATGTTAACATATAACCATAGTAAAATTATTAAAACCAGAAAATTAACATTGGTACAATACTAGTAACTACTCTATAGATCTTACTTGAATATCACTTTGCCACCACTGTTCTTTTCAGTTCCAGGGTCTGGTCCAGGATCTCACATTGCATTTAGTTGTCATGTGTCAGTCCTTCCTCTCTCTCTGATAGCTCCTCAGTATTTTCTTGTCTTCCATGACCTTGATGCTTTTAAGAGTAAATGCCGGGGGCATCTGGGTGGCTCTGTCAGTTGGGCATTCGACTCTTGATTTTGGCTTACGTCATAATCTTGTGTTTCGTGGGATCAAGCCCCTCATAGAGCTCCACATTAAGCATCAAGTCTGCTTGGAATTCTCACTCTGTCTCTCTCTGTCTCTCTCTCTTCCTCATACTTCCTCCCCCCCTCCCCACATGTTCTCTCTCTCTCTTAAAAAAAAAAAACAAAAAGGAAAAAAAAAGATGTAAACATTAAAAAAAGAGTAGATGGCAGTTCTTTTGTAGAATATTCCTTAGTTTGGGTTTGTCTGCTGTTTTCTCATGATTGAAGTGGGGCTATGCATTTTTGGCAAGAATACTCCAGAAGTGATGCTGTGCCTTACTTAGGGCATAGTATCAGAGAATGCATGACGTTGATTTGTCTTGCTGCTGTTGCGGTTAATCTTGACTTGGTTAAAGTGATGTCTTCCCAGTTTCTGCCTTTTAAAATTACTGTTATCCTCTTTGTTTTCCAATGATGGTTCTTGCCTGCAACAGCTATTTCTGTGGTGTTTTCTTAATAATTGTTTCCTTTTTCTCATTTCTTTTACATTTTTTATGTGAATTCTTTTGTAGTGAAGAGCTGTGTCTTTGCTACCATTTATTTATTCAATGCTTTGTGTCAATATGGATTAATAGATCTTTATTTTTTCCTGTGGGCAACAGTCCATGGCTATCATTATTTATTTTTTCCTCAGATTGTTCCAGCTTTGGCCGTTGGGAGTTCTTTTAAGATGGCACCTATGTGCTTTTGGACATGCCCTTTTTTTTGTCCTTTTGAATGCTTCCTATCTTGTATCAAAACATATTTTATGCTCATGTTAGTATTTTTCATGTCGCAGCCACGGAATCAACCATTTCTCTAGGGAGCTCTGGTTTCCTTTATTTTAAGATGATAAAAGTGCAGATTTTGAGCCCCATCCCATGACATGCTAATTTTAGTGGCTCTTAATGGTCTACTGTATTGGATTTTGAAGATTTTCTAAGGTAAGTTTCAATTCTGTCAAGTTGTAAAATTCCCTTCTGTTCATAGCCGTGATAGTTTTTTCAGAAATTTCTTTGCTATCCGTGATCTTACCCCAATATCTTTAAACATGTTTGATGGTTTTTATTTTTTATTATTTAAATTTACTTATTTATTTTGAAAGAGGAAAAGAGAGAACCAGCAAGGGAGGGGCAGAGAGAGAGGGAAACAGAGGATCTGAAGTGGGCTCTGTGCTGACAGCAGAGAACCTGATGCAGGGCTTTAACTCACGAACTGAGAAATCATGACTTGAGCTGAAGTTGGACTCTTAACTGACTGAGCCACCCAGGTGCCCCTATGCTATGGTTTTTAGTTACCTTTTAAGTCTTTGCTAAAATGTTAGCCTTTCAAAAAGTTTCATTCTAAGCTATCAAAAGTTAGCTCTCCCTATGTTGTGATATCCTTTTGCGTGTGTGTGTATGTGTGTGTGATTTTCTTCTTAATGTTAATCATAATTTGTCATTCTTTTACTTATTCATGTACTTGTCTTCTTGCCCCACGGAAATAGTAGCTATATGATGATAGAGGTTATGTCTATCTTGATTATAGCACTATTATCAACTCAGTGCCTGGCATGTGGGAGTCACTCAAATATTTGTTGAACAAATGATTAAAAATAGTAATGTCTTGCTCAGTTTAATAAAATGGTCATAATTCTACTCCAGATTATGTGGCCCTTCAGTACCTATAGTGTACTGTATTATGTACTGTACCAGGTGTTAGAGTACAAAGATGATTACGATGTGATTCTTGTTCTAGAATATTTTTTATTTGAAATTATATTTTTATGATTTGGTATTGTATAAATTTGTTAAATTGATTTTATGTGAGTTATTAAATTGATATTATATAAATTTATATAATACATTTATATAAATATAATTTAAAATTATATTTTGTTTGGGGTGCCTGGCTCGCTTGGTCAATAAAGCATGTGACTCAAGATCTCAGGATTATAAGCTCAAAGCCCATATTGGGTCAGACATTACTTTAAAACAATATAATATATATACATGAAATTATACTTTGTTTTTTTGACTGCTTATGAGACTTTTTTAGCTTTAAATAAAAGCTCTTGGGATGTCTGGGTGGCTCAGTTGGTTAAGCATCTGCCTTTGGCTCAGGTCATGGTCTCACCATGCATGAACTCAAGCTTCCCATCAAGCTCTCTGTTGTCAGCGTGGAATCTGCGTCAGATCTTCTGTTTCCCTCTCCCACTCTTTTTCTCTCTTTCTCTGTCTGAAAAATAAACATTAAAAAATAAGTAAATAAAGCTCTTAATTTCTGGACACTTTCAGGATTTCCCCCCCCCCCCATTGGTTCATTTGTTCTTTCTTTTCAGCTCTTTTTTAAAAAATTTATTATTGAGGTATAGTTTATATAACATTATATTAGTTTCACGTGTCCCACTTTAGTGATTTGGTAATTCTGTACATTACTCAGTGCTCACCACAATAATTATAGTCACAATCCGTCACTTTACAGCATTATTACAGTGTTATTAACTATATTCTCTATGCTGAGCCTTTCATTTCTGTAAATTATTTTATAACTGGAAGTTTGTACTTCTTAATTCCCTTTACTTGTTTTGCCCATCCTCCCACCCATCTCTCTGGCAGCCACCAGTTTATTTTCTATATTTAAGTTTGTTCATTTTTTTTTTAGATTCCACATATAAGTGAAATTATATGGCACTGTCTTTCTCTATTTCACTTAGCATAATACTCTCCACGTCCATCTTTGTTGCCATAAATGACATGATTTCATTTCTTATGGTTATGTAATAATCCAGTATGTGTGTGTCTGTGTGTTGTGTAAAGTACATATATATCTCACATATTTATTTACTGAGGTATAATTGGGTTGGTTTCATATCTTGGTTATTGTAAATAATGCTATAATAGGTATTTCATCCTCTTGGTTATATTGGTTATATTTATTTATTTTTGGTATTTTATTCTTTTGGGCACAGGTTTTAAAAAAATTTTTTAACATCTGTTTGAGAGAGAGAGGGTGTGAGTGGGGTGCAGTGGGACCAGCCCACGCACCTCAGTTTCAAGGTCTCTAAGTAGGGGGTTGGTGTCGGTGCAATATCTATAAAAAAGAAGACAGACTACGAGAATGGTGATAATACAACACTTTGCTAACATAGTCAGTGTCTTGTATACCATAGGTGATTACATCTTTTCTTTAATGATTACCTAGTTTATGGTCCTTGAAAAAGTAAAAACATGTTATGGGAAGGATCATTTTTATCACAGAAGAGAGAACAGCTGTGAGAACAGAAGTCAAAAAACAGGAATGAGGGAGTCTGTCTCTATGCATAAGATAAGCCCAAAGAATTTTCTTTTCTTCAAGGACCTTTAGCAGTTATGTCTGGGCAAGACACTTATTATCCAAGAAGTTAATTTTAGACAGAGGATTGTGTTTGCCCCCAACAGCAGGCAATGAGCTGGGAACAAAAATAATGTAAGGGAAAGCTGGCATCACTAAGTGACCCAAGTTTGAAAACTTAAAAGTATATGCCTTTTTGCAAAGCAATAGGCATTGCAAAGCAATGAGAAAATCATAGACAGGATAAACAGAAGTCACATGTGCAGCCCAGGAGGCCAAATGTTTCACTGTCTTTCCACTTGTTCTGCAACGTCCCAAATAGTTCACCCGCGCCCTGGAGGCATTGCCCTCAATGGTCGCTATGCGGGAGGTTTTTTGGCCTACTGGGCCCCAACTGTGGGGGAGGGGCAGAAAGAGAGGGAGACACCGAATATGAAGCAGGCTCCAAGCTCTGAGCTGTCAGCACAGAGCCTGATGTGGGCTCGAACTCAAGGCCTGTGAGACCATGACCTGAGGCAAGATTGGAAGCCCAGCTGACTGAGCCACCCAGGCATCCCTGGGTGCAATTGTAAATTAAGTTTTCTTTACTTCTCTTTCTACTTCTTTGTTATTAGTCTATAGAAAGGTAACAGATTTCTGTATATTAATTTTGTATCCTGCAACTTTATTGAATTCATTTATTCTAAATTATATGGTGGAATCTTTAAGTTTATTTCAACTTTTTAAAAATACTTATTTATTTATTTTGAGGGGGAAACAGAAAGTGTGGGCATGCCAACACTACCAGGGGAGGGGCAAAGAGAGGGGAGGGGGAAATCCTAAGCAGGTTCTGCACTGTACTAGGGTGGACCCCAATAACTGTGAGATCATGATCTGAGCTAAAATCAAGATTTGCTTAAGCAACCTAGCCACTCAGGTGCCCCTTTCTTTGAACTCTTGATCACACTGTCAATAGTAGACTTTATGTTTTTGCTCCAGTTCCCCAATTTTATAATTAAATTTTGGTGTTAAGTTTTGAGTGAGGCAAATTCAGAAGTACAGAATATCCACAAATATATTCACATCACATATATTGATTTAAATGGAAAATATTCTAATTTATCAATACTTGATTTAGTGTAGTATATACCCTATACCCTCCATTTCTTAACAAGTCCATTTGTAATGTATTTCTAAGATACATTTGTGTCCTTTAATAGTAACAAGACTTCTCTATTCTCCCCCCCCCCGAGCACACAAAAATCATTGGAAAAAAGTATTTCCCAGGGAACAAGGAAATCTGGGTTGCAGTTCTGGCTCTAATATTGACTCTGTTACATAATGTTTTGATGATTTAGTTTGCTTCTGTTTTGTCTGAGTCTTCAGAAGATGTAGATGGAAGGAGTATATCACTGCCATTGAAAAGTGCAGTTTGTTTGAGGGACTTGTTGGATGTTCACTAATATTTTTTTTATTTCTTGGATCCTTGGCTGGAAAGGCTGCATGAAAGAAAGGTGTTTCAAAGCCTTATCCTCCTGTTGTACCACTATTACAGTTTAAAAAAGGTTTAAGGATATGAATTCTAATGTTTTAAAATTCTACCACTATTTTTTTTGTTGTTGGTAACCTAAACTTAAAATTTAACATGTAATATAATTATAATCATACTTGATTTTCTGTAGGCTGTGCAACAGGTTATTACTAACCTACGAATTGGGCAGATAGAGCTTCGTTCTGAAGATTCTCCAGATATTTTGCCGTACTCTCATGAAAGACGAGTTGAGAAGCTGGTTGTTCCCCTTGGTGAAGAACTTGTAGCCATCCAAAAGGCATATATCCAGGTAAGACATTTTTATCACAATTCAGGGTTTTGATAAACATACTGAGAATGTATTTTATTTTGTAGAATCTGGCTGTAGGTTTATATAGTTATATCATTTCATATCATTAGTATGTTGAAAAATTCTTTGAAATTAGAATTTTTGGTATGAGTACCATGTTTTGTTAGTTACTATGAAAGAGGAAATACAAAATGATGGACCATTTCTAAAGCCAATAACAGCCTTGTTTTTATAAATACACCTATTGAAACACACGCACACGTACACAGACTCACACATATATATAAATATTAGAACCTAAAAAACCTAAGTGTATATAGCTCAGTGAGTTTTCACATAGCAAATATACTTATAATACATGTCCAAATTTAACCAGAAGCTTTTTTATAAGAAGATACATATTTTCAGTATTTTCTTGCTGGATTCAATATTTTCTTGCTGGATCCGTTATACAGCAATAATTCTCAACTAGAGACAGTTTTGCCCATCTGGTGACATTTGGCAATGTCTTAACACATTTTTAGTTGTCATAACTGAAGAGGGTAGAGAGTGGAGTTGTTAGTAGAACCCAATATGTAGAGACTAAGAATGCTGCTTAACAGTCTGTAATGAACAGGAATGTCTCCCAGCCAAAAAGAATTATCTGGGCCAAATCAAATGTCAGTATTGCAGCAATTGAGAAATTGCTTAGACAGTAAGTTACCACTTCCAATGGGAAAAATTTGAGGTAACGCATTATTCTTCTATCGTTCATAGTTTCATGCTGAGAGAACATTTTGTTTTCATATCTTCATTGTGGATTAAAGATGCCTCCAAGTTTTTCACACTTCTCCCATAGAGAGATAAGATGCATTTCCTTTTCCTTCCAATCTAGACTGGCTCTGTGACTCGCTTTCACAAACAGAATCTGTTAAACTCTAAGTAAGTCATGATGAAACTCAGCTAAGCCATGTTCAGGAGAAAGGAGGAACCAGTAGATAGCTAGGCGTAGACATATGCTCCAGTCGAGGTATATTAACACTTAGCTTTCAGCTATTTGAGGCTCTAGACATCAAAAAGCAGAGATTAGCTGTCCCTGCAGGGCCCTGACAGAAGTTTTGATTTTTAACATTTTATTTTACAATAGTTTTAAAATTTCAGGAAATATATACAAATAGTATAGAGATTTTCGGTGGGGAGGTACTTTGAGACTACTCAAATATCCTGTTTCTTTACATACTTTGCCCTCTAATGTTAGCATACACTGACGTTCTTGCCTGCTACAGTTATTTCTATTATGTTTGCATAATACTTCACTAAATATGTCTTGTGTCCCAGACGTGGAATCAACCATTTCTCTAAGAAATTCTTGTTCCTTTTATGGGAGAGTGGTATTTTGAAACCAAGATCAGTGTGTTAGATGTCCGCATTGTTACTGTGGTGTAACAGTAACACCTGAGCACTTAGTGACCTACTTGAATTCTTTTTTTTTTTTTTTAAGTTTTATTATTTACTTATTTTGAGTGAGGGAGGAGCAAAGAGAGAATCCCAAGGAGGCTCCTCGCTACCAGCACAGAGCTGGACATGGGGCTCTATCCCATGAACTGTGAGATCATGACCTGAGCCAAAATCAAGAGTTGGACACTTAACTGATTGAGCCATCCAGGTGCTGCTACTTGAATTCTTATCTTAAGAATTAGAATTGTGAGCGAAGAAAATGGTTGGTTTCTTTTTATTAAAACGTTTTTTTTTTTAAGTTTTTATTTATTTGGAGAGAAAGCACACATGCACATAAGCACAAGCTGGGGGAGGGGAGAGGGAGGAAGAGAGAATCTAAAGCAGGCTCTGCAGTGTCATCACAGACCTCAAAGTGGGGCTCGAACTCATGAAACGTGAGACGATGACCTGAGCTGAAACCAAGAATCAGACCCGTAACCAATGAACCATCCAGGTGCCCCAGTTGTTTTAATTTATGATGTTTTTAAGTACTTCATTATGCAGAAGTAGAAAACCAAAATATTCATCATTTAGCCTTTAATTAGTCTTTCTTCAAGAAAACTTCTATAGGAATATGGTTAATGTTTTGTTTCAAATTATTTGTAACAAAATTCTAAGCATTACTAATTTAAGATATGACAAAGTTTTTCCAGTAATCATATTATAAATTTTAATTTAAAAAATTTTTTAATGTTTTTTTAAAATTTATTTTTGAGAGAGAAACAGAGCATGAGTGGGGGGTTGGGCAAAGAAAGAGAGACACACAGAATCTGAAGCAGGCTCCAGGATCTGAGCTGTCAGCAGGACTCAAACTTGTGAACTACAAGATCATGACCTGAGCCAAAGTCAGCTGCTTAATTGACTGAGCCACCCAGGTGCCCCTTTATTTTAATATAAAAAATTTTATTTGTTTCTTTTTGAGGATGGGGAAGGGCAGAAAAGGAGGGAGACAGAATCACAAGCAGGGGATTTGAACTCATAACTGTGAGATCATGCCCTGAGCCAAAATCAAGAATCTGAGACTTGGCCGACTGAGCCACCTAGGTGCCCTTCATCTCCTTTTTATTTAAAAAAAAAAAAAAACTACTTAAATATAGTTGGCATAAAATGTTCAAGTAGTTTCAGGTGTACAACATGGTGATTTGACAAGTTTATATGTTTTGCTCATCTCACCACAAGTGTAGCTACCATCTCTGACCATGCAATGTCACTACATCATTGACTGTTTTCCTTATGCTGAGCCTTTAATTCTTGTGACTTACTCATTTTGTAACTAGAAGCATGTATCTCCCAGTCCCCTTCGCCTATTTGCCCCTCCTCCCAAACTCCTCCCTTCTGGCAACCATCCCTTTTTCTTTGTGGTTATAGATCTGATTCTACTTTTAAAAAAATGTTTATTCATTTATTTTGAAAGAGAGAGTGCCAGCAGGAGAGGGATGAAGAGAGAGGGATGAAGAGAGAGGGAAAGAGAGAATCCCAAGCTACATTGACAGTGCAGAACCTGACATAGGGCTTGAACTCAGGACGTGTGAGAGCATGACCTCGAGTCACCTGACTGAGCCACCCTAGTGCCCCTGATTCTACTTTTTGATTGCTTGTTTATTCATTTATGTTTTTTAGATTCCACATATGCGTTAAATCTTATGGTATATGTCTTCCTTTGTCTCATTTCATTTATCATAAACTCTTCTAAGTCTGTCAATGTTGCAGATGGCATGATTTTGTGCTTTTTAAAAAATATGTCATATTACATTGTGTGTATGTATATATATGCACACATATCACATCTTCCTTATCCATTGTCTGCTGATGGATACTTGGGTATCCATATCTTGGCTATTGTCAATAATACTAGAATAAACGTGCATATATCTTTTAAAATTAGTGTTTTCATTTCCTTTGGGTAAATCCAGTAGTGGAATTATCGGGTCATGTGACATTTCTATTTTTAATTTTTTGAGGAACCTCCGTACTGTTTTCCATAGTGTCTGTACCAGCTTACATTCACAGCAAAAGTGTACAAGGGTTCGTTTTCTTTGCATCCTTGCCAACACTTGTTATTTCTTGTTTTGTTGATTTTACCCATTCTGACATGCGTGAGGTGACATCTCATTGTTGTTTTGATTTGCATTTCCTTGAACATCTTATGTCTGTTGGTCATTATGTATATCTTCTTTGGAAGAATGTCTGTTCAGGTCCTTGGCCCATTTTTAAATTGGAAATTTTTTTTTGGTGTTAAGTTGTATAAGCTGTTTATTTATTTTGGATATTGATCTCTTATTGGATATATCATTTGCAAATATCTTCTCACATTCAGTGGGTTGGTTTTTCATTTTGTTGATGGTTTCCTTTGCAATGCAAAAGATTTTTACTTTTTAAATATATGTATTCTATTTATTTTTATAAATGAACTCTTTGCCCAACATGTGGCTTGAACTGATGACCCCAAATTCAAGAGTTGCATGGTGTACCAACTGAGCCAGCCAGGAGCCCCCGGAAGCTATTTATTTGACGTAATAATCATTTCCTTTACATTACATTTTGTCATGATTAAAATCATTCCATTTATAAGGATCTGAAAATTACAATTTTTATAAACCTATAATAAGCATTTAATTTTATTGCTCCTTTTAGAGTGCTTCTGTAGGTAGTACAATCAGCTAAACTGGAAGAGAGGAAAAACATAACTCTACTAAGTTAGCCCTATTTAGGAAACATGAATTAGGCAAAAGTTTAAACTGTTAATTAAATATTGCTTTAGTAGATCTTCATCTGGAGGTCTCTGTTTTCCTTCACTCTGCCATCAAACTCATTCCTGCATAAGGACCTTTTGAATGCTATTTCCTCTGGCTGGTACGCTCTATTCTCAAAACCTGTCATCATTCAGATGTCGGTTCCAATAATACCTCTTCAAAGAGACTATATTTACCTTTCCCTCAAAAACTTTACAGTATTACTGTGTTTTAGGTTCTTAAGTACATTTATCTCTTTGTTCACTTGTTATTCTTTGGTTCCCTTCCCTATACTTTTATGAAAGTAGTGACTTCGTTTGTCTCAGCTACAAATTCTCTGCCATTAGAACAATGCTTGACATATACTAGGTGCTTAAATATTTCTCGAAAGAATGAATCAACAAATCACATTGAGTGTACTCAAGGCCTTTTGATTTAGTCAGCGAGACTACAAATATTTACTATATGTCAGACTTTGTTCTTCATATTGAGATGCAACAGTGAGAAATCAAAAGCCCTCCATTAATTGTGGTTAGATTATGGTGTGTGTGGGTTGGGGAGGGAGGGGACTTAAGAAATACACCGATAAACACATATACCTTGTTTTTAAAAAATGTTTTTTAATGTTTATTTTTGAGAGAGGGAGAGAGTGTAAATGAGGGTGAAGGGGGAGGAGTAGAGAGAGAGGGAGACCCAGAATCCGAAGTAAGCTCCAGGCTCTGAGCCGTCAGTACAGAGCCGGACGTGGGGCTTGAACCCACCTGTGAGCTCATGACCTGAGTTGAAGTCGGATGCTTAACCAGCTGAGCCAATTGGGCCACTCAGACCTTAAAAAAGGACTTTAAATTAAGTGTAAACTAAATTTCATTGAAATTTGCAGGTTTTGGAAGCATTTGCCAGTTCTTTGATTCAGAGGAATGTTTTGATGAGAAGGGATATCCCTAATCTAACAAAATACCAGATAATTTTGGCAAGAGATCAATTTAGGAAAAACCCATCTCCAAATATTGTGGTAGGTATTTTTAAATGAATTTTGAATTCATTACGTTTTAGTTAGTGCTAAGATAAAATGTAAATAATGGTTGTTTTCTTGCTTATATTAGCTCATCAAGAATTCAGATATGATTTATGTAGTTCATAAAAGAATGAAAAAATATCTAGCAAGAATGCACCTTAATGCTTTGAATTAAGTTAATTTTATCTTCTAACTTTTAATGAAGACTTGGTATTTTAGTTCATTTCTGCATTGCAAAATCGAAGTGCTATGAGAGGGTAGATTCTAACTAACTTGTAGACCTAGAGCATTTAGTCTTAACTCTCGCTACCAGAGGTTGGAGGAAGTATCATAGTAAGTCTATTTCTAATCTTAGGGAAAAAAATAGATGGATAGGAACATACTCATCAAGCTAGGTCAGAAGTTAGAAGAGATGCTCATTAGTCATTCTTTGAACTGAGAGTGATAGATGTGCAAAAGAACAGAGGCAATTGAATGAAGGTATGAAGGAGCCAGTGAAGTAGCCAATGTGGCTGAGGTAAAAGATCGAGGAAGTCAAATATGATAGTCTAGGTTGTGTGCATATTAGAGTAGCTTTAAACGTTACACCAAGAAATGTTGATTTCATCTCGTTGTATCTGGGGAACCATTAAGGGAAACTTTTCTGTAAAATTACATTATATTATACTAAACTTTAATAGGATGTGTTTAAATATCTGCTAAGTGTTAAAGGTTCGTTGAAATTCTAAGTAGTAAATTTAAACCTGTTGAGCTTGGATCTTACTGAGAGAGTTTATATTTTGTAGAGGGGTGGTTTTACCCCTCAGGTAATTGGGGTGCCATTTTAGAGCAGTTATCACTATCCTGCCAACATTTAAAATGGCTATTACTGATACTAAATGCTACTAAGAATATAAGGCCCAGAATAATAGTCTTTATCTTAAATAAAGGAAAATAATAAAAATACATTTTCAGTGATCTCTGCTAAAAATTATCCTATCACATAGTTGCACCTCATTAACTCTGTATGCTCTAATTAAAGGAATGTGTATTTCACTTTTCCTTGAGAGTAGTGATTAAAAGCACAAGGGCCCTGAGCCAGATTTTTTTTTGGTTCAAATACTGGCTCTACAGTTTCCTTATCTATAAAATGAGCATAACCATAGTACCTACCTGCCAGGTATTGAGATTAAATGAGTTTGTGTAAGGGATGTGCTTAGAACAGTGTCTTGTGCTAGGAGAGTCACATGGTACTATGGTGTGTATGCATGGTATTAAATGTTACTGTTAAGTGATTAAATTCTGTTCTGGTGCCAGTAACATTTATGAGGATAGGCCAGAATGTGACTTATTTACCATTATATCCCGAATATCTGTCTCCATGCTTGATATGTTAAATAGTTTTGAAAGAACAAATGAATATATGTTCTGCTAATAATTTACCTATAAAGAGAAACAGTATATGATAAATATTTCTCCTCCTTCACTTACTCTCTTTAAAATGTAAGTTTTGTATTGAATTAAAAAAAAAATTAAGGGACAGATTTTATATGGAAAATACACTGGCACCTTTCCAAAGCAAGGTCCCATGACATTCTACAGGTAGACCTTCAATAGAGCAGTCAATTCCACACAGAACATGTATCTTTATTTCTTTCTCTGGTTAAATTTGGTCTGTGCTTGCTTTTCTAGGGAATACAACAAGGCATTATCGAGGGAGAGTTTGCTATTTGTATTAGTTTATATCATGGTTATGAATTATTGCAGCAAATGGGAATGAGATCATTATATTTCTTTCTTTGTGGAATTATGGATGGAACGAAAGGTAAATTATATTAAATTATTTAAAGGAATAATGACATGTTATTTTGGTTAAAGATATATTGAACATTGAGTAACTTAAAAATGCATTATTTTAGGGGTGCCTCGGTGGCTTGGTTGAGCATCTGACTGAAGTTCAGGTCATGATCTCACATCTCAGGATTTCGAGCCCCACATTGGACTCTGCACTGGCAGCCTGGAGCCTGCTTTGGATTCTGTGTCTCCCTTTCTCTCTGCTCCTTCTCTTGCTCAGATTCTGTCTCTCTCATAAATAAACAAAATTAAAAATTTTTAAATGGTTTATTTGTTTATTTATTTTAAATACTTATTTATTTATTTGAGAGAGAGGGTGTGAACACTGGAGGGACAGAGAGGGAGAGAGAGAATCCCAAGCAGGCTCCATGCTCAGTGCAGATACCAACATGGAGCTTGACTGAGCTCACACAAACTGTGAAGTCATGACCTAAGCTGAAGTCAAGAGTCGGATGCTTAACCAATTGAGCCATCCAAGTGCCCCTAAAATGATTTATTTTAAAAAGCAATAAAATAAAGGATGCTTGGCTGACTCAGTAAGTAGAACATGCAACTCTTTATCTTGGGATCATGAATTCATACCCTACTTTGGGCATAGAGTTTACTTAAAAAAAAACAAACAAAAAGCATTGTAATAGTTATGTAAAAAATGACTATGTTTTTTTGTTTGTTTGTTTCTGATAAATTGGTGGTAAAAAGCAAACCATTTAATACATATATAAATGTGGTTATTATGTTTATGGTTGCTGGTTTTTATGTTTAAATTAGAAAAATTTGTATTCATTGTTAAAGTTTAATTTCTTTTATTTTTAATTTTATTATTTTTTAATGCTGTATTTATTTATTTTCAGGGAGAGGGACGTGGGGAGAGACAAAGAGAGGGGGAGAGAGAATCCTAAGCAGGCTCTGCACCTTGAGCATGGAGCCTGTTGCGGGGCTCAAACTCAAGAACCATGAGATCATGACCTTTACTGAAATTAAAAGTTTGATGGTCAACTGACTGAGTCACGCAGGCACCTCTAATTTCTTCTGAATGAATAATAAATTTGATTAATTTTGCTATTACATTTATTAGTTTGGCAATACTTTTCTTAATTTCTGAAGGAATGACTCGGGCAAAAAATGAACTTAGCCGAAATGAGGACTTCATGAAACTCTATAATCATCTAGAGTGCATGTTTGCACATACACGTGGTACTTCAGCAAGTGGCTTTTCTACTATCCAAAAAGGTCTGGTTTTTCTTTTAAAACTTTATATTATTTCTCTTTATCAGATTAATTTTGAAATTTGGCTTCATTGATCCACAGGTCTATCTATAGTCACTTTTATTTCTGTAGCAACAGATCTGTTAAATGCTTAAAGATTTTATTTTTTAAGTTAGGATAAATATATATTCAAGTTTATAAGCTTTAAATGTGTAGTAGATGCTACTAGTTGTTACTTATAGTGAAAATTCTCAGAACTACCAAAAACTGATTTAAAACTTAACTAAAAACAGATTTTTCCCATCTACTTTGCTGCTGATTTCATCTGGATTCTCTTTCAGAATGAAATTATAATAAAATTTTAAAATTTATGTTATAGTAGGGCTTATGTCCTACCAAGGTACTACTTAATATTTAAATGAACAGAAAAAAGTTTTAACCAATATATTTTGAAAAGCATAATTAAAATACATTAATTGAATATAGAAAATATAGAATAATTTTTTGGTTTTTGTTTTGCAGGAGATAAAGACAAAAATTTTGTTTATAGTCATCCAAAGTTAAAGAAATTAGAAGAAGTTGTAGTTGAACATTTCAAGTCATGGAATAGTAAGTCATGTAAGTTTAATGCAAGACAAAGTTACTGAAAGAGCTAAAACTCTGACTCTTAGTTTATGCTCATACTTTATGGAGAAGATGGGCTTTTAATTACCCTGGCTAAATAATAAATGCAAAAAAATAAAAGAAGGTTTTGAGAAATTTGGGGAGGGTTGGACAAGCGAGATGGTGGGAATGCTAAGAATAAGGTATTATACAAAAAAGAAAAGGAAAAGGTCTGGGGCAATAGAAGGCAAGCAGACAGTAAAACAGGATATAATATAGTTTTGGGGAGAAATGAGGCAGGTAAGGAGATAGACCTGGAGGAGTGCTGTTTTATTTAGTGTTAGAGGAAGCCTATCTCAAGGGTGAGGTGAGGAAGTAAGCCTTGTGGATTTCTGGGTGATGACCCTATCAGGCAGAGAGAACAGTAGATTCACAGTCCCTGAGGCAATAGGGCGTTTGGCCTGATTAAGGGTCAGTAAACAAACCAGTGTGCTAGAGTACTGTAAGAGTGATACAGGTGAGGCGCCTGGGTGGCCTTTGACTTCAGCTCAGATCATGATCTCACGGTTGGTGAGTTTCAAGCCTTGCATTTTAAAGCTGTCAGCGCAGAGCCTGCTTCAGATCCTCTGTCCCCCCTCTCTGCCCCTCCACTGTTCATTCTCTCTCTCACTCTCTCAAAAATAAATAAACATTAAAAAAAAAGTGGTATAGGCAAAGAGTAGATAGGTAGCCAGGGACCAGATCATATATGGCTTATAGGTCAAGTCAAGGCTTTTTTATTCTACAAATGCTTGTGCTTTTTGAAACTGTTAGAGGGACATTTTGAGCAGTAGAGTGAGGAGATCGACTTACATTTTATTTATTTCATTTTTAAAAACAATTCTTTTTTTAATGTTTATTTATTTTGAGAGAGCACACAAGTGTGAGAGGGTCAGAGAAAGGGAGACAGAGGCTTCATAGCAGGCTCCACACTGACAGCAGAGAACCCAATGTGGGGCTTAAACTCACAAACTTGAGATCATGACATAAGCCAAAGTCTGACACTTACCTGGTGCCCCCGCTTTTTTTTTTTTTAATGTTTATGTATTAGAGAGAGTGAGAGAGCGTGAGTGGGGAGAGGGCAGACAGAGGAAGACAGAATCTGAAGCAGGCTGGAGGCTCTGAGCTATCAGCACAGAGCCCAACGCAAGGCTCCAACTCCTGAACTGCAAGATCATGTCCTGAGCCAAAGTCATATGCTTAATCAACTGAGCCCCCCAGGTGCTCCTAACTTACATTTTTAAAAGATCACTGTGGTAGCTTTTGCAGAGTGTAAACATTACCCTCTTAGGAGAGTATTGTCACACGTAAGATACATATGATGGCGGCTGGTACCAAGATGGTAGTAGTGGAGGTGCTCGGTGGTTAGACTGGTTGGCTCAGTTGGTGGATCATGTGCCTCTTCATCTTGGGGTTGAGTTTGAGGCCCATGTTGGGTATAGGGATCCCTTAAGGATAAAATCTTAAAAAAAAAAAATTAGAACAAAAAACCACCCAAAGGAGGTTAAAAGAGAAACTGAACAAGTGAATAGCAGAGAAGCGGAGGGAAGAGACTATTTCAGTGAGAAGTAGTGGACTGTGTTAGATGCTGCTGAGAGGTGTGGTAAAATGAACTAAAAAGTGGACCTTTTGGGGCTCCTGGGTGGCTCATTTGGTTAACTGTCTCACTTCAGCTCAGGTCACGATCTCAAGGCTTGTAGGTTTGAGCCCCACGTCGGGCTCTGTGCTGACAGCTCAGAGCCTGGAGCCTGCCTCGTATTCTGTGTCTCACTCTCTCTCTCTGCCCCTCTCCTGCTCACACTCTGTCTCTCTCTCTCTCAAAATAAGTAAACATGATAGAATTTTTAAAAAATGACCATTGAATTTGGTAATATGGAAATTATTGATGGATGACTTTCATAGAGGATCTTCAGTGGAATGAAGGTAGAAAGGCAAACTATAGCCTGTTGAAGCTGATAGACTTTGCAGTGAAAGTAGCAGTTGGTCAGGAGTTGATCGGATGTAGAGGCTTGATGCTATGGTAATTGAAGGAGGTTTATCTAGAATAATTTTCTTTGCAGAAGCTGTTGCTTTTTCCTAGGTATTGTAAATTAACTTTATATGTATTAAATCATTTAATTCTTAGAGTTATGAAGATTAAATGAGTTAGTATATAAAATGTTTAGGGGCACCTGGGTGGCTCAGTAGGTTGAGCATCCAACTTTGGCTCAGGTCATGATCTCACAGTTGGTGAGTTCGAGTCCTGCATTAAGCTCTGTGCTGTCAGCGCAGAGCCTGCCTCAGACTGGCTATCCTCCTCTCTGTCTCTGCCCCTTCCCCAGTCACGCTCACTCTCTCTGTCTCTCTCTCAAAAATAAATATTCAAATAATTTGAAAAAATGTTTAGTGTATGGCACACACTTAAGATTAACATTATAGGAAAGAAAAGGATTATCAAAGTCCTATGCAAGCTCAAAAATAAATACCAACAAAAAAACCTCGTACAACATTCAATTATTAACCAATTGCTTTGTGCAAGTCTGTATACTTTATATTCAATTGATTTTAGATATGAAGAAATTAAAGCTTAAAAGGATTAACTGTCATGCTGACACATAACTCAGTTAAGTGGCCGGCCTCAAAGATCACCTGTATTCTACCACCTCCCAAGCAGAGATAGTGGGATCAGCTTTGTGATTGACGATAGGCTGTGTTCTATAAGTTAACCTCGGAGAATTTTTAACATTCAGTTATTTTAGAGAGAGCGCAAGCAGGGGAAGGGCAGAGTGAGAGGGGCAGGGGGTACAGGGGATCCAAATCGGGCTCTGTGCTGATAGCACAGGGCCTGATGCAGGGCTTGAACTCACAAATCGTGACACTTAACTGAGCCACCAAGTCACCCCTAACCTTGGAGAATTTAAATGTACCTTAGATTCAGGGACAAAATACTATGGCCTGGATTAAGAAAGTGCATTTAGTGAACAAAAAGGAAAAGAAATATTTATGAAATCAGTGATCCTAAAATTTTGTGAGTCTGACTTCGAAAGTAAAGGTGCATAACAAGCATTATGCATGAATTGAAGGACTGGTTAAAAGTGATTCAGGTAATTTTTATTTGATTTATTTAGGATTTTATTTGATTTGTTTAGGATTATTATGACAGCCAATGAGAGGGAGGAAGCCAAGAATATTAAAATTACTAGATAAGGTAGGAGGAAAACAGCAAAAGTTTAAGATGTTTTAAATTACTTTTTTGAAAGAAATACCATTTATTAGTATATAATTTCAGAGTTGTCTTTTGAAATATTTGTTGTATATTGCTTTTTTAAAAAGTTGTAATAAAGGTATTTTTTTTTTTAATGTAGCTCAAAATGCCTCTGAAAAGAAATGTGAGACCAGAGTTATGATCTTCTCTTCATTTCGAGATAGTGTTCAAGAAATTGCGGAAATGCTTTTACATCATCAGCCAATTATTAGAGTGATGACTTTCGTTGGCCATGCCTCAGGGAAGAGCATGAAAGGGTTTACCCAGAAGGAGCAACTGGAGGTAATTACTTTTGGAGATGAATATTAAAATAATATTGATTACCTTGTACATATGCCTCATTTGTTTTAACTTATTAATCAATCAGCTACTTTTTTTTAAAGTGTATTTATTTTGAGAGATTCCTAGGTTGGAATCCTGGCCCTGCCACTTACAGATTCCTTTACTTGTGCCACAATTTTCCTTATCTGTAAACATAGTTCATAGAGTCGTAAGCATTAAATGAAATCATACTGTAGAGCCTTAAGTAAATGTTTACTATTTAAGTCACTTTAGTTATATATTCTGAACAAATAATGATCTTATTTCTTTTTTCTATTATTTAACAATCTTTTTTATTTTCCCTTGAGATTTTGTTTTTAAGAAATTCCTACACCCAGTATGGGGCTCAGACTCACAACCCTGATATAAGGAGTCACGTGTTCCACTGACTGAGCCAGCCAGGCACCCCTAAGAAACATTTCTTTTTAATTTTAATTTTTCTTGTTTTATTAACATTTGTTTAATGTTTAATATTTTGAGAGAGAGAGAGAGCCTGCATGTGCAAGCAGGGGAGGGGCAGAGAGAGAGGGAGACACAGAATCGAAAACAGGCTCTAGGCTCTGAGCTGTCAGCACAGAGCCCAAGACGGGGTTCGAACTCACAGGTCATGAGATCATGACCTGAGCTGAAGTCAGCCATTTAACTGACTGAGCCACCCAGGCGTGCCAATTTTTATTTATTTCTTAAGTAATCTCTACACCCAACATGGGCTCAAACTCACAACCCCGAGATCAGATGTCACATGTTCCACAGACTGAACCAGCAAGGTGCCCTCTTATTTAAAAATCTTAATTTAAAAATACAGTCAGAGGAAACCATTTATGCTCTGAATAAGAGGTCATAAGTTTTCTAAGTGCTATGTATGTGTTTTGGGGATGTTTTAGACTATTGATTTTTATAAACTATATACAGGTTTTTGCAGATTAGCTATAAATCTACATTTGAGTAGTCATTGACAATTAGATGGTCTTTAATGTCTAATTAATTTTGACAGATCTTTTCTCAACTTTGTAAATAGTAGAAGAGGAATACTATTCTTTAAATTCCCCCAATACTGGTCCTCACTGCACTCAGCAGAGTGTTTAAGCTGACTGGATCTGTGGGGACAGTCTAAGAGGTTTTCCTGAGTCTGAAGGAGAGTAACGTTACCATTCTCAAGGCTGATTATGTGTATCTTAAAAGGTTCAGATATCCAGCAGGTTATTATTACTACTCTTAACATTGAGTATGTTGTGGTATATTCCCTGTAAACTTACATTGTTGAGGGTTTTTATCATGAATGGATGTTGTACTTTGTCGGATGTCTTTTCTTCATCTATTGAAAAGATCATATGGTTCTTATCCTTTCTTTTATTAGTGTGGTTTATTATGTCAATTGACTTGTGAATGTTAAACCACTCTTGGAGCCCAGGAATAAATCCCACTTGATGATTCTTTTAATGCATTTTTTAATTTGGTTTGCTGATACTTTGTTGAGAATTTTTGCATCCATATTCATCAAGGATATTGGCCTGTAGTTCTCTTTTTCAGTAGTTCTCTTTTTTAGTGGAGTCTTTATCTGGTTTTGGTGTCAGGGTAATACTGGCCTCATAGAATGAATTTGAAAGTTTTCTTTCTTTTCTGTTTTTTTGGAATACTTAAGAAGAGGTATTAACTCTTCTTTAAATGTTTGGTAGATTTTTCCTGTGAAGCCATCTGGTGCTGGGAGATTTTGTATCTTGGGAGATTTTTGATTACTGATTCAGTTTCATTGCTAGCTATCAGTCTGTTCAAGTTTTTTCTTCCTGTTGCCACTTTGGTAGTTAATATGTTTCTAGGAATTTATCCATTTCTTCCAGGTTATCCAAATTGTTCTCAGATAGTTTTTCATATTTTTCTCTTATAATTGTACTTTCATGGTATTAGTTGTTATTTCTCCTCTTTGATTTGCAACTTTCACAATTTGGGTCCTTTCTCTTTTCTTTTTGATAAATCTAGTTAGAGTTTTATCACCTTTATTGATTTTTTTCAAAGATACCACTCCTGGTTTCATTGATCCATTCTTTTTTTTTTTTTAGTTGCTGTATCATTTATTTCCGCTCTAATATTTATTATTTCTTTCCTTCTGGCTTTAGACTTTCTTTTTATTTTCTTCTTTTTTCTTTTTCTAGTTACTTTAGGTGTAAAGTTCAGTTATTTATTTGAGATTTTTCTTGCTTTTTGAAGTAGGCCTGTACTGCTATAAATTTCCCTCTATGGCCAATTTTGCTGCATCCTAAAGATTTGGACCATTTTATTTTCATTTGTTTTCATGTATTTTTTTTTCTTCTTTGATTTCCTGGTTGACCCATTCATTCTTTAGTAGGATGTTCTTTAACTTCTCTGTATTTGTGGTCTTTCCAAATTTTTCATGTGGTTGACTTTTAGTTTCATAGCATTGTGGTCAGATAAGGCACCTGGTATGCTCTCAACCTTTGTGAATTTGTTGGGGCCTGTTCTGCAGGATGTTCCATGTGCACTTGAAAAGAATGGGTATTCTGTTATAGGTTGCAATGTTTTGAATATATCTGTTAAGTCCATCTGGTTCAGTGTGTCACTTGTTTATTATCAATTTAGATAATCTGTGCAGTGATGTAAGTGCAGTGTATCCATTTCAGTAACTTTGACTTTTACTCTGAGTGAGATGGGAAAAGAAGCCCATTTAGAAGAGTTTGAAATAGGTGAGGGTTACAACCTGGAATCATAATGGTTGCTATCTTCAGAATAAAATATAGGGGACTAAGGGTGGAAACAAGAAGACCAATTGGAAGACTTATTATAATACCAAGCTGAAGATGATGGTGGCTTAGACTAGAGTGGTAACATGGAAGGTTGTCAGAAATGGTTGGATTCTGGATATATTTTGAAGGTCAAACTGATGGGATTATTGACAAAGTGGGCTGTGAGACTGAGGAGGGTGAAGGCTCACTTCAATGATGACTCCAGGATTTTGGCTTGAGCAACTGAAAAGAGCTGCTATTAATGAAGATGGATAAGACTGTAGGAAATGCAGGTTTTGGAGAGAAATGCCAGGAGTTTTGTTCTTTATGAGTTAACTTTGACATGCCTATGAGATTAGTGTTCTTTAGAGTATCAAACTTGATGAAGGACTAGTTTATTTCCTCTTAATATGTCACAGATACATTTGAACATTACAATAAAAATCAATCAATAAAATAAAATTAATGAAAATAATATTCATGGTCAGATTTTTTTATTATTAAAGCCAACAAACATAGTATTACTCTGTCAAATTTCTAACACCTGAACCACAACAGCTCACGAACTACACTTTGAGTTGCATTGTTTTAAACATCAAATAGAGATATTGAATAAACAGTTGAATATATAAATCTTAAGTTCATGAGTTCATGGGTTTGTGGAAATATATATTTGGGAATCATCATCATATAAGTAAGACTGGATGAAATTACAAAGTGATGGAATAGAGATAGAGAAGATATCCAAAGACAGAGCCAAAGGTTTCATTGTTATGAACATAAGCAATGATTATGATTTCCTCCGGAATCAGAGTAAGTAGCTAGTAATAGAAAAGACAGGAGAGTGTGATACCCGTGGGTCAAATGAGCAGGAGGAACTGATTAAGTGTTGCTAGTAGGTCATATGAGATGAAAAATGGGAATTGACCTTGAATTAAGAGATGAGAAGGCAGATGACCTTGACAAGAACAATTTCAGTGGGATGGTTGGGACAAGACTGATTGAGGTGTTTTCAAGAGAGAACAGGAAGAGAAGACCTAGAGATAGCAGGTATACAAGTCTTTCAAGAATTTTTGCTGTAAAGAAGACCTGGGATGGGAAGTGTTGTTTTGTTTCTTTGATATTAGGAGATAAAACAATATGCTTGTAGACTGATAGGGATGATCAACTGAGAAAGAAGAATTGTTAATAGAGACAAGAGTATTGCTAGTATAATCTTTGAATAGATGAGGGAAACAGATGGGATCTAATATACAAAACTGTAGGAGCTGATCTCCGTAAAGAAAGCAGTTTATCCAAAACCGCAGGAGGGAAGGTGAACTATGTAGGCACAGATACCGGCGGGTAAGCAGATGTGACAGTGACATCTTGTGGGAGGTCTTTTTTGATTGCTCAGTTTTTGTCCTGTCATCAGCCAGGAATGAGGACGGGAGGAAATGTTGGATGGAGGAAAGACGAGGATACAGTTTCCTAGGAGAATGGGGAAACTGAGTGGATTAGGGAATATAAAATGATTTTCAGATAGCACTAAAGGCCCACTCAAACGAGAGATTATGCATTTTAAGTGAAACCAGTCAGAATGGTTGGTATTTTCTTCCATTCACTATGTGGCTACAGGCTCAGGTTTGGTTGGAAAGTGGAATATATCCAGTGGTGTTTAGTTAGAGGACGATGAAGTAAAAGTGAAACAAGGGAGGAGTAGGGTAAAGTGTAAGCAATGGGTAGGATCAGTGGATTTTAAATCCTGGTGGAACTTACTTAATCATATGTCCTTTTCTATGATTAATTAAATAACCTCTGGTTCGTATTTATTTTATTTATTTTTCAAAGTCCAGGCAAATAAATTAGTCAGTGTTAGGCAAATAAATAACAGTTTTATTTATACATGTTAACGAAAATGTATGTCAGCTATCCTTTATTAATCTGTTAACTATTTATATTAAAGAATTATTTTTCTTTTACATTTCTAACACTGACCCATTTTTAGGGGTGGGGAGCAAAGAGGACATCTGTTTTAAGTTACATATAGGTAATATTAGGTCAGTCTTTCCTTGGCTTAATGTGATTCCAGATTGCAAAGGGAAATGACTAATCTTACCTTATAATCATGATCATAGGTTATCCCTGTACTCTGAGATTTTTCATAGTCAAAGAAAACCCTTTTACTAAGCTGCTGGAAAGGTTTATAAGAGGATTTGACATGATAAGGTTACATTTATAATCCTGCTTTTGAGGTGGTTGTTTTCAACAATAGAGCTAGTTTAAGGACAGGGGCACCTGGGCGGCTCAGGTGGTTGAGGTCCCAACTCTTGACCTCAGCTAAGGTTATGATCCCAGGATTGTGGAATGGAGTGCTGCATTGGGTATTCTGATATTTTAATAGGCATTTATAGAGGTTCTAGTCAAATGCATGACTGATTCCTCTGGAATACTGTCATTCTACTTTTGTTTCTATTCTCTATCTGTTGAACATTCTCTTACTACTGCCTCTGTCCACCACGTTCAAAACTGCAACTTGGTGTTGATCTATGGAGAAACTGAGGCTCAGAGCAGTTCAGAATTAGGTTTTTAATGCTTAAGGAAGTTTTTTCAAAATGTTTCATTGACTTTTTATTAATTCATTCTTATGCTACTATAGTTTTATTAAAGTGATAGAAATCCTGGTATAGAAGAGGAAAAATAATTATTCCTTTTTGACTGTTCACTGAGCCCCCTGTAATAAAAGGCAGCTTAACAAAAGAAAAACAAGTTTATTAACATGTATATCTTATGTTATACATGGGAGAGACTCGGAGAAGGACCAGTAACTCCCTAAGGTGGCTTAGAATTCAGACTTAAATACCATCTTAAAAAAATTTTTTTTGATGTTCATTTATTTTTGAAAGAGAAAGAGAGACAGAGTGCAAGTGTGTGTGTGTGTGTGGTGGGGAGGGTGGGGTGAGGGGTGGCAGAGAGAGAGAGGAAGACACAGAATCCAAAGCAGGCTCCAGGCTCTGAGCGGTCAGAACAGAGCCTAATGCTGAGCTCGAACCCATGAACCGGGAGATCAAGACCTGAGTGGAAGTCAGATGCTCAACTGACTGAGCCACCCAAGTGCCCCTTAAAAACCATTTAATAGGGAAAGGAGAGGAGGGATGTAGGCTCCTAAGGAGAAATTGATTTTTCATAAAGATGAATGGGCCCTTAGAAGAAAAATGGGAGGTGTGATAGTTTGTTATCAAGTTTGAGTACAGGAATAACTTTTAGTCGTTTCTCCTAATGATGACTGAGTTTTTCTGGTTGATGAAAATCCCAGGGAGGGGATTTATGATGGTTGAGTTCTATTTGGAGGATCTGTTTTTGGACAGATAAGGGGAGAGGAAGTCTTTCCCTGCTTTTGCTGTTTTTCAAGTGTCTACAGCTCAAAATTATCATTATATCAAAACAACATATTTTGGGGCAGCATGTCCTAGACTCCCACAGTCATATTTTGGGATGGTATATTCTGCTACCCTTCATTGGAATGGCAATATAAAAGGTAATATAGGAGTTTTAGAAGTAAAAAAAATTTAGATACACCAAAAAATAAATTTAAGTCTAGGATATGATTAAGTAGCAGTAATGGCTGCCCCATGGACCTTTTAGTGATGCTAAATAATATCAGGGGTTTCTCATTTATGTGTAGAGTTAGCAAACACTTTTGGCATCACAGCCATTATGAAAGCAAAGCATTAGGACTGCTCTTTGCATTTTACCACAATCTGTTCTGGTTTATTTTGCCATTTTGCCACTTCTTCTCCTGTTCCATAGTATTCTGGATTCTGATTTAGAGTCCAGTTTGACCATTTTTGGATGAGTGGAAAAAGTGTGCTTTGACCAACTACAAGTCTCCTATGTTTGTATCTGGTTACTTTTAAATCATTCTTATTTTAGGTTGTGAAACAGTTTCGTAGTGGTGGTTATAATACATTGGTTTCTACTTGTGTTGGTGAAGAAGGTTTGGATATAGGAGAAGTGGATCTTATAATATGTTTTGATGCTCAGAAGAGCCCAATTCGTCTTATACAACGAATGGGTAGAACTGGCCGCAAACGTCAAGGCAGAATTGTTGTTATCCTTGCTGAAGGACGAGAAGAACGTGTAAGTAGACTTGTAGAGACATGATTTGATAATTGAAATTTGAGAATATTGCCTAGGAAAAATATCAATCTCTTAACATTCAAAGTTGAAACAATCTGTAGGAAATTGTGGTTGTTTTTTCCCCTCAATTTGTAGTAGATTATGACTATTCTTTTCTTGTAATTGGGAGAATTCTTAACTGGATTCCAATTTTCTAATTTTTATCTATCTGAAGAAACACACTTTTGTTCTTCAGTACTAGTTTAGAGACACCTAGATAAAAAAATCAATAATTTTGTATTACTTTGTCTCACTATTTCCTGTGCTTATAAGGCTTTTTATTTTTAGTTTAGCTTTTTCTTTTATTTTTAAATACAGTGAACTGAGAATGGCTTTTATGTTTTATTTATTTATTTAAGTTTATTTTGAGAGAGAGTGCAGTGTGTGAGTGGGGGTGGGGTAGAGAGAGAATCCCAGGCAGACTCTGCATGGCCAGGGCAGAGCCTGACTGAGGTCTTGAACCCACGGACTGCGAGATCATGACCTGAGCGGAAATCAGGAGTTGGACAATCAACATACATTTTAAAAGAGTTGTTTAAACCACCAACCAACCAGAATATGTGCCGGAGATTTTATGTGGCCTGCACAGTCTAAGATATTTACTTTCTGGTTCGTTATGGAAAAGTTTGTTGATGCCTCTATAAAGTGATAAGGGACTTGAATTATATTCATACTTTGCTACAATCTTGAGTGACAGATCTTCCTTAAATATGAGATTGTATTTAATATTATTTTGTGTTTTTTACACTAAAGTATTAAGTAACTTTTGTAACTCAGTGGGATTATTTCCTTGACCCAATATGTAGTTTTATATTAGATTTCTTTCATTAATTAATTATAGTAGCTTTAAAAAATGGATTTAAGGGATGCCTGGGTGGCTCAGTCGATTAAGCGTCCGACTTCGGCTCGGGTCATGATCTCATGGTACGTGGGTTCGAGCCCTGCCTCGGGCTTTGTGCTGACAGCTAGCTCAGAGCTTGGAGCCTGTCTTCGGATTCTGGGTCTCCTTCTCTCTCTGACCTTCCCCTACTCACGTTCTCTCTCTCTCTCTCTCTCTCTCTCTCTCTCTCAAAAATAAATAAAAACGTTAAAAAAATTGATTTAAAATGTTTTATAGACCCCTTTAAAATTCATCCTGAAAATATATTTCTTCCCAGATACTTTTCATGTGATTATAGCATATTATGTAACATTCAGTTGATCTATAAAATGGTCTCAATAAATGAAATATCTGGCAGCTGGTAAAATTTGTGCACTGTAAAATTTGTGTACTGTGTAGAATTAGGTTATTATTGCATTATCTTTTTAAATTTTTTTTAACTTTTATTTATTTTTGAGAGAGAGAGACAGAGCATGAATGGGGGAAGATCAGAGAGAAAGGGAGACACAGAATCAGAAGCAGGCTCCAGTCTCTGAGCTGTCAGCACAGAGCCTGACGTGGGGCTTGAACCCACGGACTGCGAGATCATGACCTGACCTGAAGTCGGTCACTTAACTGACTGAGCCACCCAGGCACCCCTTTTATTGTATTATCTTAGGCACACCACTTAACCTCTGTTCAGATGTTAGTTTTCTTATGTGTAAACTAGTCATAGTTGCCCATATTTAATGAGCACCGGCTCGCCTGGGCACTATTCTAAGTGCTTCAGAAACATTATCTCATTTAAATGATATACAGTATATAGTAAAGAAAGCTGAAGTGTAGAGAGATAGAGTAACAAGCTGTAATAAGGGAATAGTATTTAAGAAGAAAGCAATTTGTACTTACATATAAATAGTCACTGTATTCAAAAATGGCAAGATCCTAAATAAAAGATTTTCTTGGGCAATACAGTTATGAAGGTAGGCTTTTATAGTACTAGGTTTTGAACAGATTTTCAAGAGTTAACTGAGTAGGTCTCAAAATCAAGATAGGTATTCTCAGTATTTAAGTGGATCAGAGTTAATTTACTGTTTATAATAAACCCAAACTTCCTGTCATGACTAAATGATTATTATAGAAATAATGTAACTTGACATTTGTCTTTGCAGACTTATAATCAAAGTCAGTCCAACAAAAGAAGTATTTATAAAGCTATTTCAGGGAACAGGCAAGTTCTTCATTTTTACCAAGGAAGTCCACGAATGGTGCCTGCTGGGATCAACCCAGAATTACATAAGATGTTCATCACATGTGGTGTCTATGAACCAGAGAAGCCTCCTCGGAACTTGCAGCGCAAGTCCTCTCTCTTTTCCTATAAGAATGGTGAGTAAGAAACTTTGTATTTGAATGCATTTTTTCCCCTGTTGTTAGTTAACTGGCCATATGTTGATCTATTTCCTTTTTGAGAAACTCAGTGTACGTTTAGGATGTTATGGGTTGTTGGAGAGGATAAGAGATTATTCACCTGCCAAAGGGAAGGAGACAGTGTTGGGACAGAAACTCAGTGTTGGGAAGATTAAAATTGGCCTACCAACTCAGAGAGTCCTCTTTACAAAATATAGGAAAGGAAGAAAACAGTTTTATTATTGAATAAACATTGAATCAGATTATAGTGTGCATCATAGGCAATCCACTAAAATAAAGCGAAACAAATTCTACCCTATACATCCCTTGATGCAGTTGTAATTCTTTATACACATATTCTCAAGATTAATAGTAACTTATCTTCACATAAGAGGATAGCACCTTTTGCTATATCTTTCATAGTTTATCTCCAGTTCATCTGGGAACTGAGATCGCCATTTGTGTTCGCTTTAGTTGCCTTTATTCAAATAAATAAGGCTTCTCTTATCTCTGAGAGTAGATGTTAGGAGAATGGTGCCTAGGGCTAACCTCCACTGGTAACTGGGAGAGAAAGTCACTATCTTCCTTGATGTTTACATTTCAGAGAGAGAGTTCCTATATCCTTTGAAAAACATCTCTTGTTGAAAAAAAGTCTGGCTTAAAGCTCAGACTTTAAAGACATTTGAATATAATATCAAAGAGTTAAAAGATTTACAAACATGAGGGATCTCTGGAATTGTTTTAAGAAAAGGAACGGGAATGGGGGCATCTGGCTGGTTAGTGGGTAGAGCACATGACTTTTCCATCTTAGGGTTGTGAGTTCAAGCTCCACATTGAGCAGGGAGCCTATTTTAAAAAAGAAAAAAATAAATAAAAGATAAGGAAGAGGAATGGTTTCTTTCCCTTTCTGCAAAAGAGAATTTTTTTTTTTTAATTTACTCTTACATGAGATAGTGGCCAAGTTAGACCAAGTTTCTGGTGATACTGAGTCAGTAAGAAACAAACACTTTGGTGCCAGGGAGCATAGCTAGTAATAAGAGTTCCTAGTTTGAGAACTGCAGAGATTTTGGTGATATGAAGAAAGTATCTTGAAATGTTAACACTATGAAGAAGAGAAACTAAAAATTTTTTCTTTTAAATTTAATCTTTAATGAGGGCTTTTAAGGAATGCTAAAATCTTATATGTTAAGTCTTGGAAGGAACCTTGGGGATCATCTGGTCCAATCACCTATCAAGATAGGAGTGGTTTCTGCAGCTTTTTTAAAAAATATTTTAAGAAGAATATCGTATTGTTAAATACAGGCACTACATTGTACAGCAGATCTCTAGAATGTATTCATCTTATACAACTGGAAATTTAGATGTTTTGAGCAACAACTCCCAACTTTTCTCTCCACCCAGCCCCTGGCAATACCATTCTATTCTCTGATGTATGAGTTTGATTGTTTTACATAATACACATATTATCTAAATAGTTAAATCATGTGGTATGTGTGCTTCTGTGACTGGCTTATTTCCCTTACCATAATTTCCTACAGGTTCATTCATGTTGTAACAAATGGTAGGAGGTTTTTTTGTTTGTTTGTTTGTTTTTTGTTGTTTTTTTTTTTTTTTTGAGGGTTGTACAGGGGCAGAGGGAGGGAGAGAATCTTAAGCAGTCTCCACACCCAGTGCAGAGCCCAATATGGAGCTTGATCTCGCAATCATGAGATCATGACCTGAGCTGAAATCAAGAGTTGAACACTTAACTGACTGAGCCACCCAGGTGCCCCAGTTAGGATTTCTTTTTTTAAGGTTAAATAATTTTCTGTCGTATGTACATACCACATTTTCTCCACTCATCTGTCAATGGACATTTGGATTGCTTGCATCTCATACATACAGTGAGTACTGCTACAGTGTTCATGGGAGTGATGTAGTTTTTTGAGATCCTGATATCAGTTCTTTTGCATATGTACCCAGAAGTGCAATTACTGGATCCCATGGTAGTTCTATTTTTAATTTTTTGAGGAACCTCCGTGCTATTTTCTCTAACAGCTGTACAAATCTGTGACCCCACCAACAATATGTAGGGATTCAAATTTCTCCATATCCTCGCCAACACTTGTTATGTTTCAACTTTTTTATAGTAGCCATCCTAACAGCTGGGAGGTGGTGTTTCTTTGTGGTTTTGATCTACATTCAGTATTCTTGTTAAATGCATATCTAGTCTCAACTTGAATATCTTTTAATCCCGAAATTGTATTTTTTTATAAAGGTTCATTCCCTATGTAGAAGCCTTAGGCAGAAGAAGCTTTTTTCTTATGTTGAAAAATCTGTCTTTGTACCTTTTTCTCGGTGATTTAGTTTTATCTTCTAGGTACAAGGAATGGTTTTAATCCTTTGTGTACTTATGTAGCTGTTCTTTGTATGTTTGAAGACAATGCCTCTCAAATTTAACTGTCAATTCTACTGGTTTTCATACGATGAAGTTTCAAGATCCTTTCCCTCCTAGTCACTTGCTTTGTATTCACTTTGTTAATGTTCTCTCCCTTATCTCAGAGCTGTTAATCAGTGCTTCTTGGGTATGCCTATTAACTTCAAACAAATATACTTAATATGAATACACCTATCACTTTATTGTACTTTGCCAGATCTTTAGTTAAAGTGAAAAGTTTGTATAGTTGCTCTGTGAACAACACTAGTCTAACTGTGTGGGTCCAATTCTATGTAGTTCTTTTTAGTAAATATAACTTAATACTGTAACTGTATTTTCTCTTCTGGTTTTCTTTCTTTTTCTACATTTATTATAAGAATACAGTAAATAATACATAAAACATAGGAAACCTATATGTTAATCGACTCTTTATGTTATCACTAAGGCTTCCAAACAATAGTCGGCTTTTGGTGGTAGTTAAGTTTTTGGGGAGCCAGAAGTTAAGTGCTCGTTTTCAGCTGGGGGGTAACCTAACCCCTGAATTGTTTAAGAGTCAACTGTATTTTGGATTCTTTTGAATTTATTTAACTAATAATAACATCAAAACTTGATTAACTTGGCATTAATTATTTCTAGTGATCATTGTGTTTTTGTAAATGTTAAAATAAATTGTATGTTTAATAATTGTTTCTAAAATGTAACTGGAGATGGATGACAAATTTCTTTAGTAAAATTCTAGGGCTTGTTTTCTTTTTTACTAGAACCTGTTTTCTTTTGATTGAGATATTAGCTCTTGTTCATGTTTCTGTTTTTTTCCCCATCCTCCCTGATTTTTCAAGTGTCAGTGATTCATTTGCTAAGATTGTATGTATAAATCTTACAATGTCTGAGCTTAGAGATCTGAACTTACTTAAAGTGACTAAAAGATAGGAATACCTTCCTACTTTAAAAGTCTTAGAGCCTCAGATTGTTGGATCTCAGAGGGATCTGAAAATTCAAACCCGTTATTTAACAAAGCTTTTTTTTTTAAGTTTTAAATTTATTTTGAGAGAGAAAGCATGAGTTGGGGAGGGGCAGAGAGAGAATATTTGAGAGAGAGAGAGAAAGCATGAATTGGGGAAGAGGAGGAGGAGGAGGAGGAGGAAGAGGAGGAGGGAGGGGGAGAGAGAGAGAGAGAGGGAAGGGAGAGAATCCGAAGTAGTTTCTATGATGTCAGAGTAGAGCCCAGCAGGGACTCAAACCCATGAATCATGAGATCCTGACCCCATGCTTAACTAACTGAGCCACCCAGGTGGTCCCAAAAACTTAGTATACAGTATTTGTGAATAGCTTAGAAGAAGTTGCCTGATTTCTAATTCAGTAGCCTTTCTGACTTTTTTAGCTGCTGTCATTGGTATTGTACCAGAGTTCGTACTTTATCCTGATATTCTATATAACCAGTTTGCTGATTATTTTCCTTTATAGAGATTATGGAAGTCAGAAAGGGTTAATTTAATAAAATTTAAAAAAATTTTTTAGTTTATTTATTTTGAGAGAGTGAGCAAGCATGTATGCGTGCACACAAGCGGGAGAGGAGCAGAGAGAAAAGGAGAAACAGAATCCCAAGTGGGCTCTGTGCCATCAGCACAGAGCCTGAAGTGGGACTTAAACTCATGAATCTTGAAATCATGACCTGAGCCAAGATCAAGAGTTGGATGCTTAACTGACTCTGCCATTAGGTGCCCCAATTTAGTATATATTTTTTAAAAAGTATATTATTTCATTTTTTGAAGCTGGTCTTTTCTGTCTACCTCCAAGTCCCCCCTCATTTAAGACTTAAAGCTAAAAACCCTGTTTGGTCTTGACATCTTCCCCTATCCTCATCCAAGTTTCAGATGATCTTTCAGATGACAGTGATAGAATCATACCAGTTTTCAGTTGTAAGTTTTTTGACTCTTTTGTGCCAGATCTTAGACAACAGCATGGAGAGAGTCCAAAATGAATGAGGATTGAGAGCCTAGCCACCTGGCTCTGGTTTCCTAATGAGGTCATTATGGAAGGTTAGCTTCGGGACAGGACGCTGTTCTAGTACTTTCAAAGAGGTGAGAGAAAGAAGATACATAGAAGCAGGAAAAGATAACCAAATAATTATGTGGCTAATACTAGTTTTAAGGAAGAGAAATCAGTCATTTATCAAACATTAATAGATATAAACAGGTAGAGAGTTTGAGTTGATGTATATTTTGTGTTTGCTTATTTTAAAACTTCTTTTCAATTATTTTTTCAACTTGTAGGAATGAAGCAAAGTAATTCAAAGAAAGATTGGTTCCTATCAGCAGAAGAATTTAAATTATGGAACAAACTTTATAGACTAACAGATAGTGATGAAATTAAGGAAATAACATTGCCTCAAGTTAAGTTTTTATCTTTAGAAAATGAAGAAGACAGACCAGTAAGTTGAATATGTTTTCAGATGCTCTTTAGAGTGATTATGCAATAGCTTTGGGAGTAGAGAGGAATGTGCATGATCAGAATGTCAACTTACTTAAATTAAGAATGTAAACAGTTTAAAAAGAATATTAAAGTCTAAGTTTGTTGAATTACTGATTTATTTATATTCTTTTTTGTGTATATATTTTTATTTGACTGTAGTATATTTACAGAATATCTGCCTTTTTCCCATTACTTTCTTCTGTGTGAGCATTTCCATATAGGCATAATTTACAGGGTTGTTAATGTTACTCTTCAGTATGCCAGTTTGCTTGAATATTTCCCTGTTGTGTTTCTGGAATTATTTTCAGTATGTTACTAACAAAATCATGCTGTCATGAGTATCCTGGTACACACTTTTTTTGAAACTATGCAAAAAAAAAATTTTTTTTTTTAAGTTTATTTTGAGAGAGACAGAAATAGCATGTGAGCAAGGGAGGCACAGAGAGCAAGAGTGAGGCAGGGCGCAGAGAGGAGAGGGAGAGAATTCCAAGCAGGCTATGTGCTGTCAGTGGGAGCCTGATGCAGGGCTTAAACTCATGAACTGTAAGATCATGATCTGAGCCAAAATCAAGACTCAGATGCTCAACCAACTGAGCCACCTAGGCATTCCTCAGATAATAGTTACTTTTATTATTTTTTATTTTTTAAATTTTTAAAATTTTTGAGAGACAGAGACAGAGTGAGCAGGGGGAGACACAGAATCCTATGACAGGCTATAGGCTCTGAGCTAGCTATCTGCACAGAGCCCGATGCGGAGCTCAAACTCATGAACTGTGAGATCATGACCTGAGCCGAAGTCGGACACTTAACCGTCTGAGCCTCCCAGGTGCCCCAATAGTTACTTTTAAAATGTATTTAAAAGGGCATTTTTGTACTTTATGCAGTTGTTTTCTTTATTTGCCTGAGATTTTAGCTGAAAATACTCGAATTTAGATTTATAGTAGGCTGATTATGTATTGTTTTTTAATCAGTTTATGAAATCTGTATGTATATTTATCATTTTTACTATTTTTAAAATCATTATTCAAGATTCAAGAACCAACTACTGGAACTCATCAACTCTCTCTATCTGAATGGAGAGTGTGGCAGGATCATCCTTTTCCTACGTATCAAGTGGACCATTCCAATCGATGCCACCATTTTATAAGCATTATGCAAATGATAGAAGGAATGAGACATGAAGAGGTAGGGTTTTGTTGTACTTTTTCTTACTGATATGATGGTGAAACTAGAATATTTCATATTTATTCTTAATTTGAGGTTATAATTATAAAAAACAAGTATTTAATATAAATATAGGTAGAATATATTGATTTCTTATAAAGTTCCTTTTGATCTTAAGAGGGAACTAGTTTTCTGCCTTAGGTGAAGAAGTAGAGTTAATTTGAAGAATATCATCTAAAATATAAGCCTGAGTAAAACTTTAATAAGCTAATAATTTATATAAACTGTTAGTAGAGGTGATTTAGGATTCTTGTTAGATTGGGAATTTTTGAAATATTCTTCATCACATAGGTCATTTGGTATGTCTCTTACATCCTGGTGGTAGTTGAGAGAATTATTGATTCCTTGAGCCAGTTTCTTGATTCTTCTTCCTTGAGACAATCAGAATGATGAACCTACTATAAATCTGAAATCCAAAATGCCTGGGTTAGAATCCTAACTCTACCTCTTACACTAATCATGTATTTGTAAATTACTTAACCTCTCTGGACCTCAGTTTCATCCGTAAAATGAGGATAATGATAATACTTTCTTCATAGGTTTGTTGTGAGGATTAAATGAGTTAATATATATAAAGTACTTAGAATAGTAACTGGCACACTCCATAGATTGTAGCTGCTAGTTTTATTATTAGCTGTTGTTCATGAATACATATAAATAAAGTAACTAGTTGTGGATCCCACAAAATCTGCACTTCTGTATATCCACCGCTATCCTAGGTCCAGTTATACCTCATTTGGCTAAATGAAATCTCTGTCTGTGAGGAGCATAGATACCAGCAGGGAGACAAACATTATCAAATTAATACTTACTGCATATTTATTGTTAAAAAAAATTAGTTAACTGCTAAGTCCCTGAATAGTAGAGGAATCCTGACTAAAGTAGCCACTCAGAGAAAAGAGGGATGGGTGGGTCAGGAATGGAGGGGAATATAGTTTTAGACTTAGAGATAAGTAAGATTTCTTATAAATTCACTATAAGAATTCTGGTTTCGGAAATTTGTTGAAAATAGTATATTACAGCCTAATAGATGTACTGGTACAATTATTTTAGATGTTCTAAGACCTGTTCTTAGTTTACCTTTATCAAGAGAGTAAATTTAACATATGTATATGTGGTTTGCCTTTGTATATATTAATACTTAAATATCTATTTTTAGAAAATTAGAATAGTTCAATTAAATGTTAGAAGTGAAAAACTTAGTGTTTATAATATTTATAGTATTTATTAACTGTGTTTTTTCTGCAAACCGTTATTGTGGGTCTGTCATGTACTAAGTTTGGAGGATATAAAAATATTGACTGATTAAAGATAATTTATGATAATTATAAAGTGGTGTTATTTATAATTTTGTTTGATTTATTAAAATAATTTCTAAGTTATAAGAAAAAATCATTTGAATAGCATAATACTGTTTGGAAAATATCTTAAACTGAACTCATTTCTTATTGGTTCTTGTTTTCTTGTGACTTTTTCATTTTTGTATTTCCTAGGGAAAATGCAGCTATGAATCAGAAGTTAAATCTTATTTACAAATGGAAGATGTTAGCTTAACATTTAGTGCTCCCAAGAATGGATATAATCCTCATGCCAGTGGCACCTTTACTAGTAACAAGAAATCATCATTTTCAAAGAATATAAATCAAGGCATTTCATTCTCAGTGACAGAATCTGATGAAGAATGTGCTGAAATTTTTAAACAAACTCCTATCAAACCTATTAAAATTGCTTCTTTAAAGAAAAAATCTTCTAAAGAATTGAAAAAAGATCAGCCTAAAAAGGAAAATAATGGTGTTGTTATGGATTCTTTAGATACTGATGGTGGTACTACTGTTGAAAATATTTTTCAGGTGGACCTGCTAAATGATAAAAGGGCCTCAGATACAGAAAAAATTGCTGCTGCCGTGTGTGCTGTCAGCAAAAATGTTGCTCATCGTCCAAGTGGATTGATGGAATGTCAATCTATAAATAAATCTAGTTCATTTGGTGGAAATTTTTTAGATTCTGGTTATAACAGTTTCACTGATGAGAAATATGTTTCATCTAGCTTACTTCTTCCATTTGAGGAAGAACTTTGTATAGCTAGAATAGATGACCGATTTTATAATTGTCATTCATTACCAAGGGAGGTGTTAGTTAATGTAGAGAGATTTTTATCTCATTCTCCTCCACCTCTGAGTGGACTTTCGAAGTTGGAATATGAAATTGCTAAGAGTTCTGAACGTGATCATTTGCCTTTCCTGCCCTGCACTGAGTATTTACAAAATGATAAATCTACCTGTTTGATATCATATTCTCCTGTAAATTCACAACAGGATTTAGAATTGAATTCACTTAAATCTATTAATCATTCTTCTGAAAAAAGTTGCTTTCATAGTGCAGCTAGTGATGAAATTTCTGATGAGCGAAGCTTCTATGACTATATTGGTAAAGGACATAAAGAAAATATAAATGAAAATTTAGTATCCAGCAGTCATATTCAAATAAACATAGGCCCTCCAAAGTATTTAGTTGAAAAAAAAAATTATGGTAGGGATAGCAATGGCCCCCCAATACTGCTCACTGATCAGGATGAGAGTTTACTACTATTCAAAGATGTTGATACAGAGTTTAATGATGTGAGCCCTTCTCCGTCCAACAATAAACATACATCTCTTGGTGTGCCTGACAAAACTGCTCTAAGTGAAATGGCACTGGTGTCTCAGTTCTTAATTTCTGACGAGCTCTTGTTAGATAACAATTCTGAACCCCAAGATCAAATTATCTGTGATACTAATGGTTGGAAATCTCCTCAAGATTTGAGAGGCGTGCATGAGGAAAAACTGAAGAGTGATGAAAATGTTTTTAACTGCTCTAAGGATTTATTCTCTGTTACTTTTGATTTAGGATTTTGTAGTCCAGAGTCTGATGATGAAATAGTAGAACATGCATCAGATACAAATAATAAGTTTTTAGATCTATCTGGAAGGTCTTTAGATATTAAGGAGATAAGTGATGCAAATTATATTTCAAATCAAGCAGTTATACCACGGAATCATGTTGCTAGTTCTACAAGTGGAACCATTACTATCCCATCAAGTGAAGATAAGTGGAGTACAAATTTTGCACATTTTCCACTGAGTGCAGCAAATAAAGAATTTATGTCTCCTGGTTATTCTCAATTTTCTTTGCCAGTAGGAGAAAAAGTTATGAGTACACCACTTTCTGAATCAAACACATTGAACTCATTTTCTAAGAAGAGAAAGGAAATGCCTAGGACATTGGATTCTAATAAGGGAAAAGTAAATCTACAAAGTTTCAAAGAAACATTGAATTCAACTTTTGATGATTTAGGACTTTCTGTAGAAAAGACTAAAAGCAGGGAACAAATCAGTCTTCATCAATCCTGTCATCTTGCTGAAGGTAAGATTCCATCTTAATAAAACACATAAATCTCGCTAGAATAATACAGAAGCCTCTGTAATTTTTCAAAATGTAATTTTTCAATATTTTGTCTATTGAATTAGATAACTGATGTGTTATGTATTTCTTAGGTTGATGCTTACTACTAAAAGAAGTATTTATTTTATCTACATATATTTATGGCATGCATGCTGTGGGAAAGTATTCCTGCCCTTTGGCCCCTGCCCTTTGGCTGGAAAACCCAAACAGTTGTGTGACATATACATTTGAAAAGATCACAATAAATTGTGGAAATAACCACCAAATAAGTATTAAGAGAGTGGATGTGTAGGAGGTTCAGAAGATGACAGAATTGTGAGCTGGATTAGCTTGGTAATGTAGATGTAATGTAGATTTTCATTTTGGCTTTGCAGGCATATTTACAATTTGAATATGTTGAAAATAATAGAGAATTTGGATGTTATAAAATGAAAACAAAGGGAAAAAAATGTAATATTTGGAGGGAACTGTGTAAAGTAGATGATTCATATAGCAAAATGGTTGAAAAATAAATAGTTGAGAAACAAGACTGTATTTGGGGGACTGAGACAAGACCACAGAAGTTCCATGGAAATCTCTGGATTTCTGCGATCTAATTATACAGAGTTATAGAAAAACTAGAAAATATAGTGATAGATGTTTGGTACTAAAATGACCTAAGTATTGTTTAAGTACTGTGATAGACATCTATTCTAGCTTATGTGTAGATTATTGTAGCAGGCCATTTATGAATTTTACTCCTTATGGTTAAGGTGAAAGAGTAGTTGTAGGATAAAATGAGTTGGATGTGTAAATTTTTTTTGGACTTTCCATATTTCCTTCCTTCCTTCCTTTTTTTCTTCTTTATTTTTCTTCTTTCTCTTTTTCCTTATTCCTTTCATACAATTTAATTAACATATAGTGTAATAATGATTTCAGGAGTAGAATTTAGTGATTCATCCACTTGTGTATAACACCTCGTGCTCATCCCAAGTGCCCTCCTTAATGCCCATCACCCATTTAGCCCATCCCCCACCCAACACCCCATCAGCAACCCTTAGTTTGTTGTCTATGTGTTGTATATTTTAAGAGTATCTTATGGTTTGTTTCCCTCTCTGTTTTTATTTTGTTTTTGCTTCCCTTCCCCTATATTCATCTATTTTGTTTCTTAAATTTCACATAAGTGAAATAATATATTTGTCTTTCTCTGACTTATTTTGCTTAGCATAATACACTCTTGTTCCATCCATGTTGTTGCAAATGAAAGATCTCATTCTTTTTGATCATTGAGTAATATTCCATTGTGTATATATGTATATATTATGTATATACATACATTCACATCATTATCCATTCATCCGTCGATGGACATTTGGGTTCTTTCCATACTTTGGCTGTTGTCCATTGTGTGGAAGTAAACATTGGGGTGCATGTGCCCCTTTAATCAGCACTGCTGTATCCTTTGGATAAGTACCTCGTAGTGTAATTGCTGGGTCTTAGGATGGTTTTAGTTTTAATTTTTTGAGGAACCTCCATACTGTTTTCCAGAGTGGCTGCACCAGTGTGCGTTCCCACCAGCAGTGCAAAAGGATTCCTCTTTGCCCTCATCCTCGCCAACATCTGTTGTTGCTTGAGTTATTAATTTTAGCCATTCTGACAAGTGTGAGGTGGTATCTCATTGTGGTTTTGATCTGTATTTCCATGATAATGAGTGACTTTGAATATCTTTTCATGTGTCTGTAAGCCATCTGGATGTCTTCTTTGGCAAAGTGTCTATTCATGTCTTCTGCCCGTTTCTTCCCTGAATTATTTGTCTTTTGGGTGTTGAGTGTGATAAGTTCTTTAGAGATTTTGGATACTAACCCTTTATCTGATATGTCATTTGCAGATATCTTCTCCCATTCCATCAGTTGCCTTTTAGTTTTGCTGATTGTTTTCCTTTGCTGTGCAGAAGCTTTTTATATTGATGAGGTCCCAATAGTTCATTTTTGCTTTTACTTTCCTTGCTTCCAGAAACATGTTAAGTAAGAAGCTGCTGTGGCCGAGGTCAAAGAGGTTTTTGCCTGTTTTCTCCTTTAGGATTTTCAAGACTTCCTGTCTAATGTTTAGGTCTTTCATCTGTTTTGATTTTATTTTTGTGTGTGGTATAAGAAAGTGGGCCAGGTTCATTCTTCTGCATATTGCTCTCCAGTTTTCCCAACAGTATTTGCTGAAGAGACTTTTTCCCACTGGATATTCATTCCTATTTTGTCAAAGATTAGTTGACCATACAGTTGTTTTTCCATTTCTGGGTTCTCTATTCTATTCTATTGATCTATGTTTTTGGGCCAATACCATACTGTCTTAATGATACAGCTTGAAGTTCAGAATTGTGATGCTTCCAGCTTTGATTTTCTTTTTCAGGTTTGCTTTGGCTATTTGGGGTCTTTTCTGGTTCCATCCAAATTTCAGGATTGTTTGTTCCAGCTCTGTGAAGTATGCTGGTGTTATTTTGATAGGTATTGAATTGAATGTGTAGATTGCTTTGGTAGTATCGACCTTTTAACAATATTTATAATTCTAATCCATGAGCATGGGTTGTTTTTCCATTTTTTGGTGCCTTCTTCAATTTCTTTCATAAGCTCTCTATAGTTTTCAGTGTAGATTTTTCACCTCTTCAGTTAGATTTATTCCTAGGTATATTTTATGGTTTTTGGTGTAGTTGTAAATAGGATTGATTCCTTGATTTCTGTCTCTGCTGCTTTATTATTAGTATATAGAAATGTAACCAATTTCTGCACATTGATTTTATATCCTGCAACTTTGCTGAATTCATGGATCAGTTCTATTAGTTTTTTGGTGGACTCTTATGGGTTTTCCAGTATCATGTCGTCTGTGAAGAGTGGACATTTGACTTCTTCCTTCCCGGTTTGGATGCCTATTATTTCTTTGTGTTGTATGATTGCTGAGGCTAGGACTTCCAACACTATGTTGAATAACAGAGGTGAGAGTGGACATCCCTGTCATGTTCCTTAGCTTAGGGGGAAGCTCAGGTTTTCCCCATTAAAGATGATACTGGCTGTTAGTCTTTTTTATATGGTCTTTATGATCTTGAGGTATGTTCCTTCTAGTTTGACATTCTTGAGAGTTTTTATCAAGAGAGGATGCTGTATTTTGTCAAATGCTTTTTCTATATCTATTGAGATGTAAATCTTTTATTATGTTATTCTCATTGGCATCAAGGACACGATTTATTAATGTTTTATTTAAGATGAAAGCTTCTTTAAGTTCTGGAAATATGTTTAATTTTTAAAAAATTAACTCTTTTGCATAGTTTTGGATATTCTTTGACACTTATATTTTTACCAAGTTTATGTTACCTTTGAGCCTCCAATATTCCCTTTTTATACTTTTATTATTTTTTTTAAATTTTTAATGTTTTATTTATTTTTGAGAGAGAGAGAAAGAGAGAGAGCGAGCGTAGCAGGGGAGGGTCAGAGAGAGAGGGAGACACAGAATCTGAAGCAGGCTCCAGGCTCTGAGCTAGATGTCAGCACAGAGGCCGATGTGGGGCTCGAGCCCACGAACTGCGAGATCATGATCTGAGCTGAAGTTGGACACTCAACTGACTGAGCCACCCAGGTGCCCCCATCTTTATATTAAGTCTGGTGTGTGAGATGATTTTTCCTATCTTTGTGTCAGGTCTTCATTAAAACTTTTTCTAGCATTATACTTAACTACTAACTAAGGGCAATATAAATGCATTTATACAAATGCATTGAGTTAAATATGTGGTTATTAGCACAAGTTATCACCTCTTAATTTCCTCACTGACACTGTTTTATTTTTGTTTCACGCTGACATTTTGGCCAAATTCTGAAAAACTCTTTAAATTATGTGCCCATTAGGCACTTGGTTGGCCCACTTGGTTAAGCAGCTGACTCTTGATTTCAGCTCAGGTCATAATCTCACAGTTCATGAGATCAAGCCCTACATTGGGGTCTGTGCGGCATGGAATCTACTTGGAATTCTCTCTCCCTCTCTCCGTCCTCCCCACTTGCATCTCTCTCAAAAAAAATAAACATTTAAAAAAATGAAATAATGTACCCTATCAATAGAATAGATATTTGTGGATAAACTTTAATCTACTGACCAGTTTCATTTTTTAATAAATTATAGGTGAACAGTTAACAAGCAATGACAGTGAAGATGACGAGATTTTCCAAAGAAAAAATAAAAAAACAAAAGGAAATGTTTTAGAATCCCCTGAGGTGAGTCAGTAATCACAACAATATGATCATATAAAGGCTTCCCCCTCCCTATTTCTGCCCCCTTTTAATTTTTTTAAAACTTTTAATCTACTTATTCAGGATGAGAAAAATAGCGAAGTTGATTCCCCACTTCATGTTGTGAAAAAGCGCAGAGCTCCTCTAAACAGAGTAAGTAGATAATAATGTATAGTGATTCAAGTTCCTTTGGAGTAAATATTATAAGAAAAGTATGTGTGTAAGTGAATGTAGGTGTAGTTGATCTAATAGTTATATGGTTAACACAAAAATAGTAAATCCTGTCATTGGAATTTCTATATCAAATTTATACTTCTCTAAAAACTATTCTTACTTTAGCCAGTATACTTGAGCAGTTCACTAAATATTTGCTCTGTATCTACTGTGTATGATGCTCAGGATACTACTATAAATATGATATCCTGGAACTGTCTTAAGGAGAGACAGATAAGTAAACAGATAATTTCAATATAATTTTTTAGTAAGTTACAAAAATTATAAGCTCTTAGCTTAGTCCTTTGGAGTTCTGAAATGGTTCTTGATGATAATAAATATGGTAGAGCACATATGGTAATAAGCCAAGGGGGAGGCCTGCCAGGAAAGCTAGCAGTTTAATGAATGACGCAAAGCAGGGAGATAGCAGAGTGTGCCAGGAAGTAAAATTGCAGAAAAATTTGGGTCAGTTTTTGGAAGGCCTTATTTTTTCAGTGGTGCTTAATGGGTTTGAAAGAAGGAAAGGAAGGGGTTCAAGAGGAGTCTCTGGTTTTTGGCTAGGGCTGTTTGGAATATGTGTCACAAATTTAGAGAAGACAGAATGACGATAAATTCAGTGTTCAGCATGTTTGAGGATCTTGTGGAGCAGTGATGTGACAGTGTCTGGCAGGAACTGGTGACTGTGCATCTGAAGTTTAGGTAGAGGGGCAGGTCTGAAGGCCATCGGTATACAGCTGATAACCGACAGTTGAGATTAGAAAATAGTGTGTGTTTTAATTCTCTAATGCAGTTTAGGAGAAACTACAAAATTACTGAAAATGTAATCAATTCTTGTTTACTTTGTATACTCCTATAACACTTCACTAGGAAAATTGCTTTTCCATGCTACCTTATCTAGAATGTCTGACTGAGTCATCATAAATGAATTAAAATATTGACAGTTCTGGTGATCAATCCCTTTTAAATTAAAACTATTCCTGTTATTTGAAATTGTTTTGGTAAACTTCTTTTGGTTCTTGTGATTGGTTTTATATTTTTCTGAAGAAATATAGTGATAGGCCTCAGTGTCAAAATTTGTTACGGTTTTAGTTATTTCTTGGTTTGGAAGGACTGTATGTTGAGAGCTGATTCTGAGAGTTCTGTTTATAGTCTTCATTAATTTTTGTACAGCTCTTTAGGATCTTCTAGAGGAGATAAATTAAAACTATAAGTATTCATCATATGCATTTGATGTATACTAAATTGAATGAAGACTATAGTAGTACCTATGTAGCATTTTAATTGCTTCTTGGCCTTTTGGCTAAGATCAAGTGTAGTGTCTGTTCTTATCAGTTTAATGTAGCATTTTAGTACTTAACATCACTTAATTTTTAAATTCTTAAGTATTATGTATTTTTAACATGGCTTTTAGTTGTATTTTATTTTCATAACAAAAAATGTTAGGTTAGCTTTAAAAACTAAAAATAGAAAATAAAACCAAAAACTTGAGAGAAATACGTTAAAATATAATTCAATTATATTTTCTTATGCAAGAATTTTTTTGAATTATTATAGTTAGAATTATCATCTAGTGATGAGAGTGACAACTTTCACAAACAACATCCACAAATAGAAGACTTCAGGAGTCCTAACAGGAATGCAAAAAGACGCATCAAAGTCCAAAAGAGACAGAGTCCTCTTAAGGTAAACTTTTTTCTATTTCTTATTTATACATATATATAGGTATATACACACACAAATATCATATATATTATTAATAAAAATTAGATTTTACATTAGGAGATTTCTTGTTATAATTTTTTATATAAAAAATTCAAAAATCAAAAATATTTTGACCTTAGTTTGTTTTACTGGAATTAAAATCTCCAGGTTTGATAGTGTTGTTTCTCTTTATGTTTTGAAATTATCTTTCAGTACATTCTTATTTTGAATGACTGAATGAAAAAACTTTAGTGAAAATTTAAGATTCAAACAGAAAAAAATACAGAGAAATCTGAGTTTTAGAATATTTGTTGTTGTTTTTAATTTTTTTGATGTTTATTTTTGAGAGAGAGAGACAGAGTGTGATGGGGGGAGGGGCAGAGAGAGAGGGAGACACAGAATTCAAAGCCGGCTCCAGGCTCCAGGCTGTCAGTGCAGAGCCCGATGCAGGGCCAGAACTCATGAACTGTGATGTAGTGACCTGAGCCGAAATTGGACATTTAACAGACTGAACCACCCAGGCACCCCTTAGAATATTTGTTTTTACAGTCAGTACATCATTTTTCTTATATCTATGTGATATTCAAATCCTTGGAAAATAATTCTTAGCACCCTTTTTTTCCTAATCAGTCTTTTGGTGGTGCAGTATTTCTCCTGGCAAAAATTAATTAGCCAGAAAACTCCAGAAACTCTGTGCTTAAGAAACATTCAGCAAGCTGATCTGTTGACTGGTACTGTATTTTACTTACAATAGAGTTATCAGAAGAAATTTTAAATACATATGGTACTTTGTCATTTCTTCTTAAGTTTTCTTTTTCTTTAAAGCATTGGCAAGAAATCCATTTTACAAAACTATTTCCAATTACGTAAGAAAGTAAATAATCTTAAGGATGTCTCCCTGTTTTCTAATTTGTCACAGCTTGCAGCTAGAAAGTTTTTAGATGATGAAGCAGAACTTTCCCAACGAGAGGCAGAGTATGTTTCATCAGATGAAAATGATCAGTCAGAAAATGAACAAGACTCCTCATTACTTGACTTCTTAAATGATGAAACTCAACTTTCACAAGATATAAATGGTAAATGATATAATGATGCTTCTTTTTCTTTCAGTTTTCAGTGTTTTTAATGTGGTTATGTTTAAATATTTTAGCTTTTAAAGACCTTTGAGTTTTAAAGGAAGAAAATTTGGTTTGTGTGAACTGTTTGGTCACTTTCATTCAAATTCTTTAATACTTGCTTTATTTTAGACTTGGTTGCTTATAGGCTTCTGCTATTTTGATCGTATCTTACCAGAATGACCTGGTTGGCTCAGTGTCAGATGTTCATTTCACAAATATTTAGTGACTCCTATGTGCTGGTACTATGTAAAGTTCTTGGAAAAGCTATATCGTGGACAAAAATCCTTGCCCTTATGAAGTTTACATGTGAATGGAGACAAACAGGCACACAACTATTTATAGAAAAATGAAAAAAAATGTAAGAGGATTTGGAGTGTCAGGGGTTAGGGGTATTAACAACGGGCACAGTGTACTTTAAATAAGGGCATTAGGGGTAGGCTTTATTAAGAAGATGACATTTGATCAAAGACTAGAAGGAGATGAAAACTTCAGCAATGTTGACTGTTAAAAGCAGGTCAGATACAAACCGAAATTTATTAACTTTGCTAAGTAAGAGAGATCTGCTTTTGGAAAACAATCTTTCCACATAATACTTGAGCAGATCTTATATGCAATACATTAATTACAGATGAGTCAGATTGGCTGTAATAGAAATAGGAAAGATTCTGGTAAGATTTTCAGTGTTCTGATCTTTCACAGATCTTGCCGTTTATTCTGCTCCTATACTGTCTGATACGATGTAATACAGCAAATATTCCCAAGCTCTACTTGAAAGATAAAAAGGTTTTAGGGGTGCCTGGATGGCTCCGTTGGGTAAGCACCCAACTTTGGCTCAGGTCATGGTCTTGTGCTCGTGGGTTCGAGGCCCACATCAGGCAGAGCCTGGAGCCTGCTTCAGATTCTGTGTCTCCTTCTGTCTCTGCCCCTTCCCTGCTCACGTTCTGTCTCTTTCTGTCTCTCAAAAACTAAAATAAAATACATTTTTAAAATTAAAAAAAAAAAAGGTTTAAAGACTTAACTTTCAGTACTATGCCCTTCATACTGATGTGATTTGCAGAATAAGGTTTCTTAGTACTGTGTCCTTGATGTTCATTAACAGAGCAGCTTTTGGAGGTTTGCAGTTTTAATCTGGTGGGGAATGTTGATGCAAAGACAACAAGCAGTGCCCAGCTCACGGCCTAACTTATTTTAGTAGTATCGTTTTAGCTTTGTTCTTGGTCTACAGGGGAGCAAAGGTGGGAAGAGACAAATTACAAGGTCGTTGCAGTAATCTAAGGAATGATAAAGTCTTTTACCAATGTGGTACCAGTGCCGGGGTTAGAAAGATTGGACTGTGAATACTTAACAGCTGCCAGGATTTTCTGATGGATTTGAGAAAAAAAGAAGAGTCAGTGCATTTGGGCAACAGGAAGGACAGATTTATTGCTGTCTGATATTGGGCAGGCTCCAGGTGAAGCCCTTAGCATGGAGAGTAAGAAGATCTGAAACTCCATTTTATTTATTTTTATTTTTTAAAAAAGTTTTTATATTTTTTAAAATAATCTCTACACTGGTGTGGGTCTTGAACTCACAACCCCAAGATCAAGAGTTGTATGCTCTTCTGACTGAGTCAGCCAGACCTCCCTGAAACTCCATTTATACAAAGTGCATTTAAAATATGTAGGATTTAAAAAATAAATAAATATGTAGAATTTCAAAGGTTTTTTTTTTGTTTTGTTATTTATACAGCATTTGGGAAAAGGTAAAAACAATAAGGACAGCAAATAGATTATTGTTTGTCATAATGATGCATTTGTAAAGACAGAATTGTATCCTGAGGGAGGTGCATTTTACTGTATATACATTATACCAAAAAAACCTCACAAAAACCAAGAAACAAAAGAAAGTCTCTAAAAGCTCCTAGATCCTGAGTCTTTCTAAATAAGAAACTAGAAGTACAGTCTCACTACGTTTATCGGGATTGAGCGTGAGTGAGGGGTGGGTTGGTCATCAGGATGACACCTGGTACCGATAGCTATAGCTATGCGGTGGAGGGGAGGGGAGGGGAGGGGAGGGGAGGGGAGGGGAGGGTCATTCAAAGAAACAATTACATATCTTGTCCAAGCATTGTGGTTAGTAAATCAGCCCTGAAAATAACCGACGTTGATTAATTGCTTCAAAAATGTAAGGGACACTGAGAGACGAAAATAAAATTGCTTTCTGATTATAACCTTGAAAGTAGACATAAATAAAAATGCGTGTTTCCCAGGTTTTGCTTGACTGAAAGTTGTGAAGCGATCTTACTGTGTCCTTTGATATTTTTAAGCATATGCTTTCTTTTTTGCCTGGATTTATTGTGTTTTATTTAATACTTTCCATAAGTCAAGTACAGTCCTCAGATTTTCACATACATTTATTTTTCATAATAGCACACTACCTTAAAACTCATTTTCAGGGGAGAGAGAGAGAGGCGGCTAAAGCAGGGAGCTTTAAATAGTCACAATCATCCAGCCAGATGGTCTGGTTTCAAAGGCAAAACTAACTTCACTGTTTTTAATAATTGTTTTCAGACTTTTTCCAATACACATTAAATATCTTTGTATAAAATAATTCCACAAGGTTTGAATTATGTGAATTTGGAATAGGTTAAAGGTAAATACTTGACTAGTTTTTATTTAAATAATTCTGCTACTTGAAATTCTTATCTTTATACAGATTCTGAAATGAGAGCTATTTACATGAAGTCTTTGCGTAGTCCACTGATAAGCAATCGGTATAAAATGGTCCGTAGGAAACATAACAACATAAATATTTTCTCACAGGTATGAGCTCTAGAATATAGTGGATAGTGGAGAATTTCCTGAGGATAATGTTGAGATATGTTCCTGTTAATGAAGTCTCCCTTTTGTTTCTAGACTGGACTGTCAGAACTATTTGGGATAATTTCTGCCCTGACTCAAAAAGGTGGACTAAATGAATTATCAGAATCCCTTTTTGGTCCTAATTAGATCAAATTATCCCATCTTTAATTTGAGCTAATTAGAATATATTATTGAATTGTTATCCAATTAGGAGAATATTTAAAAATAGTAAATAGTATTTAATCATAAGTTAAATTTTTAATTATCATATGTTCTTTTATTTATCTTGACAGTTATTTTTATGAAGATGTTATTTTCTAAAATTATAGACTATTTTTGATTTATGGACATTTTCACATTAGTCTTTCTTTGTTTATAAATTGCCAATATTTAGCTTGGTAATGTTCATATATGTGTACTTCCATTGTGTTTGTTTATGTAGCCCTTATCACATTGTTTATAAATTGTTTATTTTTCTGGCTACCTATAAGAAACTGTAAATTTCTAATAAGTAAGACATTCTTTTTTTAATCCCATCTCCCCATATTTTTCCATAAAGAATATACTCAGTATTTGTTAGGAAACACAGGTGGCTGAATTAATAAAGTAAGCAAGATAATCATAAATTCTCATGTACTTAAAAGAATGTTAAATACACACTGAGTTTACTAAAGAAATTTAAAATATGCTAATTTATATTTTTATAGATTCCTGAGCAAGATGAAACCTATTTAGAAGACAGTTTTTGTGTTGATGAAGATGAGTCTTGCAAAAGTCAATCAAGTGAAGAAGAAGTTTGTGTTGATTTTAACATAATAACTGAAGATTGCCTTGCAAGTGGGAGTAAAAAATATAGAACTAGACATGCAGTAAAGCTAAAACAAATGGAGACGAGACAAAATTGTGCACGTTCAAAAAAGAAATTATCCAGAATTATTTTGCCAGGTGACTCAAGTGAGGAGGAAAACAATATAAATGATAAAAGAGAATCCAGTCTTGTGGTTGACCCAAGCACTGTGAATAAGAGCAAACAGCAGGACCATTGTTTGAATAGAGTGCCTTTTGGGTCTTCGTTGCAGTCCAAGGACCACTCTGATCCAACTGTTAATCAGTCACCAAAGTGGAGAGGACAGACACCAGTCACTTTAAAGGATGCAGTTTCTGATATCTTGGACTTCAAACCTCAGAGGTGTAATAAAATTGAACCTATTTTACCATCATTCCCTACTGTTGATTCACAGAAGGACTGTAGAAAATTTCCAATTGAGTTGAAGGTATGAATCGAATTAGAGAAAAAGCCTTATGCTTACCAAAAGGTTGTTTTGCTTTTTTTAAAGTGTATTTATTTATTTATACATCCAACGTAGGTCTAGAATTCATAACCCCAAGGTCACGAGTCCTATTCTTTTCTGACTGAGCCAGCCAGGAGCCCCTGCTGTTTTGCTTTCTTTTGTGTTTTATATTAAGTAACGAGGTCAAAGAGAACTGAGTAAGTGGTGAAATTCTTCAAACAAGGAAATAGCATAGTAAATTATATTGATAATTTGTATAAGGATGCTTAGATTTTAATTTTGTTGAATGTTTGTTTATTTTTGAGAGAAAGAGGGTGGGGAGGGGCAAAAGAGAGAGGGAGACAATCCCAAGCAGGCTCTGCACTGTCAGTATAGCGCCCAATGTGGGGCTTGAGCCCACAAACCGTGAGATCATGCCCTGAGTGGAAATCAGGAGTCCGAGGCTTAACCAACTGAGCCGCTCTGGTGCCCCATTAGGTTTTAGTTTTTTAAGTGTGATCATAGTTTTCTTAGTAAAACTCTGTAAGGAAACTTGCTAGTTTTATGAAATGGATATAGGAAAATAGGCTTCCTGCAACATAAAATTAATAGAAATTACATGCTCAGAACTAATTTCCCACAGATTAACTTTCACCCACTGAAAGCTTCAGGTATGTAACTCTTTATTGGAGAAGTTTAGGGACACTAACCTGATTTCCTTCCTTTAGATTTCTCTCTCTTTAGAATGGCTTATATTCCAGTTTCCTGCTTCTCCTTGTATTATTGCTGAAATAATTCATCCCTAAAACCACTTTTAGTTCTTAAGAATCTATAGTTATAGGGGGTTATAGTTTAAGAGTTTATAATTATAGTAGTTTTGTTAAAATAGGGGTTAATTAAAGGTTGAGTAATAGGAATCCCTCCCTTAACTGTACATAACTGATTCCTTGCCTTGATTGTCATCTTGGAGTGAGACCTAACCCTAACCTCCTGTTTCTCTGCAGTATTTGGGTTTTTCAGGCCATTGTGCTTTAGCAGCGTGCTCCAGTGTTGACCTAGGGGCTCTTAAATTGATATTTCCAAATTAAAATTGTCCCCAGGCTTTTTGCACAAAGTCATTTCTTCAAGACATAATTAAGATCTACCTCAGTTCTCTGAACCTCTGTATCCTCAGCTGTAGTGTAAAGATAGTAATCCCAAGGGTCAAGGTAGGTAATATGGTCCCAGATTCATGATGGCTCAACTTGACATTATGATGGTGTGAAAGCAATATGTATTTTGTAGAAACCATACTTAAAATCTTGAATTTTGACAACAAACTCCATCTGGTTCATTCTGCCCGATTTCCCCTATAGGACAAAGAGCTGTAAGCTGCTAGGGATGACCAGCAGACCTTATAGCTATACCTCAGGGCCTTGATGAAGACGACCTTTTACAGATGGAGGAAGGCAAGAATTAAAAAATGTTCTGTACCTGTGTCTGGAGAGGCAGGGGCATGAAAATGTCTTGGGCCTAGATCATTAGAGATCTCCAGCCAGTGGGAGGGAAGGCAGGATCACAGAGAAGATCCTATTTCAGGAACTGGCAGACACAAGTCCTGCTCAGGCTGGGGCAGGAGAGTAGAACTTCTCCTTTCCTCCTGCCCTGGCACCATGCCACCCCATGCTCCTAGCATTCCCTCCAACCAGGCTAGGAAGCACTTAGTAACAAATACAAGCAACTCCTGAGAGAGGGACAGAGTATGGGGAAAGAACCTCTTTAAGGTTCAGAGAAGATCTAAAGCTGAGGGAACATTTAGAAAAATCACCTGACAAACCTTATCCCACTCTAAATCTGAAAGAACACTGGGAGTTTGAAACCTCTGGTTGTCCCTCAGGTAATCATAGCAGTAAGAAAACCCAAACGCATCTCAGCTTTTGATTAGATCGATTCAACCCCTCACAATAAGGGTGTAACAACAACAAAGACATACATATTTCTGTTGTCTTACACAAGATGTTTGGCTTTCAATGAAAAATTACAAAATATATAGAAGGAAGAAAAAGACATGTTCTTAAAAACCAGACTTATATATGTCTTAGATGTTGGAAATACCAGACAGGGATTTTAAAATAGCCTTGATTAATATGTTAGGCTCTAGGGGAAAAATAAAATGAACATGTATGGACAGAAAGAGACTATCATTCAAGAAATGATAACTATTAACAAGAAAGTGGAAATGCTAGAAATGGAAAGCATAGTAAGAATGATGAAGAATATCTTTTTAAAAAACTTTTTTACTTAAAAGACAGCACAGGTGAGTGCAGGAGGGGCAGAGAGAGAGAGAGAGAGAGAGAGAGAGAGAGACAGAGAGAGGGAGAGAGAGAATGAGAAAGAATGAGAATCCCAGGCAGGCTTCATGCTCAGTGCAGAGCCCAATGCAGGGCTCAGTCCCATGACCGTGTGATCATGACCTGAAATCAAGAGTTGGATGCTCAACCGGCTGAGCCACCCCGGCGCCCCAGATGAAGAGTATCTTTAAGGATCCCATCAGTAGACTCAACACAGCCACAGAAAGAATCAAGAAACTTAAACCTAGGCCAGTAGAAATTACCCAACATGAAACACAAAGAAAAGTGAAAAGAAACCAGAATGGAGCTTCCAAGAGCTTTGGGACTGTATCCAATAGTCTAAGATACATGGAATTGGAATTAAGAGAGGAAAGGATAGAAAATATATTTAAACAGGCAATGGCTGAGAATTTTCCAAAGTTAATGAAGACTGGCATATGAGTATGCGAATCTCTGTTTTGGGGTCTTTTTGGTAGATACCTAGGAATGGAATTACTGCGTCATACAGCAGTTCGCTTTAATTTTTGAGGAATTGTCAAACTTTTTCCATGGTGGCTGCAGTATTTTACATTCCCACCAGGTATGTATGTTCCAGGTGTTTTTTTTTTCACATTCTAACGACATTTTACTGTTTCATTTTGTTTTAACTTTATCATCCAACTAGGTGTAAAGTGTTAGCTTGTCCTTCATGTATTAGTCACTTGGATCATATTGAAGGAAGAAAAGAGAGTTAGAAAAAGGAAATATTATCAGTAAGAAAAGCCAACTTAAGGTGTTACAAGTTTTGGGCACTAATACATATTTAACCTGGTTGTCTATCTCCCACCTTTGCAGGTTGGTAGTGCCCTGGAGGATTCTAGCACTTCAGTGGCATACTGTTCCAACTCAAGACCACATTTGGCTGGCACATCTGCTTCTCTTAGACTTCCACAGGAAGACCAAAGAACTTGTATTCTTGTAGATAGTTGTGAAATCACTTCTGGTTCAGAAGTAATTTCTTCCCTAAGAGCAGTTCATGGCTTACACGTAGAGGTCTGTCCTCTTAATGGCTGTGATTACATTGTGAGTAACCGCATGGTGGTAGAAAGGAGGTCTCAATCAGAGATGTTAAATAGTATCAATAAGAACAAGCTCATTGACCAGATGCAGTACCTACACAGCATGTTTGAAAGAATATGTGTGATTGTGGAAAAGGACAGAGAAAAAACAGGTTTGTATTTTTACATGTTTTTGTTTATAAGGCTGTAAAGGAACTCAGCTATTAATTGAGTTCCCTCTTCTATGGTCAGGATGTAGAAAACTCTTAAAATATAAACTCTTGACTCATAAATGTTACTTCATATTTATGTAAAGCCATGCTTTTTATTAGTCATTGTGTTTATGTTTTGTTTTTTTTGCTTCATAAATAGGTTTATTTCTGGGTTTTTTACTCATTGTGTCTAAATGAACTTGAGAGTTGAAGGGCGAGAAACTGAAGGCAAGTGAGCCAGTATGTCTTCTTTCAGGAGCCCCAGAAAGGATGAGCGCCTCTAAGGCAGCAGTGGGGAAAAGGACAAAGATTCAGGGGGTTTAGGAGGCAAGATTAGCATAAGTTGGTGGAAGGAGGCAAGAATTTCCCTTTTTTTTTCTTTTATTTGAGAGGGTGAGCGTGAGAGCATTGGTGTGTGCACACACACAAGAATGCTGTCACTGGTAAACTGTGGTCTTGGATAAGTCACACTTTCAGTAACTCAGTAACCAAGTTTTTTTTTTTGTTGTTTTTTTTGACAAGTGAGGGGTTTATATTCAATGATCTTTTGGGTCTTCTGAGTGTGAAAATTCTATAATTTTTTACCAACATATCCTTTATAAAGGAAACAAATCTGGAACAAAGAGTAATATGGCAAAAGTTACAGGGATAGAGAGAAATTATATAAAAAGTTGTTTTTCCATAATGAAAAGTGCCCCCCAAAAAGATGGAGGATAGAATATAGAAAAAAATGAATGGGAAAGGTAGGGAAGTAAATTAAGAGGCTAGAGTTAAAGATGACATTAGTATGAGTGTGCAGCGTTTTGAGTTATTCTTGGAATAAATGTGTAAGATTTTTTATCAATTAAGCCAGTACTTGAACAATTCATCAGTTCTAGCATTATGAAGAATTTTCAGTCTTCAGGAATGAATTATCTAGGAATATAAGCGCTCCTCTGCCTACTCATGTTACTATTTGATACTAATTGAAGATACTCATAAAGATAGTTCTTCCTATTTTATCTCCCAGATATTTGAGAGTCACTTTAAACCTTTAGTTGTAGGGTTTTTCATTTGCATAATGTGGCATTAGTTTGCTTAATGGGTATAGGTCTTGGGATTTTAATAATGCAAAATATAGTATTAATGATTCTACTTAATGTAGGTTACTAAAGTTTGCATTTTCTTAAATATGAAATATTTAGGAGACACATCCAGGATGTTTAGGAGAACAAAGAGCTATGACAACTTGCTGACTACCTTAATTGGTGCTGGAATCCGAGTTCTTTTCAGTTCCTGCCAAGAAGAAACTGCAGATTTGCTAAAAGAACTGTCTTTAGTAGAACAAAGAAAGAATGTTGGTATTCATGTTCCAACAGTGGTGAACAGAAATAAATGTGAGGCCCTTCAGTTTTATCTAAGTATTCCCAATATAAGTTATGTAACTGCATTAAATATGTGTCACCGGTTTTCTTCTGTGAGAAAGATGACTAACAGGTATGTCGGTCTTAGTATTTTTAAATGGTTTAAGTGATTCTTAGAACTACTTCATAGAAATGTTAGTATTATTTTAAAAAGTAAAGATGTACAGTGCCTATTAGATTATCTCATTCAGTAAAGACTTTTTCCTTCCAAATATATTACATTCACTGCATGAAGCTGAGGAAATTAATGGAGGGAAAAGATAGGCACTGCCTTTGGGGAGCTTAGCATCCTCTGGGAGCTAGACAGACAGCTCTTATATTTGATTTTGCATTCTAGCATTTTTGGGCTGTTCTAGAACTAAAAAATATCACAGTGCAGATTTTACTAGTTTTTGATTATTGCTCAAAAAGGAAAATGTTAGAAAATAAGTAGGTTAAAGGCCAATGTAAGATATTGAAATTATTCTTATATATGACTTTAAGTATAGGGAATAAGCATGTTTTATTTAAATCATGCTAAGGACATGTTAACTAGATGTAAAATGCTTAGAAGAAATGATTTTCCTAAAGGCATTTTTATGTTTGATGTTCTAAAAGCAAATAAGAATATTAAATTGTATTAATTCAAAAGTTCTACTAATTTTTTTTTCAGCTCACCTCAAGAAATCTCCACATATGCACAAGTAACTCACCGGAAGGCTGAGGAGATCTACAGATATCTTCACTATGTATTTGACATGCAAATGTTACCAAATGGCCTTAACCAAGAGAGACTACAGGCTGATGCATGATACTGGTGAAGGTGCGGTTATGAACGTACTCTCGCAACACTAAATGCATTGCAGTAATCATTGCTGTCGTCTGTGATCAGTTGAAAATATGTAAGATAGTATTTCCATTATCTATTTTATATGGTGTACGTTTTTATTTATGTAGATTATAAGTTATTTTAAAAGAAAACCTGAGGTTCAGTAATCAATTAACTAGATTATGAAACTCATTTTTTTACTGAATATAAAAAAAGTTTGCCGAATGAGCTATTAAGAAAGTAAAAGTGGGTGCCTGGGTGGCTCAGTCGTCCGACTCTTGCTTTGGCTCAGGTCACGATCTTGTGGTTCATGAGTTCGAGCTCCACGTCGAAGCCTACTTGAAGTTCTGTCTCACCTCTCTCTCTCTGTCCCTCCCATGCTCATGCTCTCTTCCTCAAATGAAATAAATTTAAAAGTAATAGAGATGTATTTTAGAATTTTCCCACAGATTATAGTACTGTAGTTGCCATTTGTTAGCATAATAAGTTGAGGTATCTGCCACCAACTTAGTGGTCATAAATAATTTTTCCTATATATAAATTATATCATTAGGATATTGTAAATCTCCGGAATCTCCCTACATATTGGATAAGATGTGGGCAGTAGCTATATTGTGAGATAAATGCTCCAGTAACTAGGAGAGTATGTTTATCTTACCAAAGGTGTCTTAAGTATAGTCAGATCCTGTTAGTATGAACTCCAACTTACACTACTTTTTTTGTTGAAATACCATATTAAAAAAATGGAATATTGGCTTAGATTTGGAAATTTTAGTATAGATGAGCTGCTGAATGTGGACCTCATGATTCCGGAAGACACCTCCGTGTTTACATCTGCAATGTCGGAGGCCCATCTTTCTAGTCATTCTAGTGCTCATGCAGCCTTTCACTATCAATGCGGCCCCCTCCCCACTATTTAGAGTGTTTTTGTCTTACTTTTTCTCTTACACCTACGTTGTAGGGAGGTGAACCAACCCCACAGGGAGCTCTCCTTGCCGTAGACTTGGCAGGGATTTCAGAGCTCATCTCAATCGGTGCACCCTTTTTTTTTTTTCATATCAGATGATGGAAGTGAGGCCCACAAACAAGTGACTTACTCAAGTTTACTGGAAAATCCAGAACCAGAACCCAGGATCTAGATACAATTATTTTTCACTAAAAAGTTACTCTAATTGTAAACTTAGCTTCCTTGGGGTAGTATAAATTCTTGGTTCTTCTGAGACCAACTGATTTCATAGTCTTGCTGTTCAATAATTCTGTCAAAGTCAGAGAGAAAAAAAGTTCTAGAAGTTATTGGCTGATGTGCAGCTATTGATTTCTCTCTCTCAGACTCAAATTTATCCTTTAGTATCTTGCTTTGCTGTAATGGACTGGACTTTTTGCACATTTCTCCCTATAGTGATCATGATTTAAGCTTTGTCAGTAAAAGGAAGAAAGGAGCTTCTTTAGGTTCCAGTGTGTGGTTTTGCTGCTGCTTGCTCCTGCTACACGTGGTCAGCATCACTTGTGGGTGGGAACGTTTGGTGGTACTCTGCTGTACGTCAGCGACTTGCCATTGGTGTGGGCAGATGACCACCTTGCATCTCCCATGCAGACACCAGTGTGCTTAAATTCTGTGTGTCCACCCGTCAGACAATATGTAAGTTTACATGGTGTGAGGGACGTAATCTTCATTTACTTATGCTTGCTGTGTACAGAGCTTCACCCATATTTAAACTGCATTAGCCGCCTTCATACTCTTATTGGGAGCACTGAACTTTCAGCCCTGTTATTATTAATCCATCATCTTTGAGCCCACTTTGAAGTCTCCTTTGGAGGTTATTTTAAGTCTTCCTAGTGTATATTATGACCTGATGGGGATAACCAGGTATCTGGCAGGTGGAATACAATAAAATAGACTAGGAAGGACATTAAAGCAGTTCCAGTAGGACAGAGGAAATTTGTGGGAGGAAGGCCACACTACTTGGTTTAAGTCTATGCTGTATCAAAATTATCCTTTTCTCATTATGGAATTTAACTACCTTCTAATTATTTAAAAGGAGTTAACATTATCCATTAACATTAATAAGCAACATGGTCTTATACCAAATATTGGCAACTTAAATTCTACAACAGTATTTCACTATAAAATAATCCCTTTGTTTGTTCTATCCTACATCTAAGTCTTTGTGGCAGAAACAATTATGATCTCAGTCTAACTTTAATATTTTTTAAATCTTGTGTTTCTATAAATCTTATAGTAATATAAACTGGTTTTTTCTAATATTTTTTATTTATTTTTGAGGGCGTGAGAGAGAGACCGTGTGAGCAGGGGAGGGTCAGAAAGGGAGGGAGACACAGAATCCAAAGCAGGCTCCAGGCCCGGAGCTGTCAGCAGAGAGCCCGATGTGGGGCTCAAACCCATTAACTGTGAGATTATGACCTGAGCCAAAGCTGGACGCTCAACTGACTGAACCATCAAGGCGCCCCTAAACTGACTAAATTCTTTTTTTTTTTTTTATTTTTTAAAATGTTTTATTTATTTTTGATACAGAGAGAGAGAGAGAGCATGAGAGGGGCAGGGGCAGAGAGAGGAGGCGGCACAGAACCGGAAGCAGGCTCCAGGCTCTGAGCAAGCTGTCAGCACAGAGCCTGACGCGGGGCTCAAACCCACGAACGTGAGATCTGACCTGAGCCGAAGTCGGAGGCTTAACCTACTGAGCCGCCCAGGCGCCCCTAAACTGACTAAATTCTTAAAAAAAAAAAAAAGTATGTTTTACTAAAACTTCTGGTATTTTTTTTCTTTTTGAGGAAACAAGCGGAAGCAATTTTTATTGCCTATTTGAGTTCAATGATTCAGTAATCAAACCACCACCACCAAAATACAAATGTTCTAAAAGCAAACAAAGTTTATTTGAATAATCTAACTGGAGAGAAAGGTTAAGTGACTATAATATATACTGTAACCAGAGGGGGAATGTTCTGTCAAATTTTAAAACAGAATGACAAGATAAGCTAAAAAAATGTTTATTTCTAAAGGAGCTGTCTAAAAGGAGGAAAATAATGTTTACTTTGACATGGCTTATTAACTTGACTCCTTACAATGGTAGATCAATTACTTGAATGTTTAATCCAGTCTTTTTAATATTGAGGCCAAATGTAAATTAGGTCTGCGTGTGTAAAATAAGGCTTAATATGACAAAATTTATTTTCTGATTCTACCTGATACTGAAAAGTAATAAATTTACATAGCTTTCATAGATGCGCCAAGTTTTAAGAAAAAAGTGAAGTGGTAACAAATGCTAACACAGTTTTCATGAATTTATAGCGCCAGCAATACAAGTCTACTTTTTATTCCTCTTCCCTTACCTCTTAAGGGTAGCAACATTTTCTTGGACGCTTTAAGAAAATCTGTTTAAAACATGATTTTCTTAAACCAAACAGATATTTAAAAGAAACTTACTAATGTTCAAAAAAACAGAAATTTACAAGTATGTACACAAGCAAAACAAGTTTTCTTATATTTTAGTAACCTACATCGATGAATGGTATTCTACAGAAGGATGTTTTGCTCTCAATACAAACACCTCAAACCTTTGAGAAGGAATTCACAATTTCATATGAAGGTACATTAAAAAGAAAATAACACGTATTCCAAAAAAAGATATAAATACACTGCTTCTTGACAAAAATCCTGGAAATAGTTTTTCATTTATACTATGCAGAATCAGAGTTTGAAAAATAATAATCTTTCTCTTCTTCATCTAAAGATTCCATAGCATTGGTGAAAAGTTTTCCAATACCAGAGTTTTCTAAATCTGTAAAGAGAAGTTTAATAAAAAAAAATTAATGTACTTTTAAAAGTAATTTCAATGAAATTGAAAATAACTGAAAAACTGAACAGTAGGTCTGCCCACTTGTGGGCATTTAACTTTAGTACCATGTTAAATAAAGAGAGTATCTTATAATAGAACTGAGCTACAAAAGAAAGATACAAATAAATTACCTATGTTATACAGGTTTTTTTTTCTTGATGTTGGAGTTGACAACTGAGTTTCAACCTGCAAGAGAGTTCATGTTAATAGCTAAATAGTACCTCCTGTGAACTCTGCCTCAAACATAGACAAAATAAGCATGCTTCATCCCCTGAGTATCCCTTGAACATGTGCCTATAACAATACCTAATCATATTATAATTAACTGTGAAACATCTACTTCTCTTTAAGTTGCATTTGTCCAGGGCAAGAATACTTCTTCAATGTTATTTCCCACACTGCTGGCAAACATGACTGTAAGGAAATACTACAAACTAATGCTATAGAGGTTAAAGGATAGTCTGTGGGCCTTTGACAGTTGCCAAAATCTAGGTATTCATTCCATTCCATTACTAGCAAAACTTAAAATTGTCTAAAATGATATTTTATATGACAAGTTTTAAGTGTATGATGGAGACTTACCAGTGCTTTTTAAATTACTGGCCATGGCTGGCTATCTTTAAAAAATGAAAAGGAATAGAACAGAAAATATGACAGGGTATATCCAACGTACTAAGAGTAAATATTGTTGAAACTTTCAAGATGCACTCTTGTGTTCAGATTGTGACGTAAATGTACTTTTTCCCTTGTGAAATGAGTCAAACACTATTATATCATTTAGCTCTCAAAATCGTTCAGTGACTTCAAATCAATATGATTTCCATGCTGATGGTGCATTTTCTCATACATGAATAAAAAGAGATTAGAAAGCTCAGGTAGCTTTCCTTATTATAAAGCTGCTATAAATCAAAATTTTTGAAATCAAAATTTTTAACACTAAATCCTTTGCTCTTTCTATCCTCACACATTGGCTACAAAATATTAGTCAATGAAAAAATAGGACTAAATCACAAAGATATTACAGACTACTCAAATAACAACCCATTAAGAAAAACAAGCCCAGTAATGGTTAGGATATCAGAAATACAGAGAAATAAAAATTAATAGGAAGGGTCCTTATAGGTAGGTCCATATGAACTTTTCATCATTGTGCAGAGAACAGACTGAATGGATTAGGACCTTGATGCTACTCAGTATGGTCCATGGATCAGCACCACAGGAATCACCTGGAGATTGTTAGAAATGCAGAAATCTCAAATCTGCTGGATCAATCTGGTGTTTAACAACATCCCTAGGGACTTCTATGCACATGAAAGTTTGTCAAAGCAGCCTAACTTTGCACTGGCAAAATAGCAACTAGAACCAAACGAGTCTTTCTCACTATGTTGATTCCAGGTCCTCTGCAGCAAAGTCTCATGAGGAATGGAGACTGGAAAAAGGGAATCTAAGAAACACTGGGTCTGTCTACACCTTCAATTTTAGAGATTTCTTTTGAAGAATTTAGTCTCCAGGCTGATTTTAAACCAGACTGCTCAGAAGTGTCTACCATTTTCTATGGACAAAGGAAACCCATAAAGATCGGATGTGATTATGCAATCCCAATGTTTAGTTTAGAAACTCCCTGAGAAGAATTATACTGCATACTTGCTAGAGTGAAAGTATTTCAACATGGGTGAGGGAGGAACAAATTGCCATTACCTGATCAGAAGGAATATACAATTAGGAGATAAGATATTTGTACCTCCATAAATTATAATTCCCTAAGACTAACTATTTACTTTGAGGGCAAGGACTTCTATACAACTTAAAACTCCTCGACAATTTGCCGTATATTACAGATGTTCAAGAGATGTAATGAATAAATGAAGAATAAATATACTTACTGTTTTTTTCTTGATATTGCCCCAGACAATGCCACCTTTACTTTTATGTTTTTTTTGCATACGAAAAACATACTTATCACAATCATCCCTGTTTAAATACAAAATAATTTCGTCAACATTAACTACCATACTTCTATTCAGAGGTTGAACACAGTTGACAAAATTAATTTAAAATGTGTTCTAAGCTTTAAATTTTTAATGTTTATTCATTTTTGAGAGACAGAGACAGAGTGTGAGTGGGGGAGGCGGCAAGGAGAGAGAGAGAGACACAAAATCCGAAGCAGGCTCCAGGCTCCAAGCTGTCAGCACAGAGCCCAACTCTTGAACCGCGAGATCATAATCAGCCACAGTTGGAAGCTTATCCAACTGAGCCACCCTGGAGCCCCTCCAAGCTTTAAAAAGTACATTTTCTGGGAAACAAAAGCAAAAATAAACTATTGGGATGACATGAAAGTAAACAGCTTATGCACAGCAAAGGAAACCATCGACAAAACTAAAAGGCAACCTATGGAATGGGAGAAGACATTTGCAAATGACATCTGATAAAGATTTAGTATCCAAAATATATAAAGAACTTATAAAACTCAAATCCAAAAAACAATTCAATTGAAAAATGGGCAAAAGAATGAATAGACATTTTTCCAAAGAAGACATCCAGACAGCCAAGAGACACATGAAAATATGCTCAACATCACTCATCCAGGAAATACAAATCAAGACTACAATGAGATAGTATCTCACACCTGTCAGAAGGGCTAAAATCAGGGGTTCTGGGTGGCTCAGTTGTTAAGTGTCCAGCTTTGGCTTAGGTCATGATCTTGTGGTTCATAAGTTGAAGACTGCTATATACTGTCATCAGCAGGACTAGGAATTGTGGGAAGAAATAGCCATTCTGTTTGGCTTCAATTGTTAACTGTACTTGAATCAAGCCTATTTGCTAAGAATGAGAGGGGAAAGAAATAAGGTAAAAAGAAATGAAAAAATTTTTCATAGTTGGTATGGAGAATATAAAAAAAGATGTAACTATGTAGAAATAAAAGACTTTCAATAATCTACAATTATAAAATAATCCTCCAACGTTTATTTAGGTATATTTTATAAATTTGTTACATGCAAAACTTGGATCCATTTGGAACTTATCTTGATGTAAAGTGAGCTGTGTGTGTTCCTATACACTACTGAACAACACTTCTACTTGTTGAAACTATCCATCCTTGACTTCTAGAAACTACTCTTTTTTTTTTTAATGTTTTATTTATTTTTGATACAGAGAGAGACAGAGCATGAGAGGGGGAGGGGCAGAGAGAGAAGAAGGCACAGAACGGGAAGCAGGCTCCAGGCTCTGAGCTGGCTGTCAGCACAGAGCCTGATGCGGGGCTCGAACCCACAAGCGTGAGATCTGACCTGAGCCGAAGTCGGAGGCCCAACCGACTGAGCCACGCAGGCGCCCCTAGAAACTACTGTTTCTTGATTTCCTTTTTAATGATGACTCTTCTCATTGACATCTACTCTCTTCACCTCATGAAATGTTAAATGCTGATGCAGAGACTTACAGTATCATATGCATATTTACCTATTTATCGAGGCTAGCATCCCAGGACTGACATGCTGACACTGAGGAGTTTTTGCCAGTGGAAAGACAACTGATGATGGAGTCGTTGGGTTTTTGTCCATACTGGGCAGGATATCGTCTTCTTCTGCGCTGTCCTGGAGCCTTGGCAACTAAAAAACAAATCCTTATTATAAGCCAGCAGGCTCCCGTAAAAATGGGATTTCTCATTATCACTAAATGTTTTGGAGTGGAAGAGAACAGAGCCTTGGCCTCTAAATGAAACCTTATTTTCTATTGTGTTAAATGGAAACAATGGCACCTACTTCTGTTCCAAGTTGTGAAAAGACCAGAGTCAGCAAGTGTTTTCTGTAACAAGTTAGATAGTATATATTTTAAGCTTGTGGTCCATATCGTGTCTGTCCCAAATATTAAACTCTGCTGTTGTAGCATGAAAGCAGACATAGCTATGTAAACAGTGAGCATATCTGTGTTCCAATGAAATTTTGTTATACAAAATGTGGTCTGTCAGATTTGACCCATAGGTCAAGGTTTGCTTACCTCTGTGTAAACAGATCAAAACAATTACTTCACTGATTATTATAGGAACTCAAGCAGTATTAAACTTTTGTGTAAATATACGTCCAGTAAACAGCAATTCAATCCTTCATTAAGATTTTATCTAACTTTACATCAAAACATTAGAGAAAGTGGATTTTTGCCCCAGAAAATGAACTTAACTGCTTTCTACATTTTATTATTTTAGCTTTTAAAATGTTGCTACTATTGCATTTAAGCCAAAACATATAAAACTTGAAATGATGATGGAATTATATAAAGGATGTAAGCTCTAAAGCACCATGGTTGTTATGCAGGGAACACAGTAAGAGACTGAGACGCTGGTTCCTTTAATACATCTCCCTTTACAACCTGTGTAGGCAAAAGGAGTCCAGATAATGATGTTACTAAAATTCTTAAAGCATTTGTGTAGCCTTTTAATATTGGAGATAATGTAACAATATTAAGAAATGAGGGGCACCTGAGTGGCTCAGTCCATTAAGGATCCAACTCCTCCTTAATTTTGGCTCAGGTCATAATCTCAGTTTGAGGGATCAAGCCCTGCATTGGGCTCTGCACTGCCAGCACAGAGCCTGCTTGGGATTCTCTTTCTCCCTCTCTCTCTGCCCCTTCCTCGCTCCTGTGTGCACACTCTCTCTCTCTCTTAAAATAAAGTTAAGTATATTAAATGAATAAATTAAAAAATTATCCGTTAAGGTTAGCTCTTGTAGATTTTATACTTCTATCAGTTGTCTATATCTATCCATTTTTGCATTAATCTTAATATTCTTAACATTTATTTTTATATTCTAGAAACAGTCTCAGATTTGCAATTAGTATTTGTAGTATATTTGTCCATTTATGAAGAACATCCTTATTGGATATATGCTGCTTCCAGTTTTCTGCTGTAAAGACAGACCTGCAATGAAGGTCTTTATGGAGACTTTTGGCTTTTTTTGATTTCTTAGGATAAATTTCCATGAACAGAATTAATCTTATGGCTCTCAAATATTGCCATGATGCTATCCAAAAGGCATGATTCACTTATACATCCACTGATGTATGACTATTTCAGTGTCTCCACTGCCTTCTGTAATGGATATTTTAACTTATTTTTTGTAAAAGATTCTGTAATTTAGAATATATACATATGATTTAGTTTTCCTCTGATTGACAGCTAATATAAATAACCACATTCCTAAGTATTCATTCAGCCTTTTAAATTTTTTCTTCCCCACTTTTTCCCTGTGATCTTGACATTTTTTAGTATTCTAGTAATATCTGAATGACTTCTTCATATTGTAAACATAGTCTTTATTTGTTGTAAATATTTTCCCCCAATTGCTGAAGTTTTTAGTTGTACAATTTTTCATACTACAAAAATTTTATACATTCGGATGTCAACTTTTTGCTGTCATTTAAGCCTTCCATTTACTTTAGTATAGAATATGTAATAATCTTTTCTTTTTTTTGTTTTTAAGTAGGCTTCATGTCTACTGCCAAGTCCAATGTGGGGCTTTTAGTTATGACCCTGAGATCAAGACCTGAGATGAAATCAAGAGTCAGACTCTTAACTGAGCCACACAGGCACCCCATTACCTTGTTCTTTTTAAGTTTGCCTCATTGCATATGAAATTTTAAATATATATGTTTAGCCTATTTCTGGGTTTTCAATTTGGCTCTGCAACCATTACACTGATGAGAATAGCATGTACTGGCAGACTGCTCCCTATAGGACATTTTGGGTGATGTCTGTGTAGGCTATCAATCCTTGGCTTAGATATTAGGGATGAACACTAACCATACATTAAAATGAAAGATGTAAAAGTCAATATATAAAGAGCAATGATTTCATGCACTTACCAATACTCTTTGATTCTGTAAAGGTGTTGTACTGAAAAAATCATCATGATCATCTTTTGGCAACTGTTCCAGAAAATCCCTCATCTGCTGCTTCCTTTTAAGAGTTCCCACTTTGGCAGTTATCGTAATCATTTGCTTCTTATCAGCATCACGCATCTTGCCTTAGAAGTTAGCAAACAATTTGGTAAGGATTTAGTCATTTATAGTAACTGCTCTAAAGTTAACAGACTTTGCAAAACCTAAACTGTGTATCTGTATTAAGTATACTCATCTACTATTAATAAGCTTCCTATATAGAAATTATTTTTTCCTATACTGGGATCTATGCAGTATGATTAGCCCACAAGATACTCATGAAGAAACTACATAAGATTAGTCAGGGTGGGGTGGAAAAGTTACCCTGTGAGAAAGGTTAATTCCCATATTCCCCTTGCTGAATGCCTAATTTATTGATTTTGCAAAAATATAAACCTTATTAAACTAGGGTAGGGATAGGATACTCCCTAAAGCTTAGTATAAGCTCTGTCATAACCCTGAGCAGGAAGGCATACTCCTGGGGAGTACGAAAACTAAATTTATTTTGAATTTTATTATGAATTTCTAGGGGGCCCTACCCAAGTGGCCTCAAATTAAAATAGACTCTTTGAACAATAATCTAGATATTGAAATCCTTAGCTCTAATTGCATATTTCCTAGAACAAACTCAAAACACTAGGCTGCTAAGGCTACTATTGATAGAAGTAACTAGAAAAGACTTAAAAATTAACCCATATAGTTCTTTCTAGCTTTAAAATTTTGAGAAAAAAACCTATAAGATGATACATGGATACATATGAAATACAGCTAGTGACTAATCATAAATCAATACTGAGAACCAGGCAAAAACAATTTATAAATGTTACCATTTTGGCCTTTGGGATTGGCTGGTTTTTTCTTAGTGACGGGTTTCTGGGATTCTTTTTCTCTGGGGTCTTCCATGTATTTCTTCTGGCATTCATCAGCAGATCGAGAACCTACAGCCATTGCTACATCTGACCAGAAACCAGGTTTGTGTTTTGGAAGAGATGCAAAAGCACTATCGAAGACCAAAACCAGTTAAAGAACAAGAAATCCAAATCAATAAAAACAGCAATGAGACTTATTGAGCTAAAGGAATTTTACCAAAATCATTTTGATAGCTGTTTGGAAAGACGATACTATTCTTTCCACTCAGTAACTTACTTGAGTGCTTAAAACAGGAAGGTGTAAGTTCGTGTATCTGGGAGATACCTTTTATTTTGTTGTGTTCTATGCACCTGAACAATCATCCCAGGTCTGTCTTTCAACATCTTTCTCCTAAGTCCACCTAGCAGTGATGTGATCTTTCGGGGGACTCTAGAATGACTAACTTTTCAGCAATGTTTCAGCAATGCTCAAACCTCACTGGTGCTAGGTATATTGGAAAATGAGCTCTTAGTTCCTATAGACTCTAGGTTATAAATTCTTATTAAAAAGTGTGCTTATTCGTGGTGCACCTCGGCGGCTCAGTTGGTTAAGCGTCCAACTTTTAATTTCAGCTCAGGGCGTAATCTCACAATTCAGGAGATAAAGCTCCATGTCTAGCTCTGTGCTGTCAGCTTAGGATCCTCTCACATCCCATCTGCCCCCCTCCCCCACTAGTGCACCTACGCTCTCAAAATAAACACGTTTTTCTTCCTTTGATTTTATAATTTACAGAATGTAATATTTTATATCTCATTGAGGGAAATGAAAATTGAAAGGGAGAAGAAAAACTATTAGTCAATATAAGGTTGTCATCAAATTTAACAAATGAGTTACATTCTGAAAGTTTATTTGTAAATATCTAGAAACTGGTACATGTATTTCTGCTCCCTTCCCTCCCCAAATATATTTTACATATTGTGACTAAGGTGGCAGTTCAGCCAGACAAGATCTATTTAACTCACTAAATAACCTATGCAGCATTGGGCTGGCAAATTTTTAAAATCAGCTCTCTCTCAGTGACATAGTTCGTATTTACAGTGTTTGCCAATTTCCATATTGTAAATAACTATTGTGGGTAATTTCAAGCTACCAATATGATGTCTCTGAATGTGGAGTAAGAAATGTGTGATAGGACACAATTATACGGAATTTCCACCACACAGCTACAAATGATGTAAAGAACCTTAAGGCATAGATAATAATAATAGAGTGTAGTAAAATAATTAGGAAGCGATGAGTTTAGGGTATTACTTAATAAATTTACCTGTAAATTTTTATCAGTCTGATTTTGTGAATGGGTACTGGTTGACTACAGAATACCTCTCATTCCATGTTAAATACTTATTGTTAATGAATGCTCTACCCCCTTCGCACATAATCATCCCACAGGTGTTCTAAAGTGGAGAACTAAGAGGATCTGGAGGCTCAAGCTTCCATTTGTACATCATTAAGTTTCAAGTGTAGAACTGCTAGGAGGACTATTTTTCAGAATAAAAATAATGCATTTAATGAGAAATCAGTCTGTAATTAACACATCTCTAGTTTATCCCAGATAATTGTAAAAGGCAAATATAGTCATGTCACTCCAATCCTACTTAACACTTGCTTTTATTGGTGATAGAGGAAGAAAAAAACAACTTGCTTTTGTAACTCCCTAGCATAATAACCAAAGCATTTAATATGACTTCCATTGTTCCTGGTCTCTCTAAGTCTCATCCCTTACTGTTCTTCTCTCATTTTCTGTACTCCACTTGTTCTGGACTTCTTTTAGGATTTCTAAATGTGCTTTCCTCCATTATTTTATTTAAAATGAACTTATCATGAAAATTTGGCTTAAATAATCCTTATTTGTCCTTCAGATTTTAGTTCAAGTATATGCTTAAGCTAAGTCAGATTTCCCTGATCTATATTCTCCTAAACTTAAGAGTGATTATTTGCTAACTGGGTTCTAAGTATGATGAGTACAAAACTGGGCTGCAACTCAGATTCACTTGAGTTTACACAAAAGTAGAAGCAAGTGGGGTGCCTGGGTCGCTGAGGCAAGGTTAAATGTTAAGGCAGGTTTCTTCTGCTCCACTTCTGCCATCGTATCAGCCCTTCTGAAGCAGTTTTCTATTCCTGCTTCAGAATCTTCTCAAGTAATTTCAGCATCTGTGTCATCCTAGCAATGGCATCTTTTTTTTCTTATTAAAGTTAAAAATTTCCTGGTTCTTCATATACTGAGTAATTCTGGATTATTTCCTACTTGTTTTGAAATACTGTAAAATTGTGGGGTCATGTTTATATCCTATGGAGAATGTTAATATTTTTGTTTAAGCAGGCAATCGATTTGGTTGTAACCCAAGCTATAAATTCCAGTCAGACTTCTGTGGCTGCAATTTCAGTATCAGTTCCATTTTTAAGGCTTTCTGTGTGTTGGACACTGAGTGGCTGGCTTTGGAAACCAGGGGCCAGTCTACCTCTTAGTTCAGTTTTCAGTCTTGGGCATGCTGTTTAGGATTAAATCCTCAAATGCTCAACTCAGGGGTGAGCTCTGAAGTTCATAAACAACTTTATTTATGGTTGTTTTCCCTAGCTCTTCCCTTTCCAAATTTTAGCTCCCCAGGAGTCCTGTTTTTGGTTCTTTGGCAGAAAGCTAGGGCTTTAGTTACCCACCTCTGTGGTACAGCTGACACAACTGCATCTTTCTGCAGTGTCAAACAACAGACAGAGAAAATGCAACACAGGTTGCCCTACCCTTTTGAGTGCTATATTCCTGAAGAGGTTTCCTACTTACAGAGTTTTAGGTGCATGTGGGCCCCATATGCTGCTGTGATTTTTACCCTGTAGGACTGGGCCATACGAGAAAGGAGAAAAGACAAAGAAAGAGAACTGGAGATTTCTTTCACTGTTTCTGCATGTTAATAGTCCCCTTTCCTCTTCCTCAAGCCAAAAGTGGAAGGCTTTTCTTTGAATTCTCTTAGTCATGCCTCAGTGACCACTTCTAATTTTTAAGGGGTATTAACCTAGGTTAATGAACATCAGGGGAAAAAGTGGAAATCTGCCCCCACTTCAGTGTTACTCAAAATTCTAGTCTCTCCTGGGGCACCTGGGTGGCTCAGTTGGTTAAGTGGCCAACTTTGGCTCAGGTCATGATCTCACAGTTCGTGGGTTCGCGCCCCATGAACCTGCTTCAGATTCTGTGCTTCTCTCTCTGCCCTGCAAACAGCCGTTTGCGCTGTTTCTGTCTCTCAAAATGAATAAATGTTAAAAAAAAAAAAAAAAAAAAAAAAAGGATTCTAGTTTCCCCAACTGACCTGCTACTATTTACCTTTCTGAATCAACAAAAGGCTGTTCTATGCATTCTGTCCAGGTTTCATAGTTAAATTGAAAAAAAAGAGTAGAATATGCTTTCCTCATCTTATTGGAAACTGGAATCTTTGCAGTTCAGGCACTAAAATAATCTCCTTAGATGATATGGATATGCAGTAAAGGTTGCGAACCTTTACTATAATGAAATAATGGGAGAGACAGCTGGAAAGGATAATTAAGGTAAAAGTACGATATGCTGTCAACATAAGGCAGAATGATCTCTATATAATTTGAAGATTCCTAGTAAGAATGCAGTGAAGGTTTCTGATGTTAGAATCACAACTATAAATTAAGATTAATCTGGATATATATAAAACATTACACAGATGAAAACAACTAAGTACAAATACAAGGCTACTTTCATTAAAGTAGGCAGGCATTAAAAGTCTGAAAAAAATTAGTGTCAAGAAAGGGTACAGATAGAATGATCCTATGGGAAAATCTATAGTTCCTGGGAACTATTTAGATTTTTTTATCTTTTTATTTTACTTATTATTTTTTTAGAAAGTTACTTTTAATACTTTGGGATGAGCCCCACAGGAATAAAAAACACTAGGAAGGGGTAACTCCCTTACACTCAGGAGTGGCCCAGGGGAGAGAGGCTACCTGAGGGGAAGGAAGCACAAAAGGGACCCCGCTGCAGAAAATCAATAATGATCAAGAAGTTTAAACCTAGTTGACTGAAAGAATTACATTTTCAGCATCAGGAATATCAGGCAAAGTAGATAAGCAGGGGAAAATGTTTAGTTTTTGACATAATTAAGTTAGAATCTCTATAAGTGAGGTTAATGGAGAGATGTCCAACAGGCAAAGAGAAATACAAATCTAAGAATTTAGAACTACAGATACAGATATTGGAATCCCTGTCCAAAGAGTAAACTTAGAACTATAGAAGGAAAAGACCATTGAAGACTACATTATAACAGCAAGAAAGTATCCAAAAACAAGAACTTTGGAGAAGAAGGAAAATTATCTTATCTGCCTGAAAATGAGGGAACACTTAAGAAATTAAAAAAAGGAGTGTAGTGGCACAGAGATGCCTTGGGAATAGTGTTTCAAAAGGGCAGACCAAAAAATAAATTCCAAATGTTTTAAGGTTAGGGAGTACTCAAGCAAGCGAAATCACTGAACGTAGTATGTTTCTATATTCTCCTCTCTGATCAATCACATCTTCCTTTCTACTAGAGCATTTCCATCAACACACCACGATATGCTGGCATGAGTCCTCTTACAAACAAATATGCCATCAAACATACGTCTTCTCTTATCTTCACACTCTTTTATTACCTAACCAGTTTGTTGCTCCCTATCACTACCAATTTCTTGTGTTTTCCACAGACTAGGTTGTTTGTACTCTCTCATTCACTCTTCATTGCTCGACTATGTTTTAGCTCCCAATGCTACTGACACAGCTCAAAACTGTTTGCCAAGGCTACACAGCTAAATCCAATTCATGTCCTACCCATGAAGCCTTGGATGGATCACCTGATTTTTGAAGCTATTTCTATTCTGTAAATTCAGGGAGAAGACCATCTTAAATAATGGGCAGGTCTGAATTCAGCTTTAGGGTTTTGTAACAGAAAATTTAACTATAAAATAATTCTTAAAATAGGAAGATCTGAGAGAGCAACATCTTTCTATGCTAAAATATTTTACCACACCCTGAAATACAAATGGCTAGTAATTTATACTGTATAAAGTGTATGGGATCACTTCATGTACATTTCATTGTGAAATAATCACACAATGAAGACAAATGACACATCCATCCCCTCACACAGTTACCCTTTTTTTGAGGAGGAGGGTAGCTGTCTTGAAATATTAAATGGAAAGAAAAGGTTAACTTTTCCTTTTGCTCATATACAAGTTGTAGAGATGGCCACAAAATAGAAGTTTTATCTGTATTCTCCCTATATTCTTTGTATAAATTGTTATTTCTCTCCATGTGTTTTTCCTATCTTCTATTTTAATGATTAGAGGTCACTAAATCAGCCCTTTCGTGGAATTTTCAGGTCTTCCACTGTTTTGTGGCCACTCTAGATGTTCCAGAGTCAAATCTAACTACTTACCAATGAAGTTTCTGTAACTCCTTCTCATTCCATTCTTCATCCTGAATTACACCAGGAAAACACTGAAAGGAATGTCTGTTTGTTTCATCAGATCCGATGGCCTCAATAACTGGAAACTCATTCCTAATACCAGACTTCTGGAGATTTTTTTTAGCAGAATATCTAGCTTTCTTTTGTTTGATATAAAATTCACTTTCACTTTCTTCAGTTTCAGATTCTGAAATCACTGGGATTTTCCTGGTGGTGTTTCTTGTGCTTTTCCTGAGGTGAACCACTGTCTCTTTGGTATTTCTTGTGGTAGTTTTCTTGGCAACTCCAGCTATCTTTCGAATTCCCTTTTCTGTTTCGCTCTCTTCACTAGACAAATCTGATGAGGACTGCTGCTTGTAAAATGACATAGACACATTTTTTATTTTCTTCGATTTTGGTAACAACTTTGTATTTTTCTTAAAGTCAGAGGTGACCGTTTGCTCCTTTTTAGGACTAGACATTTTGGTTTTCCGGCTGACAGTGAGTACATCAATTTCACTGCAGTCTTCCTTGTTTTTACTTTTATGGTCCTCAGTATACTCAAAAGCATTTTTGAAGGTCTTTGTGGGGTTACTGATCAAACTGGTAGTTTCATGTAAGTCTGATTTACTTTCTTTTTGATGCGTTGGCACTGCAAAATCTGTAACTGCTTTAATGGTGCTGTAAGACAGATTATACTTCTTGCATTTTTGTTCTATCACTTTTTTAGATTTAAGTGGTGTCATTAAAATATAAGCTTTCTTCGGGTTAAGAGACATACATTTTCTTCCTTCATCCAAGAAAAACGGTTGCCTTAAGGTCAGAATGTCAATGGATATGTTCGATTCTTCCGTTCTCTCTTTAATTTCATAAGACAAAACCAAAGATCAAAATCTCAAATTAGCTATAAACAAAATAAAGCACAGAAATTTTTTTTCTAAAATAAAGTATATTTTATCCCCCATAAACACTGAAGCCCCGGTTGATTCAGATTACTGCCCCTTCAATTGTAAGCATATTTTTTGTATCAACCAGCCTTTGACTTCTTGAAGTCTATTTAGTGTACATATAAGCTTCTCTGTCTGGCCTTCAGTGTAGTTCTAATTTCTCACTGTACTCAAAAGGGAACCATACTGTACGTGTACTACACCATGATTTTCATGATTCTCAACTTTTCAATAATATTATTCTACTTGGAAAGCGTTCTTCCCTCACAAACCAAATCACTCACTACCTGCTTCGATTCCATTCCCTAACCCACCTAGTCCACAACTTTATCTTGATTTTCTAAACTGAATGAAAGATCTCCTTCAAATTTCCAAAATACTTTAAAAAAAAAAAGGATTTTTTTTTTTAGCGTTTGTTTATTCTTGAGAGAGAGACACACAGAGTGTGAGCCGAGGAGGTTAAGAGAGAAAGAGGGAGACACAGAATCAGAGGCACGCTCCAGGCTCTGAGCTCTCAGCACAGAGCCTGACACGGGGCTCACACCCATGAACCATGAGATCATGACCTGAGCCAAAGTCTGCTGCTCAACCAACTGAGCCACCCAGGAGCCCAGAATACTTTTAAATAATGCCATGTTTGACAATGTGCTTTGCATTATACTTACAAATTTGTCTTTGAACTAGACTGAAAAAAACCCCTCAATAGTATGAATTTGTTTTCACTTTTAGAATTTTTTTTTTTGCAGTTAGTACAGAGTCTTTCACATGTATAGTAAATGATAAATCAGTATGTGTTTAATCATCTGTTTAGAAGTAAAATACTTAGGTGACATAAGAAAACCAGAAGGGCTGCTAAAATTTACTAGGTATGTAATATAGGGAACAGAAGCTATCCTGATTAAAGGAACATGGGATTCTACAGGTATGGCCCCCATTCTCATCCCCAGTGGTGGCCGTGGCAAGATATTTTTGCTGATTCACCCAAACTCCATGAAATATCATGGATAACAACCAAACCAGAAACCGAGAATCTTTATTATACTGTGTCACTAAAGAAAGCACATTAAAATGAAATTCTCTAATTTGAAACTTAAGAAACCAGAAGCCAAACTAATTTAATTTCTATTTGTAAATTATTCAATTGCATTTATAAATATATGTAAATTATAAATCATCACAGCAACTATCCTAGTTAAATACTTCAATGACCTACATGTTATGTACCACTCTACAAGATGAATTATAAAATAAAAGACTGATGAGTGATGATGGATGCTGCAGAGAAAAGCAGCCACTACAGTATAATTATTGGAGAAAAGGTACTAATAAAAAGTAATAAAAAGCTCCTAGAAGATTTCTCAATGGAATCATCTATCTTTGTGAAGGAAGTGTTTTCTTTAAATTCCTCATATAAATTGGATTCAAATGTTTAACGGGAAATTTGAAAATTTTGAACTTTATAATTTTGAACACTTTTATTCTGAATATTTTTATACATTTTATTAAATAATTTGAATGAAGATTCAGACTATTCTGGATACTTTAACCTAAGTTACATGATCCTGATAGTCTAATTAGTATTGCTTTTCCTCTCTACTTCTTTAAACACTTACAAATGTTCTTCATTTTCACTTCTTTTCACTTATAAGAATACAAAAAAATGCTTTGTGCTGATGGATTTAACTCAATATGAAATTTAAACTTGCTAATGTGTAGAGAAAAGGTTCTTTAAATCTGGTATACAGGATTTCAATGAAATCGTACTGGAAATCCACACTTTACACATAGCTAAATTATGGCATTAATTTCATAAAAAGATTCATAGTCTTTAAACACTCCAAAAACCATATTTAAAAATGATGTGTAACTTTGTGAGTAAAAAAAAAATTAGGGGCTCCGGGCTGGCTCAGGTGGTAAAGCATGTGACTCTTCATCTTGGGGTCATGAGTTCAAGCCCCATGTTGGATGCAGAGATGACTTAAAATAGATACATGGATAGATAGATAATAAAAATTATTTAGTGCCAAGATTAAGGGAGGTAAATCTACAAGTAAATACAGTGTGTAAGGTAATGAATTCTTTTACTATGCAAATCATGCTGTATAGAAAAACAAAACTCTATGGTACATCTGAAACTAATAACACTATGTTAATTATGCTTTAATTAAAGGAAAAAAAAGTAATTCTAAAAAGACCCAACAAAAACAACAAAAATCCCCAGACATTTATAATGATTGTAATACTTGGTTTGCCATTTTAAATTTGGAAATTTATGAGATCACTTTTACTATATTAAAAACATTTCAAATAAGAGCTATATGCTTATTATAAAACCAATAAAGATATATCACCTTGTTTCTGACTTTTAATTATCCTTTCATTTGTTCTTTCACAATTTTCAAGTTTCTTTGAAGACTTTTCATATGCTTTCTTTCCAATTATTTCCTTCAAAACAAAAAGTTAGCTTTTTATTTTAACAACTACTACCTATAAATATGACCTCAAACATTTTCATAGTATGTATCAAGCATACATAGGTATGTACTTACAGTTCTACAGATTTCATTAGCAGAGGCATTCAGAAACTCATTTGCCGGAACTTGAGCTTTGGTAGCACCATGTGGGCATCCACTATCTTAGATATCTTCTATAAATTCAATTTGTGTGGTTTGTTAAGTGCATACACACACACACACACACACACACACACACACACACACACTTTTATTTAACCCTTACTCTAAGAGCTAAACTTTGTTATTACTGATTACACTTTTTCAATGAGACACAGAAAATAAATGTCAAGCAAGACATTGCCAAGCTGATTGTTAAGGTGATACTTAACAAACAGAATTCCGGATTCCTGATTTGGTCCCAAACCTTTTTAGTAGCATCACACCTCCACTCTTTGTATCACAGGGTATAATAAAACTTACCTGATTAGTTAAGTCATTTTCTCCTCCATTTTGATAAGTGTTACATATTTGGTCATCTGGGAGATTTAATGACGGTTTATTTTGACAATCACCATGGCACACATTTAATTCTGTGGCTGCTGGGCACCTGATGCGTTTACCATTTTTCAGTTCTATGAGTACAAAGATGGAGATTTCAATAAATTATTATATACAAGCTGCCTTATTAAAGAATTCACTTTTGAAAACATTATCTAGCAAGGACTATAGGTTAATGTTCATACTTTTTTCCAGTGGGTAGGATGGGGTGGGATATTAGGCAGATTATAGTTTTGGTAAAGAGTTAACACAGTTCTGCCAGTACCTTTATAGTAATGGACATTCAAAAAAAAAAAAAATGCCAGGCGTCTGGGTGGCTCAGTCGGTTGAGTGTCATTTCAGCTTAGGTCGTGATCTCATGGTTCGTGGGATTGAGCCCTGTGTTGTGCTTTATAAAACTGAGCATAGAACCTGCTTCAGATTTTTTTCTCTCCATTCCTCTGCCCCTCTCCCCAACTCAGGCTTAGTGCTTGCTCTCCTTCTCTTTAAGAAAAAAAAAAGTAGTAGTAGTAGTAGTAGTAAGCTGAACGCTGAGCTGAATATGAGCAGACTGCACTGCAGTTTTTTAAGTATTAAAGAATTTTAGGGCAGTTTAAGTCAAAAACTCAATATGATATAAACTATAAACAGATAAATGTGAAGGTCATATAAGAATTTACCACTGTATTAACAGAAAAGAAAAGAAAAGACATACCCAAATGACAACAATCAGTGTCATAAGTGGTGCTGGCTCTTTGGAGAGCATCAGTTTGGTTTTCTCCTGCATTATTTTTCGCTGATTTCCGCACATCAGGGACAACTCTTCCAGTTTTCTGTTTTTGTCTGGCCTTTATCTCCTTCTTTTCACAAGCCCTAAAAAACAAGTATAATATTTTTCTCTAATTTTTGTATGAAAAAACTATTACAAAAAACTAAACAGAAATAAAATCCCTCAGATAAAGCCTTTATCCTCCCAGCAAAGATTACCTTTAACCTTACATTATTTAAATCTATGATTCTACCCTTTCCTCCACAAAGAATTCAAGTATATTATCTTAAGTCAAAAGAATCATAACCTAAGTGCTTCCTACTCTATCTTCTTATATTCCCTAACTAAGCTAATCCTGTAAGAAAATTACAGGACAAATCCTGCCATTCCCTATTTTTGAAAATGAGTTTTATTTATTTTACGACATTCATCCACACTGCCACAGTCACTTCCCTACTGTCTATGGCTGCTCTTCTGATATGAAGGCAGAGCTGAACAGTTGCAATAGAGGCAGCATGCCCATAAAAGCACTTCCCGTCTGGCTCTTTACAGGAAAAACTGTCAGCCCCGAATATAAGTTATTATATTGTACTAGGTATGATTAATTAACTTATATCAACATATCCCCTGTGAGTTCCTTAAGGGCAAGAATTAATAAAATTTTCCCTGCTTTCCCTGTTCCAGCACAGTGTCTACTAAACAACTGGCATTAACTTCTGAAGAAATGAATAAAAGAAAAAAAGACTAAAAATGTACATTCATGTTTAATAGCTACATGCCTCTTAAAGGATGAGTGAATGAGGATACTTTCTGAATTGTCAACAGTGTTACTTTCCTTTTACATTTTTTCCATATGACAGAAATTATAGTAAACTACTATTGCTTTCTAAAAATCCAAGATTGAGAAAACTGTATCAAAACTGGCATTTCAAAAAAAAAAAAAAAGAAAAAGAGAAAACCAATTTACATTGGTTACATGAACAAAAACATTTGTAACACTTCAAATTTTATACCCCAAATGGGCATACTTTATCAAATGTAAATTATACCTCAACAAAATTGCTTTTTAAAAAGTAAAGAAGTACTTTACCTTAATTGTTCAAGAAAATTATCAATATGCTCTTTCCATTTTTCTGGAAAGCCAAACATAAACTTCCTTATGAGATAATTTGGATATCCTGTTCAATAATAAGCAAACAAAATATTATCTAAAAGCCAAAAATTTTAAAGACATGTAACTGACTCACTAAATCATTAAAAATATATACACTTATTGCTCACTTTGTGCCAGGCACAGCCCCAAATACTAAGGATTCAGCAATCAACAAAATGAAACAAAAATCCCTGCCTTCATGGAACTTGCCTTTTCATGTGAAGCAGAAAGCAAACCAATAAATATACATCTTGTTCATTAGATGTCCATCAATGCTTTGGAGAAAAATTAAGCACTTAATGGGCAAAAGGATATTAGTGTATTTATGCTGGGGAGGAAAAAGGGAGCAGGCTGTATTTTTTAAAAGAATAGTCAGAGGTTCTCACTGAAATAACATTGTTTGATAAAGCTCTGAAGGACATGAGGGAGTGAGCCACGTGGCAATATGGGATTAAAACACTGGAAGCAAACGGAACAAAGCAAAAGGCTATGGTAAGAGTATGCCTGGCCTGTTTGTAAAAATTAGTGCAGCTGGAGGAGAGTGAAAGGAGGCTACTACTTGGAGGCTACTCAGAAGAGAAGAGGAATAGTGGAGAACATGAAAGATTATAAGGCCTTGGGGTTACTTCATGGACCTAGTCTTTGACTTTGGGTGAAACGGGAAGCTATAGAGAGGTTATAAGCAGAGGAGTCACAGGACTTGATTTACTTTAACAGGACTGTATTGGGTTGCTATTTTGAGACGTCTGTGGAAATACAAGTGGAGAAATAATGAGACCAGTTAGGATTCTGTTATCATTCAGAAAAAACATAAGGGAGATGTATATACCACAGAGGTCAGCAGAGGCCTGGGTTCTGGATATATTTTTGGAGATAACGCCAATAGGATATACCTACTCACTAGTTGTGGGTGTGAGAGAAACAGGATTTAAGATGTCTCCAAAGATTCTGGCTAGCCATTAGAAACAAGGAAAGGGGGAAGACTAAAGCAGATTTCAGGGAGAAGATCAGATTTTAGACATATGATGTTTGAGATGCCTGTAGATATCCTAGTGGAGATGTCAAATGGGCAGATGGAAAATGAGTTGAGTGGCTTGAGAAGTATTTTTGGTAGGAGATATAAATTTGGCATTTGTCACCATATAGATGAAATTTAAAGCCTAAAAGAAATCAACACAGCACTGAATGTGGAAAGAGCTCTAGTCTACCCCATTATTCAGATGCAAGAAGAGCATAATAAGCAAATAAACTAAGAAGGAACAGGGAGTGAGGCAGCATGAAATTTGGAATGTGGTGTTCCAGAAGGCAAATAAAGAATTAAAAAGAGGTAAGTGTGATTAAGTGCGGTAAGCATATACTGGATTTAACAATGTGGGGGCCACTGGTAACTCTGATGACGGCTGTTTGGTAAAGACTTGGGGTTTAAGGCATGATTAAGGAGAAATTTTTAAAAGTGGTAAAGAATCCAAAGAATTAGATATAACAAATCTTCTGAGTTGTTTTGTTGTAAGCAAGAGCAAATAGTGGCTAAAATAAGTGGGTTAAAAGGGTTTTTGTATTTTGACAGAAGGCAGAATTACTGGTGTGGTATCCTTGAGTAAGAGGAAAAATGGGAAGTAGAGTACAAACGAAGAGGCTGACAGAACAGTGACAGTTCACTCATAAGGAAAGCAGATAGAGATGCAAGCATGTCAGTCAGGTGACAGTGAAGTTCTCTTCTGATTGCTTCTATCGTTCAGCTGCCCCTCCCCCCCGCTACCTCCCCTGTGAGAAGGAGAAAGGAGGTATTGAAAATTTATAAAAATATGCAAGTACCACCAAGGAGGGCGGGAGTGAATGCATTAGGGAAATGTGGTAGGGTACCAAGTGGCACTAAGAAACCACAACTTATTGCTGGTAATCACAAACTTAAAGTGGAATGCTCAGGTGTGTTTTTCTTCAGCCACATTACTGTGTTCAAGGCATAGGCAGAAAATTAGATTATATCAGGACTGGAGTTGTATTGGGCAAGTTCAACAAACTAGAGAATTAAATTATAGTCTTATAAAGCAGTTTCTCACATAATATCTTACATGAATTTTTAAAAATCACTGGACTTAATCAAACTGGCAACAAGGGTGATTAAAATCAGAGAAAGTGACCAACACATACAATAGTTTTACATAATGTGGTCAATTCTGTTTTAAAGCTTAGTTTTGACTAATTCATAATTTTAAAACCTAATTAAGAGTAAAAACATACATCAGTTAGAAATATGGTTAATTGCTTCACTGAAAGTAATTTATCAATTAATGTCAGTCATTACCTGCTTCTTTCATGGAAATCCGGTCTATCATCCCTTTTAATATATATATGTTGCCTGATAAAGTCCTAAGTTTGTTGTGGTTAATCCGTTCTACAATTATATTACTGTGCCAATATATGTTCGTGATGTCTCTAGGGGAAAATAGCTTAGTTAAGGACAAAATATTCACATTTCACCAATAATCACAATGTGTATATATATATATATACAAGTATACAGATTTATAATAGAAAGTAATAAATCTGCACTATAGCTACATTAGCAATATTATTCATCTAATTACAAAACATCTGAGGGCCAAACATAGCAGCAGAACTCAACTGCCTTGCTAATGTGATCCTCAGAGTATGTGCCAAACTGTACTGTGGCCAAACCAAACCACTAATATAAAATTTATCCTTATCAAGGAAGCAGGTGCCTTCTCTAAATAACATGCTGACAATGCTTGCAACGTCATCTTAACTGATGCCAAGCTTCCAAAGAATGATTTTCCTGCCCCTCTCCTCAGAGCCTATACGGTGTTAGATTTCATGTGGTTACATAGTCTGGATCCCTCTAACCTTGCAGGGTATTTTTTTTTTTACCCTCACTACACAGCCAAGTGTTTTTACCTTCCTCTTTAAAAAGTACCAAAAAGAAGTTCCAGTTGGGAAAAAAACCAAACTGCAGGATCAAATCACTAACCCATAAATCTACTCTTCATATTTCCTTAAATGAAGCTAAGAATATAAAACAGGAAGAACAAAATTTTAAGATATATTAGATAGAGGTTGAATATTACCAATTCACCAGATAACTGGTAATAAACATACCAAATATAAGCATAATATGACAGTGAAGTTCCTTTCATTTGGTTGAATGGATTAATAAACACCTACATATTTTAATACAGGAATCTTATTCCTTTTTGTTTTACTTATTTTTATTTTATTTAAATAACATTTAAATAGCATTCTAAAAGAATGGTTTTCAAGTCTTACATATTTAATTAATTTAATACTCAAAATAACCTAAAAGATAGGTAATATGATCACCATTGTGGAGAGGAAGACTAAGACTAAGACCTGTCCAGGTCATAAAGCTTGGAAGAGAGCAGCAACAGGGATTCCAACAAAGGCAACACAGAGTCCTTCTCTGAAATTAAGGAAATGGGCACAAGACAAGCAGAAATAGAGTGGGGAAGGCATATTTCAAATAGTCAACTTATAAACTTCTAGATAAGTACTCTGACCAGTAATGGCCTATATTACTTTATTACAACTTTTTATTATAATTTTTTTTTTTTTTTTTACCACTAAGAACTTGGTTTTGGAGAAAAGAAAATGGTGTTAATAGATAGCAGAATTAGGCAAAGTCCATTTACCTTATGATGCTTTCACTTTAGGGAGAACCAGAAAGTGCCAATGATTACTTAATATATAGCTGTATGGCAAAGTTTTAAATAATTCTGATTCCTTTCCTGGATCAGTAATTTAGATCTGGTTGTTCCAATTTAGATGTGAGAATCTGGACTGAAATGTAGTTAATATTAACTAACCATATAAAATTAAGCAGAGAATACCAGTCTGCTTATTAGAACCTCTGAAAAAAATAAAGCACTGTGTATATAAATTTGCACTGTTACTATCCTAAAAGGAATTAACAGGCGAAAAGAAGCAAGCTGTTCACAATCAACATGGTTAAGTACTGCACAGTCATTTTATTTTTCTGTCTCTAGTTTGTAACCTTGTTAGAAAGTCTTTTGTAGGAAGACGCTATTTTTCATGTATCTTTTAGCTCTTATACACAAGAATGTTGTTATAAATTTTATAAGAATATTGAAATGTTATACTTACGTCAATTTTCCTTCTACACATATAGCAGTATTATTATTGATGACTTTAATCATCCATTCCTGTAGTTGGACCACCTAATCAGCATAGAATGAAGCATATATTTTATATAATTTGTTCTCTAATCCAGAATCAATTATACTTCAAATATTCTTATGTCAAATATCTCCAACACTGGAGAAAAAAAAATTACCTAAAATTCTAAGGTAACCATTAAAAACAAAAGACCTAACTTAGATAAAAGAATCAGCTGTGTAGTATAGACTTCACCATCACTCTTATCCCCTAAAAAATACAGCATTTTGTTTTTACAAGGCTGATTTTGAGTTGGATTCAGTTTTTTTAAACTACGAAGGTAATTGCTAAGAATCTGTATTTAACAGCAATCCAACCCAAAGCAAATATCTAAACGGCTCAGAAAATTCTTTATTTTAGACAAAATCCTATTGTATGAGAAAATTTCTGTGAATGTCTGAAGAAATTGCTTTTATTGACTAACAATTTAACACTGAACTATTTCTGAGAGAAATTCAGCAAAAGTAATAAAATAACTAATTTGAGTTTTACATATAAAATATTACAAATTTATAAAGATAAATTCTTCAATGGTAGTTTTATGCTGTCAGAAAAATGTTAAAATGGAAAGTGCTCTTAATTATTGCACTTCTCAATTATGTTCATTTTAATTTTTTCCTCAATTATGTTCATTTTTAAAGTTACAGATACAACTTGGGGAACAGGCAATGAAATTCCTTTTTTCTTTTTACTATTTCTACATCTGGAACTAAGATAGATCAAAGAACAGACAGATGGAGATGGTATTAAAAATAAAAGATAACACTAGGCAGTGTTCCAAGCACCTTAGATTCTATGAATCATGTTAACCTTGTAACACTGGGGGGCAGATAATATTATCCTCATTTTCTAGACAAAGAAAAACTATAATGTTTAGTTAAATAACTTGTCCATGTCACATTCAGCTGGTTAGGGGAACAGACTGGTTACAAATTTGGGAAATCTGGCTCTAGAATCTTATACCATCTTGTTTACATAAAATATCAAAATGTTCGTTTATAGTCATTCAGCAACTATTTATTGAGCTCTACTATGTGCCAGGCACTGGGTTTTGGCAAGAAACAAAACAAAATGGCCACCATATTAGAGCAAATGTGTAATGGGTGTGTGCATGCAAGTATGAGCACAGGGGTTGGAAGGGAGAGTGGATGTGTGGAACCAAGTCGAATGGTGGTGGTTATATCCAAACAAATGGACAAACAATGTCTGGCAGTGATAATTATCAAAAATAAGTACAAGGCATACGTACTTAGTCATGGAAGGTCTTGGGACAGAGAAATGAATAATGGGTATCTGGGAGTAGACTCTTCGAGGCAAAGGGAACAGGTACAAAGGCCCTAAGTAGATGGCACGGAGGATATAGTAGCTTGACAGGAGTAATCAAGAGAGCAAGGCATAATAAGAGATAAGGTTAAGCATGTCCCAGGACTGAATCATGGAGTCCTGTAAATTATGGTAAAAGCTTAGGGTTTTCTCTTGAGATAAAAACTTACTGGAGGATTCTGAGCAGAGTAGTGACATGATTTAATATTTTAAGAAGCTGCTAGGTACAAATTAGACTATATAAAGATTCTGGATGCTATCTGGAGAGGGAGGCAACAGAGGAAGCAGGGAGCCCATTAGTCTATCATAGTAATCCAAAAGATTATACTGCACTAGACTACTAGGTAGTGATGGAATAGTGAGAAGTGGCCAATATCAGGACAGCAGAGCCAACAGGATTTCCTCACAGGTTGGATGTGGAATATAAAAGAAAACAAGAGTCTCAAATGAAGCTAAAAATTTTAACCTAATTATTTGGGGAAATGGCATTACTTTATACCAATATGGGAACAAAACAGAGAAATTTTGCGGGGGAAGAAATTAAGAGTTTAGTTTTGGACATATTAAATTTGAGATGCCTATTAGATCTCAATGGAAAAGTCATACAGACATCTGAATATGTGAGTGTAGGGTTCAGGAGAATGTTCTGGACTGGAGATATGTATTTGGGAACTATCAGCAGAAAAATGGAATTTAAGGCTATAGCACTAGACAGACAGTCTTGCAAGTAAGAGTAGGTACTCTTAGAGAATCAGTTTCTAGAACCAATTTTGGGGAATTCCAACATTTACAGGTTGTGATAAGAAGCAGCAGGAAAGGGGAATGAGAAAAATAAAAAAGCAATACGTTTTAAGGAGGATGTTTTGATTCACTGTGTTAAACCCGTATAAGCAACAATAATAAAAAATAATAATCATTGGGTTTAGGGATATGGAGATGACTGGTGAGCCTAAAAAGGACAACTTTAATGGAATGGTGATAAATGTCCAAAGTGGAATTCTTTCTTGTGCACTCTCACTCTCTCTCTCACAAAATTAATAAACTTAAAAAAAATGGGGCACCTGGCTGGTTCAGTTGTTAAATGTCCCTTGGTTTCAGCTCAGGTCATGATCTTATGGTTTGTGGGTTTGAGCCCCATGCTGGACTCTGCACTGACAGTGAGGAACCTGTTTGGGATTCTCTCTCTCCACACTCTCTGCCCCTCCCCTGCTTGTGCACTTGCTCTCTCTCTCTAAAAATAAATAAATACACTTGAAAAAAAATAGAATGGAAGCCATGTTTCAGCACACTTATATGCTAATAGATGATCCAAAAGAGAGGAAAACAGGGGTGCCTGGGTGGCTCAGTTGGTTGAGCATCTGACTTCGGCTCAGGTCATGATCTCCCAGTTTGTGGGTTCGAGCCCTGCGTCAGGCTCTGGGCTGATAGCTCAGAGCCTGGAGCCTGTTTCCGATTCTGTGTGTCCCTCTATCTCTGCCCCTTCCCTGCTCATGATCTGTCTCTCTCTCTAAAATAAATAAATGTTAAAAATTTTTTTTAAAAAAGAGAGGAAACAATTGAGATAATTAGAGGGACAAACTCTTTTAGGTGGTAAAAGGGAGCGCCTGGTGGCTCAGTCGACTTCGGCTCTGATCATGATCTCACACTTCATGAGTTCACGCCCTGCATCGGGTTCTGTGCTGACAGCTCAAAGCCTGGAGCCTGCTTCAGTTTCTCTGTCTCCCTTACTCTGTTCCTCCCTTAGTTGCACCCTGTCTCTCTCTCTCTCTCAAAAATAAATAAACATTAAAAAAATTAAAATAAAAGGGAGTACTAATTGTTCATCCATTATAAAAGAAGCGAAAGCAGAATATGTGGATAAAGCAGTAAGTAGACTGGCATTTTGATAATGGGAATATGAGGTTCTCAATAAACTGAAAATGAGAAAGAGAGAAATTTGGAGATGTTAAGAGAGAAAAAGCAAAATATTATTCTACAAAAGTACAGACAAGTGAAGTGTAGAAGGACTGATGTGCAATATTGAGAGCCCACTTGAGGTTTGTTGTCAAATTTAACATGAGACCAGACAGCATTGTTGTGTATTTTGTTCCAGCCATCTGTTGCTTCTTAGATATAGGTATGTAGCAAAACAAGAATGAATTTTAACTAGGGTCACAACTTTGTTAAAAGACGACAGAGGAAAACGCAATAGAGAACTTAGAGTTAAATCAAGGGAATGATTATAGTAATAGGGCCATGGAATTTGTGTTAGGTACAGGGAAATGAGGACAAGAGAGAGTTGATGAACTAAAGGTTGCCTTGGTAAGGTGGTGTATTGATGATGGGGGAAGGAAAAGAGTGCTAGAGGTAGAATGATCTAGAAAGACAGGAGTTGGTGAGAGTAGGATTCTTGAAAGTGAAAATCTAGTGCATGTATTGACAAAGACAAGGTATGAGTGTGACTAGAGTAGAGGGTAAGGGAATGGTTACTTAAGATCAAGAATTTAAGGAAGCTGGAGGCATCTAGGTGGCTCAGTCAGTTGGATGTCCAACTATTGGCTTCAGCTCAGGTCATGAACTCACAGTTTGTGAGGTCGAGTCCCGCATCACGCTCCACGCTGACAATGTAGAACCTGCTTAGAATTCTTTCTCTCCCTCTCTATGCCTCTCCCTAGCTCTATCAATATAAATAAACGTAAAAAAAAAAAATTCAAGGAGGCTGAATCGATCATCTATATGGATGTTGGTGTCACCAGGGTTGATGACAGAAGTAGTAGCAGAGGAAAATGTAACAGATATTAAACACTTCAGTAGTAATGCAAGGTCATTATTATGTTGTATTTTATGTGACCATAACAAGAGACTGATAAAGTTTAACAACACATACTTCAAAGAAGCTGGGGCAAGGGATGGGTTCTGTTAAAGAGAAGGAAGGAAAATCGCCTGAAACAATAATGAGGAACAGAAAAGACATTATTTCATCTCAAGGTCCAACAAGGTGGGATATGGGAGAAAAAAGAACCATCATTTAAGAAGTCATAATTTGGTTATAGTAAAGTTAAGAAAAGTTCACAGAAGACTTAGAATATAACATTTTCTGATGATATACACTTGAGTTCAAGAGGGCACAATGTACTGTTTGAAGAACTAGACATGAGAGAGATAAGATCAAAATTAGGGGATTTATAGAACTATACAGAGATGAGTCTTAGGAGGCTTGGCCTTCTTGTAGTAAGATAAACAGCACTGTAGCAATGATAGCATTAGTGCTGTGGGATCTCCCATTACATTTGTCATCAAATTTTGTTCAAACCATCTCACACATTTTTAAAGCAACATCTAAAATTTTTCATTTTAAGTCTAAATAGTTGCAAGTAATGCAATTCCCAAGAATACACTGAAACATAAAACTGTAACGGTTATGTTACTTTCAAATTTATACAGTTTTTTTTTAAGATTTTATTTTAAAGTAAACTCTAAAGGGCCAAGACGGTGAACAGCATGGAAGGTTTTTTTTGCGTCTCTCATCCCTTAAATATAGCCAAATCAACACTAAAAAATCTCATATACCTAGGAAACTGATCTGAAGATTAACACAACAATCTGCACAACCTGAACACAAAACTCGACACGAGAGGTGAACTGGAGGAGAGAGAAGCCGTGGAGGGCAGGCTGTTTCTGTTTGTGGAGAGAGGATGGAGACAGGAGAGTATGGGAAAAGCAACCACCCACTGCCATGCTGAAAACAGCTGGAGAGAAAGTGGAAGAGTAGAAACAGCCACAAGGAACTGAACAAAAAAGGGAAAAGGAGAAAGGAAAGGGTTTAAATTCCATTAAGACTCTAAAAACAGGGGGAGCATGGAGTCTGAACTCCACAGCTTAATACCTGGCAGAGCTCTGATGGGAAGGGCAAATCCCCAGGAACAGAGAGCGGGGTCCAAGGGGTCCTTGGGCCACATGGGAGTAGCAGCTTCCCTGCTGGGAAGACATTTGGTAGAGGCTGTGAGGCCTCCAAATAGGCAAAGGTCCCAGTGGACCCCAGAAAACAACCACATTTGCTGGTGTTGGAATGAGGATGTTAAGGGTGAAGCCTGGTTCCAGATGTATGTTGTGATTTACCATACTCTGCGAAATGCTGCTATGACATGAATGCGTGACCTTTTTCTGAGACAGGCTGGCACCTAGCCACAGTCTCTGGGCTTTGGCAGCAGCATGGTCTCATGAACATTACTGGGGGCGGACCACCACCTGTCCATTGCTCTGTGAGACCCTCCCCCAGAGAGTCTGAGCGGGTCAAAGCTGCAGTTCCTCAGAAGTAAGGGGTTGAGAAACACAGCCCCATCTGGGATAAAACTCAGGAGAGACGTGCTGTCTGGCAGCCTGACAGCTTGGTCATGGACAGTATAAAAGCAGGGAATGGATGGAAGCCAGAAACAAAAGAGGTGAGCACAGAAGTCTGATACTAGAGACTGGGTAGCTGGGTGATGCCATTTTTACCCCTCCCGCACATGCGCATACATGCCTACATGTGGCACAACAATCCACTCCAGTAAGCTAAGCAGTGCCATTTAGTGGACCATGGAGCTATTACACTATGCCCTGCTCAACTGGGCCAGCCTTGCTCTTCAGGAACACCACAAGTCTCTCTTCCTGCTTAGTTTACAGACTATGAAGTGCTTCATAGTTTGACCTCTAGGGGAAACAGGATGTAATTTCAATCATTTCATTCTGTTCACTGGTCCACCTATTCAATTTTTTTTCTTTTCCTTTTCTTATTCTTGAATACAGAAAAAGAAAAACTTTATTTTTATTTTCCATTTTACTAAAAAGATATTTAACTTTTTCTACTGTATATTTTGGTTTTTTGTAAACTTTTAAAAATACACTTTACTTTCATCATTTCATTTTATTCTATTTCATTGTACTCATTTTTTCAAATTTTCAAACGTTTTCTTGCCCCCTTTTATCTTTCCCTTTTCCCTCTAATCTATCAAGACTCTTTCACAACCACACCAAAACATCCTAGGATCTAGATCTTTTATTTGATTTTTTTGTGTTGTTTTTAATCTTTATTTGTTTTAATTTATAATTCATTTTTTCCCCTCTAAAATGACAAAATGAAGGAATTCACCCCAAAAGAAAGAACAGGAAGAAATGACAACCAGGGACTTAAAACAACACAGATACAAGCAAGATGTCTGAACCAGAATTTAGAATCACAATAATTAGAATACTAGGTGGAGTTGAAAATAGATTAGAATCCCTTTCTGTAGAGATAAAAGAAGTATAGGATGAAATAAAAAATGCTGTAACTGAATTGCAATCTTAAATGGATGCCATGTGGCAAGGATGGATGAAGCAGAGGAGCAAATCAGTGATAGAGGACAAACTCAGAATAATGAAGCAGAAAAAAAAAGGGAGACTAAAACAAAAGATAACGTATAAGAACTAGAGAAATCAGTGAGTGACTCATTAAAAAGGAATAACATCAGAATCATCGAGGTCCCAGAAGATGAAGAGAGAGAAAAAGGAGTAGAAGGATTATCTGAGCAAATCATAGCAGAAAACTCTCCTAAGCTGGGGAAAGACACAGACATTAAAATCCAGGAAGCACAGAGAACTCCCAATAGAATCAACAAAAACCAACAATCAATAAGGCATATCAAAGTCAAATTCACAAAATACTCAGGCAAGGAAAGAATCATGAAAGGAGCAAGGGAACAAAAAACCCTTAACCTACAAGGGAAGACATCAGGTTCACAGCAGACCTATTCACAGAAACATGGCAGGCCAGAAAGGAATGGCAGTATATATTCAATGTGCTAATTCAGAAAAATATGCAGCCAAGAATTCTTTACCTAGCAAAGCTGTCACTCAAAATAGAAGAAATAAAAAGTTTCCCAGACAAACAAAAATTAAAGGAGTTTGTGATCACTAAATTACCCCTGTAAAAAATTTTAAGAGGGACTCTCTGCTGGGAGAAAAGAAACGAAATGAAACGACACAGAACAAAACAAAACAACCAAAATGCCCAAAAGCAACAAATACTAGACAGGACCAGAGAACACCACCAGAAACTCCAACCCTACAGGCAACATAATGGCAAGACATTCATATCTTTCAGTACTCACTCCAAACATCAATGGACTAAATGCTCCAATCAAAAGATATAAGGTAACAAAATGGATTAAAAAAAAAACCAAGATTCACCTATATGCTGTTTATAAGAGACCCAGTTTAGACATAAAGACACCTTCAGATTGAAAGTAATGGGGAACCATATATCTTCCTAATGGTCACCAAAATGAAGCCAGAGTAGCCATACTTACATCAGACAATCTATGTTTTAAAATAAAGGCTTTAACAACAGATGGTAAAAGGTATTATATATTAACTAAGGGGTCTATCCACCAAGAAAGCCTAACAACTGTAAATATTTATGCTCCAAATATGAAAGCACACAAATATATAAATCAATTAATCACAACATAAAGAAATTCATTGATAATAATACTGTCATATTAGGGGACTTTAACACCCACTTACAGCAATGGACAGATGATCTAAAACAGAAAATTAACAAGGAAACAGTGGCTTTGAATGACACATGGACCAGATGGACTTAACTGATATATATATAAAACATTTCATCCTAAAGCAACAAGAATACACATTCTTCTCAAATGCATATAGACCATTCTCCAGAATAGATCACATACTGGATCACAAACAAGGCCTCAACAAGTACAAAAAGATCAAGACCATACCATGCATATTTTCAGACCACAATGCTATGAAACTCAAAATCAACAACAAGAAAAAATTTGGAAAGACAACTATACTTGGGAGACTAAAGAACATCCTACTAAGAAGTTAAAGAGGAAATTAAAAAGTATGGAAGCCAATGAAAATGATAACACCACAACCTAAAACCTCTGGGACGCAGCAAAGGTGGTCATACGAGGGAAGTATATAACAAGCCAGGCCTTCCTATAGAAGAAAGGTCTCAGATACACAACCTAACCTTACACATTAAAGAGCTGGAAAAAGAACAGCAAATAAAACCCCAAGTCAGTAGAAGACAGGAAATAATAAAGATTAAAGCAGAAATCAATACTATGTAAAACAAAACAAATAAACAAACAAAACCACACACACACACACACACACACACACACAACAAACAGTAGAAGAGATCAATGAAACCAAGCGCTGGTTCTTTGAAAGAATTAATAAAATTGATAAACCACTAGCCAGTTGGATCCAAAAGAAAAAGGAAAGGACCCAAATAAATCAAGAATGAAAGAGGAGCGATCACAACCAACAGCAGAAATACAAACAATATTAAGAGAATATTCTAAGGAATTATACACCAATAAACCCGGCAATCTGGAAGAAATGGACAAGTTTCTCAAAAAACATATACTACCAAAACTGAAACAGGTAGAAAGAGAAAATTCAAACAAACCCATAGCCAGTAGAGAAGTAGAATTAGCTATCAAAAATTTCCCAAAAAACAAGAGTGAGGGCTGGATGGCTTTCCTGGGGAATTCTACCAAACTTTTAAAGAAGAGTTAACACCCATTCTTTTGAAGCTGTTCCAAAAAATAGAAATGGAAGGAAAACGTCTAAATTCATTCTTTGAAGCCAGCATTACCTTGATTCTAAAACCAAAGACACCACTAAAAAGGAGAACTATATAGATCAATTTTCCTGATAAACATGGATGCAAAAATCCTCAAAAAGATATTAGCCAACTGGATCCAACAACATATTAAAAGAATTATTCACCACAATCAAGTGAGATTTATACCTGGGATGCAGGGCTGGTTCAATATCTGCAGAACAATGTGATACATCACATCGATAGTAGAAAGGACAAGAACCACATGATCCTCTCAATAGATGCAGGGAAAGCATCTGACAAAATATGGCATCCTTTTTTGATAAAAACCCTCAAGAAAGTAGGGTTAGAAGGCTCATACCTTAAGCTCATAAAAGGCATATATGAAAGACCCCACCAAAAAACTGCTAGAATTGATCCATGAATTCAGCAAAGTCACAGGATATAAAATCAATGCACAGAAATCAGTTGCATATGTATACACCAATAATGAAGCAACAGAAAGAGAAATCAAGGAATCAATCTCATTTACAATTGCACCAAAAACCATAAAATACCTAGGAATAAACCTAAGCAAAAAGGTGAAAAATCTATACACTGAAAACTACAGACGACTTAGGAAAGAAATTGAAGAAGACACAAAAAAATGGAAAATTTTCCTAATGCTCCTGGATAGGAAGAACAAACAATGGTAGAATACCAAACTACCCAAAGCAATCTACATATTCAATGCATCCCTACAAAATAACACCAGCATTCTTCACAGAGCTAGAACAAGCAATCTTTAAATTTGTATGTAACCAGAAAAGATCCTGAATAGCCACAGCAATCTTAAAAGAGAAAACCAAAGCTAGAGACATCACAATCCCAGACTTCAAGATATATTACAAAGCTGTAATCATCAAGACAGTAATGTACTGGTACAAAAACAGACATTCAGATTGATGGAACAGAATAGAGAACCCAGAAATGGACCCACAAACATATGGCCAACTAATCTTTGATGAAGCAGAAATGAATATCCAACAGAATAGAGACAGTCTCTTCAGCAAAAGGTGCTAGGAAAACTGGACAGCGACATGCAGAAAAATGAACCTGGACCACTTTCTTACATCATACACAAAAATAAACTACAAATGGATCAAAGACCTAAATGTGAGTCACGAAGCCATCAAAATCCTGGAGGAGAAAACAGGTAAAAACCTCTTTGTCCTCGGCCACAGCAAGTTGTTCCTCAACACATTTGTGGAGGCAAGGGAAGCAAAAGCAAAAATGAACTACTGGGACCTCATCAAGATAAAAAGCTGCACAGTAAAGGAAAACAATCAGCAAAACTAAAAGGCAACCGATGGAATGGGAGAAGATATTTGCAAATGATATATCAGATAACGGGTTAGTATCCAAAATCTATAAAGAACTTAACTAAAGATGCCCCCCCTCAAAATAATCCAGTGAAGAAATGGGCAAAAGACATGAATAGATACTTCTCCAAAGACATTCAGATGGCTAACAGACACATGAACAGATGCTCAACATCACTCATCATCAGGGAAATACAAATTAAAACCACAGATGCTCAACATCACTCATCATCAGGGAAATACAAATTAAAACCACAGTGAGATACCACTCCCACCTGTCAGAATGGCTAACAGTAACAACTCAGGCAACAAGAGATGTTGGTGAGGATGTGGAGAATGAGGATCTCTTTTGCACTGCTGCTGGAAATGCAAACTGGTGCAGCCACTCTGGAAAACAGTATGGAGGTTCCTCAAAAAATTAAAAATAGAACTACCCTATGACCCAGCAATTGCACTACTAGGTATTTATCCAAGGTGTACTGATTCAAAGGGGCACATGCACCCCAGAGTTTATAGCAGCCCTATTGACAACAGCCAAAGTATGGAAAGAGCCCAATGTCCACGACAGATGAATGGATAAAGAAGATGTGGTATGTGTACAATGGACAATTACTCAGCAATCAAAAAGAATGAAATCTTGCCATCTGCAACTCTATGGACTGAACTGGAGGGTATTATGGTAAGCAAAATTAGTCAGAGTAAGACAAATATCATATGACATCACTCATATGAGGAACTTAAGATACAGAACAGATGAACATAAGGGAAGGGAACCAAAAACGATATAAAAACAAGGAGGGGGACAAAACATAAGAGACTTTTAAATAGAACAGAGGGTTGCTGGAGGGGTTGTGGCAGGGGGAAAGGCTAAATGGGTAATGGGCATTAAGGAATCTAGTCCTGAAATCACTGCTGCACTAAATGATAACTTGGATAGAAGTTAAAAAATAAATAAAAAAATAAATAAAAATAAAATAATCTTTACACCCTACATGGGCTTGAACTTACAACCCCAAGATCAAGAATCACATGCCCTACTAGGCCAGCCAGGTGCCCCTCAAATCTAGATGCAATTTCAATACCACCATCATCCTTTTAAAAATTAACTGACAAACCTACAACAATTAGAAAATATACATTGTATCTTTCTCCTTGAACCTGTATTTCAGGTTCAAGATGTGGTATATATTCACGATGGAGTACTACATGGCAATGAGAGGGAATGACATATGGCCCTTTGTAGGAAAGTGGATGGACCTTGAGGGTGTCATGCTGAGTGAAGTAAGCCAGGCAGAGAAGGACAGAAACCATGTTTGCACTCATAGATCTAGCAGGAAAACAAGAGAGACCTAATGGAGAACCAGGGAGAACGGAGGAGGGAGAGAGAGTTGGGGAGAGAGAGGGATGCAGAACTTGAGAGACTATTGAATGCTGAGAATGAACTGAGGGTTGAGGGGGGAGGGGGGAAAAGAGGTGGTGGTGATGGTGGAGGGCACTTAAGGGGAAGAGCACTGGGTGTTGTATGGAAAACAATTTGACAATAAAATATTATGGAGAAAAAAAAATTAACTGACAAACCTACAACAATTAGAAAATATACATTGTATCTTTCTCCTTGAACCTGTATTTCCATTCCACTTCATTCAGAAAATTTATCCTACTGTCATATAGTGTGATGATTCTCCTACTTTCAACCCACCGCACTTTTCACTAGGCCACATCGCCTCTATACTAAATAATAATAAAACACAAATATGCGGCCACTGTTAATGAGAGAGCTTTGGAGCTCAAGCTCTTGAAGAATAGGGGTAAAAACACATTGGCCTTAAGTTTTCCTACCTTAATTTCTTTAACTTCATCTGTAAGAGTTTGAAGTGTACTTGGAGGAGAAGGATTTGAAGCACTTCTTTTTGATTTCCGAGGTATTGTTATATGAAATCTTGGAGTTGCGAGCACGATTTTACATGTATCATTCATGGAATCCAGAAGATGAGTCTCTGTGGGCACTGGGTTCTCATATCCTTCCTTAATTTCCTCTTGTGAAGTCCTTTCTGTTGCCACCTTACTATCAGAAACCATTAACTGCTCATCATTTTTAACAGGAACACAGTTAGTATTGAGAGTCCCAACAGTAGTATTTTGGGATTTTTCAATGACAGATTCAACACCTTCTAAAACAAAGGTGTCCTTTTTAGACCTAGTGGTTACAAATGTTTTCTCCTTTGAGTGATGAATTTGTTTAGCCAACTGAGCTCTAGGTAATGCCTTATTTGAGAATCCTGCAGCTGAAACATTTTCATGTTCTTGGTTCAAAAACGGAACCTCTGCAAAAAATACAAAACCAAACAAAATTTATAAAAGAATCATATGAAACTAAAAGAGAGAAACAGTAATATAAAACTGTTTATGTACAAAAGAAGTCTTCAGGTTAGGAATGCTCCACCTTCTTCTGTCCAGTGTTTCTCTGAAATGGATTGCCTACATGGGGAGGATAATTATCTAGACTGTTTAACTATACATTCAACAAAAGAAAAAGCACTTTACCATAAGTTAAATTATGCATAGGTACTTTCTTTTCCTGCTGACATTAAATCTTTTGCTTTATCGGAAAGAAAGTACTATTTAATGATTCTACAGGAAATTTTTGCACTGAAGTTGAGTTTTTTTTAAAGAAAGAAAATTGAATTGTATTAGTCACTGAGAAGAAAAAAATGCCTTTTTAAAATCTTAAAGACTTACATTCAGTAACGATCAGATCAATATAGCACACTTCTGTAACATAGGAGCTCCATTTCTTGTTTTATTATCTCATGCTTTCATCCCATTCTATCTACATTACACTGAGAACTTTTTCAAAACTCTACATGTTATAACTTGCCAGCTCTCGACAAAAGTGTATTACTAGAAGCTTAGAGATCTGGAATAAAATTCTGGTGCTCCAACAAATCAGAAAGGTATATCTTAAGTTATATATGAAGTAGCATCCAGTCTTGAAAATTCTGCTTCTAGTGCTGTAAATTTCTAAAATGCTGAAAGAACAGCCACAGAGTTGTAGCTTATATGTTAAAAGTCAAAATGTTGTGACTCAATAGCAGACACAATCATAATTTATAACTCTTTGACATCTCTTTAGTAGGCCTTATCAACTAGACAAGTAGAGACTAATAATATTGCTTACACTTTATTCTACTTTGCATCCTAGATGGTTTAAGTTTTATTTCTTCATAGTCAACATTCTTTCACACAAAAAGGGGAACATAACAGACTTAAAATTAGAGGAAAAACTCAATTATTTTCTTTTATATATTTCATTTCAAATATTAAAATTGAAAAAAATTGGTAGTGATTTTCCTTAAGTATCCAGCTTTAGCCTTAAAATCTTAATATGAAGATTTTATCATAATAACAAGTGTCATAAAAGGATAAGTTTCTTTTCCTTTAACTGATTCTTTTAGAAATGGCAAGGCAATGCAGTAAAGACAAGCAGGTAATTCAATCAGACATAACATGCTATCAAATCTGGGTCTTTTATTTTAAAGCACAAAGTCCATGCAGACTCTCCAAAAGGTCTCTGAAATTACACACGAAATTTGTTTGTGTATATGTGTATATATATATATATATATATATATATATACACACACACACACACACACACACACACACACACATTTCCTGAGGAAAGAGTCATCTGATTCTTATAGCAGTTATTTCTTCCTCTCTAGTTCCACTTGACAAATAAAATGTGTTTTAATGTGCCTTATTTCATTTGCTACTCCCTTTTCTCCCAGACTGTATGAAACAGATTGTGTGTACTCACCAACCTCTATCCTAAATCTAATCCTTAGAATACTCGTTTTATGTTAAAATAGATCACTGTCTCTGATATACAACAATATATCCACAATCTATTTTATAGTAAAGAGCATGGGCTTTCAAATAGATACTTGTATTAACTCTTAGCCCATCGCTTATCATATGTGACGGGACCGACATAACCTTTTTGTAAGCCCCATTTTTCTAGACTATTAAATGAGCATATACCTAGAGTGTCTGCAGGAAGGATGGATTATTATGAGATAATACATGCAAAATATATTTATCAATTACTGTAACACATTAAAAAGCTTAACTTCTTTTTTTAATGTCTTTATTTTGAAAGTCAAAGAGTGAGTGGGAGAGGGGCAGAGAGAGTGGGAGACACAGAATCGGAAGCTAGCTCCAGGCTCTGAGCTGTCAGCACAAAGCCCAATGGGGGGCTCGAACCCACAGATTGTGAGATCATGACCTGAGCTGAAGTCAGATGCTTAACTGAGCCACTCAGGTGCCTCTAAAAAACTCAACTTCAAATGTCTCAAATTCTGACTACTTCCTATCTTTCCAGATTATCCTTTCAAATCCAAAGACCATCCTAACAAGACTTACACTTCTTTACACTTCCTCATTTCCTTCAGGTCCTCTTTTCTCTGTAAAACTAACTTAAATTTCATGGTCGCCTTACACACATACCTCAACTCCTTTGTCTTCTTCACTCTATCTGATAAAAATACAATCCTAATAAAATCCAACTCTCTGCCTATTCCTGAGCAGAGAATACAGCTAAACAGGGCTGGAAGAAAACTTATAACCATATTTATTGCTCTCATTTAAATTCATGCTCACAAGTTTCAACTAGGTCCTTATTGTTGCCCAAGAAATAAAATGTAAGCCTAGACCATTTACTCTTCCACTATCCTGCATATTCAAACCTCTACCTCCTCAAACTTTAATACCTGCTTCCCAGGCTTACCCCCAGCTGATGACTTTCCTTCCCACTTCAGATTATTTCTCCAGTCATACAACACTGCCTATCTTCTTGTTTATGATCTATTTATGATCCTAGCTAAGGCCAAAACCTCCACTTTTAGATTCGGTTCCCTTTCAACTACTCAAGAGTATTATCGTACTACCCATTTTAGTTTTTCCTTCCCTATTGGATCATTTCTGATAGCATACAAAAATGTTATTTCATCATACATTAAAAACAATAAAATAACCACCTCACGCCAGTCAGAGTGGCTAAAATGAACAAATCAAGAGACTATGGATGCTGGCGAGGGTGTGGAGAGACGGGCACCCTCCTAC
>NC_043708.1:51131857-51141138 GCF_006229205.1 Suricata suricatta | reverse complement strand
CAGATAGCTGTGAAATTAGGTGATTAACTAGTTGGTACCTAACCTTCTAATTTCTGTATAAGTCTAATTACATGAAATAGAAGTGGGGGTTTTGATTTTTTACTTTGCTTTTCTGTTTGGAGTATCATTGTAACTACTGTATTGTAAATGACGGAAAATAATTGCATATGTTAAAAAAATAAATTGTGTAAAAAAAAAAGATGTGGTATATATATACACAATGGAGTATTACATGGCAATGAGAAAGAATGAAATCTGGCCACTTGTAGGAAAGTGGATGGACCTTGAGGGTGCCATGCTAAGTGAAAAAAGTCAGGCAGAGAAGGACAGATACCATATGTTTGCACTCATAGGTCTAACAGGAGACCAGGAAAAACCTGATGGAGGACCAGGGAGAGGGGAAGAGGGAAAGAGAGTTGGGGAGAGAGAGGGACGCAAAACTTGAGAGACTACTGAATACAGAAAATGAACTGAGAGTTGAAGGGGAAGGGGGAGGGGGAAAAGAGGTGGTGGTGATGGAGGAGGGCACTTGTGGGGAAGAACACTGGGCATTGTATGGAAACTAATTTGACAATAAACTATTAAAAAAAACCCAATAAAATATTTTAAAACCACACTGCCCATATTTCTCTGCTCTCTTCTAAGAGTTGTCTATATTCACCACTGTCAATTTCTCTCCCTCTCTTGAACTCTCTTGAATCATGTTTTTGCTCCTATCACTTCAACCAAACTCCCCTCAATAAAGCCACAATGACCCTATTGTTGCTAAATCCAGCACTCAAATCTCATCCTTCATCTTACTTGACTCATTAGCAGCATTAGATACACCCAAAGACCCCTTCTTTAAAGCATTTTGTTCCTTTGGCTTCCAAAGTATCATTTCCGGTTTTTCTTCTTCCTCATCTTCTTCTTGTTGCTTTCACTACATCTTTTACTTTAAATTCTAAATTTTGGGGTGCTCCAGGACTCATCATTTAACGTTTTCTCTTTCTACACTTACTCCTTGATGATCTCCTTTAACAATTCTTCAAATACCATTTAGGAGCTAATGATTCCCAAATGTATTTTTCTCACCTGAACCACTTCCCTAAATTCCAATCAATTTTTTCAACAGCCTAATTTACATCTACACTTGTTTTTATGTATTTATAATTTTTTTAATATTTACTTTTGAGAGAGAGAGACAGAGTGCGAGTGGGTGATGGGCAGAAAGAGAAGGAGACAGAATCTGAAGTAGGCTCCAGGCTCTGAGCTACCAGCACAGAGCTGGACGAGGGGCTCGAACTCAAGAACTGTGAGATCATGACCTGAGCTGAAGTTGGACACTTAACCAAATGAGTCACCCAGGTGTCCCTACACTTCGATTTTTAATAGATCTAGCAAAATTAATATACCAAAAATATAATTACAGAGCCCCCTGCCCTGTCTATTACATTTCAGTTAAATCACTATATCCTTCAAGTTACTCTAGCAGAAAACAAACTCAGAACCAATCAAACAACAAGAAAACACCCTCGAGCCACCTTTTGTATCTTTATATTCCACACCCTCTCTATGAGCTCTTCCTTCAAAATATACCCAGAATCCAAGCACGTATTATCTTCACTGCTACCACCTAAACCAAACTAACACTATCTCTCACTAGATTACTGCAGTAACTAATTCAAATTGACAGTGAGGGATATTTCTAAAATACAAGTCAGATCTTGTCACTTCTCTGCTTGGAACCCTCCACTGATTCCTGAATTTGCTCACTTAATAGCCCAAACTCTTATAGTCATCAGTAATACTCTATATTATCTGACAGTTAGTTATCCCCTCCTCCCCACCTCTGTCCACTTAGTCCATGATTTACTAACCTCATAACTGGTCCTTGAATTTGAGGAATACTCCTATTTTAGGGTATCTGTACCAGTGTTACCTTGGCTGGATTATCCTTCCCAATTCCTCCAAGATATCCATCTGTATCTATCACCTCCTTCAATTTTCTGGCTCAAATGTCATCTTCTCATTGATCCATACCCTGACCACCAGATGGAAAATTCCAACCTACTCCAACTCTCCCCATCACCCCTATTCTGCTTTTTCTTTCCATAGCACTTCTCTTCTATTGTACCATAAAAACTACTTATTTAAATTTCTCTCTCCCACACCTGAACATGAGCTAGGGCTGGAATTTTTGTCCATTTTGTTCACTCATATCCTGATTACCTAAAACAGCATAAGACACAGTAATCATAATACATTATAGCTTTGCAACCAACATATAATAAAACTAACCTCTTGATGAACTGTTATCTGATTGGAAGGATTTGTTGTTTTCCTTTTCTTCACAGACGTAGGTATGCTGCAATACTCTTTTCTCAGCTCCTTTAGAAGTGAAAATTTTCTTCTCACTTTTTGGTGGTTCCAACAAACTACTGTTGCCTGATGCTTGTTCTTGTTTGTCACGCAGTACTTTTTCTTTCATTCTTTGAAATATTTTTCCTGGTGATTCATAGGTTGTTTTATTTTTTAATCTATCCTTGTTGGGCTTTATAGCACTGATATCAAGAGAGCTGTTAGAGGAAGTAGCCTCGGCTAGCATGGTAGAATGAAATATTTTTTTATTATTAAAATTTGCCATTTCTAGGAAATGAGTCTTTTTGTGGTCATTCAATTTTAAAGAGGGGTTCTGATATTTTGCCAAGTCTTTTACAGGAGTAAGTGTGCCTGCAGGAATGCTGTCAAAAAAGATTGCATGCATGGGCATATTTCTTCCTTGAGAAGATGTCTCTGAAGGCAAAGGAAGTCCTGGATGTTTCAAAGGTGTTGCAATCATCTTGATAAACAGCAGCTAGTTTTCTCTAACAGATAATTCACTTAACTGTAATTTTCAGGATAGTAGACCTTTAGCAGAGGTCCAGAAGAACCTGTAGTTCAATGTAAAATCAAACTTTACCAAGTTCTGATGCAAAAACCTTATTTGCTTTCCATAACAATATTATACTATGGATTAGTTGATTCATAACAGCACTGGAGAATCTATAGCTCACAAATCTAAGGTTTTATATTTTTGTTAAAGTCTCATTTTATTATTTTAGATGAGCAGTTGGTCTTTAAGTTTACTTCTCTAGAAAAAGCAGCATTCATCTAATCATCTACTTATAAACCCTAAGAATTGAATATTGAGTATTTGATTTCTAAATATACTTGGACCTCAAATCCTGCAGGTTCCAATCTAATATTTACATCAAAAAGCATTAAATTACACCTGCATATGGTACTATATTAGACTACAAAAGATTAAATTTCACAAACATAACTTTTCCCTTTAAGCACTTAAACTTAAGGCAGCTGCTATGATATGTCCTAATGAAAGCAGAAAAATTCATTCAATTTTTTAGCTAAATCATCCCCAATCCTGATTTTCTTGTGCTGCAGAACATTTTAACCATGAGGTCTTTGTTGAAATACTCTCAAGTCAAAAGTAAATTATACTCATTATGATTTTTTAAAAAATTTAATGCTATTTAGAATTTTTAGAGGCAATCATGTATTTGAGGATACAAGTCTTAGACTTGTTTTAGCTTGTTTTTATAAATACATTTTATTTCCCACACCTAGGAATTAAGATTCTAGGTGACCAACCATACAGTTGCAATCTATTACTTAGTAAATAAATAAAAGATTTCCACCCAAGGTGCTTGGAACTTACTAATTTCAACTTACTGCATCTCCTATTGCTGAATTTACAACTAATTGGTCTTTAACATCATATAAACATAAAAAGCCACCACAGAAAATATTATTCAGTCCTATCAAAGACTCAGCTATCTTTATCTACATAGCTTTTGTGAGAAATAGGCAAGCTAAAAATTCATACACAAGTAGAATTTTATCCAATAGTTTATAAGAGGAAAAAAAGGAAATATTCCTCAAAAACAAGACTCAAGGCTATCTTGGGTCTAGGCTTGTAACAACAAAAATCACTAAACTCTTCCTCAAAATGTTAAATCAGTAAATACTAATGCATAGATTTATAGGTTTGGCAATGTGCCAGTGATAAGAATCCTGTGCTGGGAGTTAAAATACTCACTAGCAGTTCACTTTAAACTCTCAAAATAAAAAATGAATAAATTGAGCCAATTGCACAAAAAAGGGGCAAAGTATGTGCAGGTTTATACAATCTCAATTCCTCACAACCTAAGGAAATGCTCAACAGGACGTATAAAATACAAATAAATTAGTGGAACTGAAAATGGGCCCAATCTGTAGTAGACATACACATTAGTTTTTTCATTTAAAGGCAGATAACGATGGTCCTACTGAAAGGCTTGAAGAACCAGCGTCTAACTCCTCTTTCATGTTGCCCAACCTCTTCCCTCCCGGTTCAGGGATGCTGAAGGATGGAGGTGAGCAGTCAATATCCTGAAAAACTTCAATTCCATCCCCTCTCCAAAAAAGACACACAAGATTCCTAGAAGCCCCTATTTCCCACTATGTGATAAACAGCAACTCAGCAGAAGCCCAAAGAGTTGGCAACAGTTGTCTGTGTTCAGGGTGGCTGGAAGAAGAGAGAATGTAGAGGAAAAAAAAATTACCTAGGATTTTTTCACCTATAGCTATGCAGAACAGATACAGAAGAAAACAGGAAGTCACTTGGTAGAGGCCAAAAACTCAAAGCCCCATTCTCCTAGTTAAAAGAAGAGCAAAGCAGAGAAAACAGATTATAATGCTAAAAGACTGATAAAAGAGACAGATGTTAGAGGTTGAGGATTCAGTAACATGCATTCCTAAGTTGAGGAAAAGAGCGTCCTAAAGGCCAAGCATACTTGACCGAACAAATGAAGATCACTAGCAAGCAATGGTTAGTTCCTATGTGGACTAGAGAAAGGAAGGTGAATTCTAAAACATTATGCTTGTGCTACACTAAGTGCTTAAAACTATTTGGAGAATCTAATCTTTGCGTTTATCCAGAAAATTGGCAAAAGCTGAATGTGCTAAGAAAAATTTGCTATTTATTTAAAATAAACACAGACATGCTTCAAAAATCATTATATGAAAAATTTAGCCATGAGCACTTATAGTGTATGTAAGTATATAAGGCTAAACAACTGTTATTATCATGAATAGGATTCTGAATATAACTGTTACTCTTCTTCCCAAAATTACATGAAAAGTTTTTCTAGGAATTTACTGTTATGGTAACAATAGTAATCAAATTATTATTATAATGGAAAGAGTCAAAAATCCTAAAGAACACTAACCAAACTGGGAGGTGGAGGTGGGGAAAATGAAACAAATTTTAAGCTAATTGGCAACTGACACATTTGGGGTGGGGGTAAACCCAGCACTTGACATATAATATAAATAACATTCAAAGAGACCAAATGAATCAATTTTAAAAAATGATCAACACGGAAAATGGCCAAAAGGCATGAAAGGCAATTACTAAAGAATACAAAAGGCCACCCAGGGAGTCAAATGACACTTTCATTTCACCAATAAGTGAAGAGATGCAAACTAAAACAGTGGGACTTCTTAAATTTAGAAGATTGGTAAAGACTAATTTCAAAATACAGGTGTGCATGCTGTTGATCAAGAAATTCCACTTCTAAATTTTTTTCTTACAGAAACTACTACGTAAGAGTTCAAACATATATAAGTGGTAATAACAGTGGATACTTACTGCATATGTCAGAGACTACATAACCTTACAGCAACTCTTCACAGTTCTGAAGATGTTAAACAAGTACTATACAGGAACATTCACTGAGGTACTGGAGAAATTATGAACAACCTAAAGCTTCACCACTATGGAACGAAATTCTGCTACATCCATACAATTGAATTCTATATATTCAATAAAAAGATATATGCCTCTATATGTACCAACATAGAATATAGTTAGGATATACTAAAAAGGAAGCAGTAGAACAGGACGTACAATTACAGTAAACACACAAGAGCATAAGCATAGGGGGTAATATATGGAAATTATACCAAATTCTAAACAGTGTTTAACTTTGAAGAGGAGAATGAAGGGGCCCTCCATTTTCTAAATAATTTTATTAATATCTACCTGTGTTTGCAACCAAAGTGAAATTTAACCAGAGAAAAAACAAAAACAAAAACCAAAAACCATGAGCTCGATGGATCAACTCTTTCTATAGCACTGTGGATCTTGGGGTCCAAGGGCAGTGATGCACATAAATCTTTCTATCGTAAAGCTTTTTTTCTTACTAGAAGCGATTTTAGAACAAGGGCCTAGAGCGTTCACTATCAAAACGAATCTGAACGAATAGGGGTCTACTCTCTTGATAACTGCAGTAGACACGCAACAAATATGTACACAACGAATGAGTAGTCGTGAAACTCCTACCCAAACCAGAAATGTACAGAAGTCCACGCGGACCGAGAATGCTGATGGGCTGGGACCCTCAGCGCCAGAGGGGACCGAAGGCAGGGGGCGAAGGAAGCCGGGCAAGGAGTTCATACCTTGGGTGAAGGGCGTGAAAGAGCTAGAAGGCGGCAGTCCTGGCTTGGCTTCGCGTGGGCTGGGCCGGGCGCCCCGGGGCTCGCACCTCTGGTCCAAGTCAGTTCCAGCCCCCCCGTAGCCCGGTCCCAGGTGACCCTCACCCTCTCAGCGAGGTTCCCTGACACAACAGTTTGGGAATTCAAATTTGAAGAGACCGCCCCACAGCCAGCCCCGGATTGGCGCGCTCCGGAACTGCGTCACCGTGCGACTCAAGAAAACGAGGGGTGGCCCCGTACCGCGTGGGGAACGTGGTTTCCACAACAAGTGGGTAACCCCAAGCTGCCACGAGCTCGGATCTAGTCTTCGGCGGAATTCGTTTCGCTTACACAGGGAGCGCGCCCCCAGCGCGTCCCGCCGCTCCTCCCGTCATGCTCTGGGGCAGGAAGGATTACGTCAGACGTCGGCTGCGTTCTGCGGCGCTCTGCGGTTTCTTAAGTTTGGTCTTTCTCGGCTACTGTCCTACCCTACCGTTTTGGTAACAGGTGGTGTGTGGTGTTTGTAGCCTACCAGTCTGAGGAAACAGCTTGCCGAGTACGTTTGAGAGAGCTTTCCCTGGCTACCAGAAAATTGAGAACAAAAAAGAGTGTTTTGTACTTGAAAGGATAATATACTTAATACAAAGTTACACTTGCAATGGGATGTTTAGTTTGAGCTATTTCCCCAAGAAGTGTGGTGGTTTTTGAACTTGAACTTATCGAATCCCCAAAGTTTTAATCTTCACGACTCAGGGTTGCAAAGCAGTTTGTGACCGTGGCACTTTAGGCTGAGCCCTGCCTTAAATTGCACCCCGTGATTTCTGTACTCCAACCACCGCGGAGTATTGTGCATCTTCCGCCTCAGCGCCCTGGCAAGAAGCATTCGCAGGCTGGAAGCGTCGTGCCTGGCGCCTGGTCTTGTCAGTCTTGGGGGCGGAGAAGGAGGAGCCAGAGGAGTAACAAATGTTTTCAGCCCTAAACCCTTGCAGCTCCGATCCTGCATCTTCTCTACGTTAACTCCGTCCCCCTCCCCGACAAGTCAAAACGGGACAAGAGAGATTATGCCTCATCCACGAAAATTCCTCAGCAAGCTAGAACCATATATCGCATTTCTCCGTTAACACTGGACTGAAATGCCTGTTAAGGGACATGTATGAAAGTGTATGAAATGCTTTTTGTGTGACAGAGAGACTGAGGAGATAGGCATTCATATTCCAGAGCATCTGAAACAGAAGTATGAGGGATTTCTATGTCCGATATGGAGATGGCCATGTCTCACACATTCAGACAGAGTAGGCACCTTGAAATATTAAGAGTAGAAATTCAGAAATACACAATTTCATTTTTTTAATTAGTCATTTTTCATGTGAGGAGTAGCTAGGATATACCAGACTCCAGGGTGAACAGCAACAGTGATTTATATAAGCCTGACTAATGATTTTCCAAATAAAACTGGAGAAAACCCTTTGTGGATAACAAAGTGTGATGAGAAGGCATACAGGCCACAGGACAACGTTCATCTGTCCATTGGGACATCAACATACTGCCCCGGATGGGCCCTCCTTTACGTTTTTGTCAGGAAGAGAGAGCTTCTCCAAGTCACAGGCAACCACCTGGGATAATCTGTCCGGCCCTAAGTCTGCTAATCACAGAAACAAATGCAGACCCACCTAGGGTCCAAGGGACAGACATGGGAGGAAAGGAATGGAAACCACACACTGTGTGGGAGCTGCTGCCAAAGTATCTGGGGCTGCTTAGGCTGGAGGAATATCCCCAGGACTATGGTAAGTTCCAGCAGGGAACAGTTAGTACAATTAACCATATAGCATTTGGAGGATAATTAGAAAAAAGATGCTCTTTCTTTAAGGCCAGTGATTCTCAACCAGGGGTGATTTTGGGCACCCACCTTGGGGGGACGTTTGGTAATGCCTGGAGACATGTGAATCATAATTGTCCCAACTGAGAGAAGTGCTGCTGGCATGTAGTGAGTAGAGGACAGCAATGCTACTAAACTTCCTACAATGTGCAGGGCAGTCAAGTGCCCTGCACTACAAATAATTGTCTAGTTTAAAATGTTGATAGTGCCAAGAGTTGAGAAATCATACACTTGTAAGATATAGCCCTGAAACAATTTTAGATTCTTCTCTCTCTCAGCTGTGTTCCCTTATGTAAGATGCAACTAAACAATCACTACTGCTGTGTCTGTGCCTGGAGGAGTGATGAGGATGCAGTCAAAAGAGAAGTTATCTAGGCTATGTGAGGGGAGGACCCTTCAGTGGAAAAAAACTGCCAGAGATTGCTATGCAATATAGACAATATTACAAACATTAAAATTGCAATAAGTGCTGTAAGGATATATCAGGTCAGATCCTGCAAGAAGCTGATGGTAAGATGGATTGAGGAGTACAAGAGATTTTTTGAGAGATAATGCTTGTGAAGGTTTAAGGGGTGTAAGAACACGAGTCTGAACCAAACAGACGCCATGACAGGCTTTAAGTTTCCCCTCTAAGCTAGAAGGCCTAAGGTCAGTCTCTCCCGAACTGGTTATACATTACCCGGGGCAAAAGAGACCACGTTGCAATATCCAATCAGGAAAGCCCAGCTACCTCTCCCCACATTCCGAAGGGTGAGACCTGCAGATGGGAACTTTAGATAGGACCTTGTTACCTAATGTTAAAGTTAACCCTAAATGTCCATCACCTGACGAATGGATCAAGAAGATGTGGTATATATTCACGATGGAGTACTACATGGCAATGAGAGGGAATGACATATGGCCCTTCGTA
>NC_043708.1:51097226-51131757 GCF_006229205.1 Suricata suricatta | reverse complement strand
TGTCATGCTGAGTGAAGTAAGCCAGGCAGAGAAGGACAGAAACCATATGTTTGCACTCATAGGTCTAGCAGGAAAACAAGAGAGACCTAATGGAGAACCAGGGGGAGCGGAGGAGGGAGAGAGAGTTGGGGAGAGAGAGGGATGCAGAACTTGAGAGACTATTGAATGCTGAGAATGAACTGAGGGTTGAAGGGGAAGGAGGAGGGGGGAAAAGAGGTGGTGGTGATGGAGGAGGGCACTTAAGGGGAAGAGCACTGGGTGTTGTATGGAAAACAATTTGACAAAATATTATGGGAAAAAAAAAGAAAATAATACATAATAAAAAAAATAAAGTTAACCCAATAGTCACAAAACAGGACCCTGAACTCGCTCTGTAATTGGTTAATTTCAAAGGTTCTCTAAATGTTGTAATTGGGTCCCGCCAAAAGTAATGAACACCCTGGACAATGTGTATGGTTAGAGTTACTGCCAATGCTGTTATACAATAATGATTGGATGTCACAATTTCTTGTCACTCCCCCTTCCTAAACCCCATAAAAACCCTACTCAGCCCTTGTTCGGGGCTCTCAGCACGGATCCCCTGCATTGGTGAAGGCTGTGAGACTGAACTTATCCCTAAGCCTAAGCCGTAATAATAAATGCCCTTTGCTTTTACGTGCGTGACTCGGTCTCCCTGGCGGTTTCTGGTTTTGGGGTGATATTGAAATCTTGGGCATTTCATCGGGAGTGAGAAGGATTGGGCCTGATAAATCTTCAGTCTTTGATTCCGATCTGACATTTGTGAAAGAAAAAGGGAGAAGGAAGCAGAATTGGACGGAGGGAGCCTAAGCTTGCAATGCAGATTTGACAAAGTGTTGGCTAACCCAATAGGGAGACTTGGGGTAACCCATCAGAGGTGTCTTGGAATGGGCAGAAATGGGTGGATCTTGGAATCCATTATGGTAGAGGCTGCCTGGGAGGAAGATGGCCTTGACTCAAAGTCTTAAAAAACATTTTAAGGGGTGTCTGGCTGGCTTAAGTGGTAGAGCTTGCAACTCTTGAGCTCAGGGTTGTGAATGCAAGTCACTTTGGGTGTAGAGATTACTCTAAAATCTTAATTTTTTTTTGCTAATTGATGTATAACATTATATTAGTGTCATATGTACTACACAATGATTTATGTATATATTACAAAATGATCACAATATGCCTAGTTAACATCCATCAGCACACAGTTACATTTTTTTCCCTTGTCATGAGAACTTTTAGGATCTACTCTATGTAAGCAATTTTCAAATATAGGATAAGTATTATTAACTATAGTCACCATGCTGTACATTATATCCTCGGGTTTATTATGACTGGAAGTTTGTGCCTTTTGACCACCTTCACCCATTTTGCCCATTTCTATCCCTGCCTCTGGCAACCACCAATCTGTTCTCTGTATCTATGAGTTTGGTTTTATTTTGTTTTGGTTTTAAATTTCACATTAAAATACAATCATAGAGTTTTTGTGTTTCTCTGCCCGGCTTATTTTACTTAGCATAATGCCCTCAAGGTCCATCCATGTTGCTGCAAATGGCAGGATTATCTTCTTTTCATTTGGTTAATTGTCCAACTTCAGCTCAGGTCATATACATACCATATACATACCACATCTTCTTATTTTGTTTTGTTTTAAAATTTCATATTAAAATAGAATCATCTAGTTTTTATCTTTTTCTGCCTGGCTATTTTACTTAGCATAATGCCCTCAAGGTCCATCCATCTTGTTGCAAATGGCGGGGTTTTCTTCTATATATGGCTGAATAATATCATTCTCATATATATGAATATGAATATGCTATATGTATCATACATCAGTGGGGACTTAGGTTGTTTCCATCTTGACTATTGTCAGTAATGCTGCAGGGAACATGGGAATGCATGTATCTTTTTTGAGAGAGTAATTTCATTTCCTTCAGATATACACCTGTTGGGGGCCACCGAGTTTTGGCTGCCTCAGGCAAGGATATGTCGCTCTCCAGGGAGCAACCAGAAAAACAAGATTTACATCTGGAGGCTAGGAGAGTGCATTTCCTGGTCCAGATTTTGGAGACAGTCATACTGAGCCAGACGAAAAAAGCCAAAATGAGCAAAAGATCAAACCTCATTTTGGATTATGCAGCGCTAAGCTTCCCCTCCCAGCATTGCAGACGCAAGTCTGGGCGCTTCTTTGATGCTGTGTCCGGAGTTTCAGTTTCGGTTTCCCCTTTCTCTAATAATCATTTGACTCTGTTACCTGGCAACCAACCTGGGTCAGTTCCCCACCCCAAACCCTATATAAGAGGAATTATTTTCTTAATAAAGGGGGCTTGATCAGAAATCGCTTGTCTTGCCTCACTCTCTGTGCATCCCCTTCCTGCCCTATTTCTCTCTCCCTCCCTCAGGAAAGAACCTGCAAGGATATACCCAGTGGTATAATTGCTGAATCATATAGTAGTTCTATTTTAATTTTTGGAGCAATCTCTGTATTATTATTATTATTTTCTTTTTTTAGTGACTGCACTAGTTTACAATCCCAACAGCAGTACACAAGTATTCCCCTTTCTTCACGTCCTTGCCAACACTTGTTATCTCTTGTCTTTAAAAATGTTTTTTAGGGTTATTTATGAGAGAGAGAGAGAGAGGGGGGGGGGGGAACACACTGGGGGAGGGGCAGAGAGAGAAGGAGAGAGGAAATCCCAAGCAAACTCTGCACTGTCCGTGCTGAGTCTGATGCAGGGCTCGAACTCACAAACCATGAGATCATAACCTGAGTCAAGATCAAGAGTATAATGCTTAACTGACTGAGCCAGCCAGGTGCCCCTCTTGTCCTTTAATGATAGCCATTCTAACAGGTGTGAGATGATATATCATTGTGGTTTTGATTTGCATTTCCTTCAGGATTAGGAATGTTGAGTGTCTTTTCATGTACCTGTTGGCCATTTCTGTCTTCTTTGAAAAAATGCCTACTTAGTCCCTCTGCCCTTTTTAAAATCACATTATGGGGTTTTGAGTTGAGTTGTGTGAGTTCTTCATATATTTTGGATATTAATCCCTTATGAGGTTTATGATTTGCAAATATTTTCTCCCATTCTATAGGTTGCTTTTTCATTTTGTGGATGGCTTTCTTTGCTATGCAGAAGCTTTTTAGTTTGGAGTAGTTTCACTTGTTTATTTTTGCTTTTGTTACCTTGGTTTGTGGTGTCAAAGTTTCTGACTATTTCTTGAAATATTGTTTCTTCACCATTCTTTCTCCTCTCCTTCTGGGCACTCCCGTAATGAATATGTGGATATACTTGATGGTTTCTGTAGATATCTTAGGTTCTGCTTATTTTTCTTCATTTTTTTTTCTTAATGCTCTTCTAACAGGATACTTTCAATTGGCCTCTTTCCGGGTTCACCTATTCTTTCTTCTGCCTACACAAATCTGCTATTGAAAACCTCTAGTGAATTTTTTATTTTGGTTTTTATACTTTTCAGCCTCACAATTTATGTTTGGTTCCTTCTTGTAATTTCTATCTCTTTATTGATTTTTTTCTTTGTTGAGAGATTATTCCTTTAACTCTTTGTTAAAAGTATAACTCAGTTGTTATACTTTTCAGCTTCACAATTTATGTTTGGTTCCTTCTCATAATTTCTATCTCTTTATTGATTTTTTTTATTTGTGAGAGATTATTCCTTGAACTCTTTGTCTATGTTTTTCTTTAGCAATTTGAACAGTTGACTTAAAGTCTTTCTCTAAAAAGTCCAATATCTGTGCCTCCTCAGGGCTAATTTCTCTTATGAATGGGCCATACTTTGTTGTTTCTTTACATGCTTTGTAACTTTTTAGTTCGAAACTTGACATTTGAATATTAAAATGCTAACTCTGGGGACACCTAGGTGACTCAGTTGGTTAACTGTCTGACTTCAGCTCAGGTCATGATCTCACAGTTCATGAGTTCAAGCCCTACATCAGGCTCCATGCTGGTGATCGGCCTGCTTTGGATTCTCTCCCTCTCTCCCTCTCTCTTTCAGCCCCTCCCCCATGAACACATACTCGCTCGCTCTCTCTCTCTCTCTCTCTCTCTCTCTCAATGTAAATAAAGACACTTAAAAAATGTGCTAACTCTGGTAACAGATTCTTCTCCCTCATTAGGATTTGTTTTTGTTGCTGACTTTGGGCTCTAGCTGTTTGCTTATTTAGAGATTTTTTGGACACTATTTTTGTAAAGTTGTATTCTTTGTTGTGTGTGGTCTCTGAAGTATCTGTTTCTTTAGCTTGTGTTTAGCTAGTGTTTGACAGAGATTTCCATGATCTCAAGAAGCTAGAATAGAATAGAAAATAAATGTAAAATACAATAAAATAAATAAAAATAAAATTTCATCAGAGGTGAAAGCTCAAGGTCTTTTCATGTCATTTCTGTACATGCATTCTGCCCTGGACCTGTACATGTATTTCTAAATTATTCAGTATATGCAGGCATTTTTGAATGCCCCAATTTTCCAAAGAAACTCTTTTCCAGCTTTTTCTTCCATGCTTTAAGTGCCTCAACAGTAATCTTTTGCCCCAGACAATGGCATGTTGTTCATTTTTTGACAGTTTATTGAGGAATGTCCTCTGTATGGCCATTTTTTTGGTGCTGACTGGCTTCCAACTTAAGCAAATCAAAGACAGGCCCCTTGAATCATTTTTTCAAGTAGTCCCCAGACAGATTGGAACAGACAAACACACTCCTTTGAGAATGAAATCTATTTTGCTCCCTCTGGAACCAGAGATTGGGATCCCATTCTTGGAATGGGGGATTCTGTCTTTAAGACTGCTATCTAGCCAGGAAGGAGAATTTAGGAATGGCAATTAAAAATGCTTCTCACCAAATTTTGCTACTACTTTTAAGTTGCCTCCTTTTTAATTTGGCATTTTATTGGTTGCTATAAACTTTTGACTATTTTCCCGAGTACTGACAAAGCTGATTCTAACACTTGGATTGATGTAAAAAAAAAAAAATAGATTCTTGGAAATACCTGTTTTGCCATTTTTACTTGACCAGGCTTTTTGAGTAAAGAAAATTATCTTGTAATAAAGGTGAAGAATATCTCCTTTTACCAGATCCATGTGTTCCTTACATTTTAAGGGAATGAAATACAGAGCCATCTGTTTATGTTCCACATGATTTATTTACCTTAGGGAGATAAAAAGCTTTCTCTTCTCTCAGGAGATGAAGGTGTATTACTGTAGCAGTTGTTATATAAGATCTCAGATTCATAATTTCAGGGCTCCTGAGAACCCCCTTTGTATAGGTGCAGACATAACCATCTGGCTGTTATCATATCACTCCATACAGGGAAAATAGATCTTGGGACACTAATGTGGTTATTGCTCTAAGTAGTAATAGTAAGTCCTAATCCAGAAACCTCATGTTTGCTATTAGGACAAGAAAAATAAATAAATGATTAAAATTTTATATGCCACTAAAATAATTTCACATCACACAGCAATAGGAAAACCATTTTGCAGTTGGTTTTATGATGTTAATGGATCAAGATAGCCTTCTGTGAGGCAATATTTTTAAGTTGTGGCCTAAAGAATGTTAGGGGTTACCTAGGTGAAAGAAGGGGAAAATTCCTGGCAGAAAAATCATATGGGATGATGACATTGAGATGGACAGAATGCATCTCAGGTTAGAGGGGGAGTTAAGAGTCTGATCATTTTGAAGGAGAATGTTAAGAACTCTAAGGAAAAAGTGAAGATCTTAAATGGTTTTAAGTAAGAGAATGACAAGGTCAGATTTGTTTTTTTTTAAGTTTTTAACATTTATTTTTTATTTTTGAGAGACAGAGAGACAGAGCATGAGCAGGGCAGGAGCAGAGAGAGACGGAGACACAGAATCCAAAGCAGGCTCCAGGCTCTGAGCTGTCAGCACAGAGCCCTATACAGGGCTCGAAATCATGAATTGCTAGATCATGACCTGAGCCAAAGCCAGATGCTTAACTAAGTTGCCCAGGCACACAAGGAGATGGAAAATTTTAAAACCAAACTGTCTTATTTCTGGTTTGGGCAATTTGATGGACAATGGCACCATTCATAGAAGTAGATAGAATCAGAAAAAGTATTGGTCTCAGGCTAAGCAGACATGTTTAGTTTTGGACATATTTGTTTTAAAGTTCCTGTGTAGGAACCATGTGAAATTAGCCAGTAGGCAGCTCGTTATATAGGTCTGAACATAGCATACTCATTAAGAGAATGGATTTTGGAGTCAGAGAAACCTTGATAGCAAATCCCAGTTCTTTTTTTTTTTACTCTTTCTTCATCTTCTGGCAAGTTACTCTACCTTCATTTTCTCATTTATGAGACATAATTATTGTGAGAAGTAAATAGTAAATATGTATAAAACAGACAGGGGCTGGCATATATTAAGTACTCAGTAGATGGTAGTTGATATTAATATTATTCTTATAGATCCACAATTTGAATATTGTTCTCTCTAATGTCAAATGCTGCCCCAAAGTTAAATGTGATAAGGGCTAGCTAAAGTGCAGTCTTTGGATTTACCAACAATGAGGCCTTGGGGGACTACAGGTCTTCAGTAGGGCAGAAACTCTGTTACGGTAGGTTAGGGAACAAATGGGTGGAGAATGCATGGAAGTAGTCACAGAGACTCCTTCCCACTTCTCCACCCAAGAAATGTGTAAAGGAAGGAGAGAGCAAGAAGACCATCTAGGGCTAAAGAAATGTTTTCCCCTCAAGGTTGGAAAGACTTGACTTAAGTAGGATTCTTTTTGTCGCAGAGCAAATGTTGATGAATTATTAGCCTGATACAGATGGAGAGACATTTCTTTTAGAATAAGTAGCTGGAAGGAAGGAAGGAATGGTTGGTAGAGATGAATGAGAGTGTTTAGGTAAGGAATAGTCTTAAAGTTGAAATCTCATGACTTCTATTTTTGGCTGATATTGGAAGAGAAGAGAGAACATGGATTAAAAGTGAGCTAGGAGTATTGAAATATTAAATCTTCACTATAATTGCTCTGTGAGAAGAGTGATTACATTTTGGAAAAGAAATGGAAAATGTGAGAGCTGACTTGAGAGAGAAACAGAATGATTGTTGGAGAATATTGAGCATCAGGCTAAAGCATCAGGAAAGATTTGCTTTAGCACTAATTTTCAGGATTGGCAATTTTTGTTTCTCATAAATTTTATAAGAATAGAAGAAGCTACGTAATGCTACCTAGAAGCTACACTGAAGCAAACCTGAAGCCTAAGACTTGAAATGGAACCAGTTTATAAAAGAGTCTCAAATTATTGGGAAGTAAATAGGAAATGGTTTGATTTTCCCAGTCTGTTTCCAATTGTGGTCTGTCAAATACCTTGCTCTCTAAATAGTTGCCACATTGAAAATATCTTGGCCTAATTCTGCCACCTGAAGTTCCTTGTCACTCAAAGAAACCACAATATTCCATCCCCTTCCCACTTAGGAAATGCCTAAAATCTCACTGTAGTCCTGCCTCCTTCATCTCCTCTCTGTGCTGAGATGATTCCTAGGAAATAAATTGGGAAGGAAGGAATGAGATGCTAAGACAGATTTGGTTTCTTTTTTGCTAACTCATCTGAGTCCACAGTGAGTGACTGCACTGTAGTGTCTGCAGTGGCATTTATTAAAGGCCAAGATGGCCTGCTGCCCAGATCTAATATTTAGTCTGTGGGTACCTGAGACTCTTCAACAATCAACTGGGGTGAAGCCTGGAGTCCTGCTTGGAGATGCATAGACTGGTTAGTGTCTTCATTCTTGTTTCTGACTGTTATGCCAATTGACCTAACTTCTTGATCAGCTTTTATAACTTATAGCTCGTCTTCAAGGCTCAGACCTGCTATATCATAGCCCCTAAGGTCCAATGTAAACACACATCTCACTCCTGAATCCCTTTAGTTGTCTGCTCATCGCATACCATCTTCCTGCCTTCTAAACTATACTGGCACCTATATAATTTGTTTTAGAATGTTCTCAATGGTTGTTTTCAGTCATATTTGCCAGCAAGTGGCTCTTCTTTGCTAACAAAATCTATAGATGGCGTCAGTGGCATGAGTGCCTGCACTGCATTGGAGGAGGTTCTGACTAAGTCTCTTCTGCAGTTTAACTCTGACTCCATCTTGTGGTTAAATAGGTGACTGCACTGGGAACCTTTTATTCTGATCTTGCCTGCTGCCTACTGCTCTCTTAAATTGGTTAAAGGCCATTTTGCTCAGCTTTCTTTTTTTTTTTTTTCCTGTGGATCCGGGTATGGTTTACAGTGACTAGATTGGTTCAGTGAGTGGAAGGAAGGCTCTTTCCCTGTGCCTCAAGGAAGATTTCACCTTGATATCCCACAGGTTTCCAAACCCACATCTTCAGACTAGAACTTTGCATTATGCTGCCTACCCTCCCGGTCACACACCACCTCCTTGCCCTCACCTCCTTCCCTTCAGGGACAGCCGCTCTGAAACTCTGTCCTTCTCTGCTCTTTATCTCAGTGAAAGATAGTTCATCCACTTCTGAGAATTAGAGGCTTAAGAGCAATTCTCATTCTTTTTCTTTTCTCCCCTTCGTTCCTTTATTCTGCCTCTCAATTCCGAATGACATTTAATTTTCTTTCCTCCATTCTTCTGAAACTGTCCAAGTTATGACAAGTACACTGTGAGTTGGCGTTAGTCTACTTCTGAGTCTCCTCTCCAATCACTCCTCACCTTGGAATCTAGTAACACTTATTGTTTCTAGAACACAGGAAGCTGGTTTGTACCTCTGGGCACCTATTCATGCTGTTCCCTTTTGTTTAGGAGCAAACATCTCTAGATCTTCTCTCCAGCTTGTTCAGGTTCCCTAGAGGCATCCTGCAAAATTTGCACAAGTATGTAACTGTTTGGGCCTGCAGGAAGCAGTTGGATCACATTGAAAAGCATAATGGAAGTGTACCTTGAGGAGAATTTAACGAGGGGAATATTTACAAACAGGGTCCTTCAAGGGATGGTGAAATACCCAAAGACTTAAAGCAGTTGGAAACCTTTATCTCTCCTATGCCTAAATATGTAAGGGGAAAGGACTGTGTTACTGGACCTGGAGAGATCTGTAACTGGGTATGAAGAGTACACCAAACAGCTGCTGTGTTTGAAAGTAGAAGTGCATAGCTACTGTCAAAAGTGTGTGGTGGTTGTTGGAGGATGGGGTAGGATACATAGCCCAACCCCCCCTCTTTCTACCCTTTGTTACTCTGTTGATGCCTCACTTTGGCTGATTTCAAGTGAAAACCAAAGTCAAAAGGAGCCTGGGTGATGCAGTCCACTGACGTATCCTCCCGGAACAGGGCAGAGAATGGTGGAGAGCTAAACAGAGAACAGTCAGCACCGAGCCTAAACTTGTCTGCTAGTGTTCCCTGAGAGGAACATGGGGAGAAGGCTGGGGATGTCACCTTTCAATATGAAGACTTTCATATAATCTGTTTTCAGATGCAACTAAACCCTCAGCTTTAAACAGGGGTCCCCAAGTCTTAGGATAAGGAAGAAGGTCATGGAAACTTTTTTTTTTTAATGTAGACTCTAAAGCGTTTCTCCTATTTGTAGCTCAATTCCACACTTTGCCTTCAGATATACCTGAAGCATAATTATAATTTCTGAAATTTTCTGGGATTTGTGATATGAATTAGCTTGCTTCTTACTAGCTTCCTTACCCCTGCAGGTTAGGTCTCTGATATATCTTGTCCATTAGGTCAGTTTTCACTGAAACATTTCACTAAAGACATTAGCTTTACTATTTCTGGTCAGGAAACAAATCTGCAATCAGTCTAGAGAAAGGCATCGTTTCTATCTTTCAAGACTGTTTTCTATATAACCATCCTTGAAAAGATATGCTGGAACAAAAGCTGTTAATGCCTCTGTACAATATGTGCAGAAGCTCACAGGATTACTGGGAAATTGTCTTCCAACAGCAAGGAGGAAAGAGTCAATTCATGGATTGGCCATTTTTGAAAAGAGGAATGTTTTTCTGAACTTCTGTTTGGTGGACACTCCACATCTCTGGCAAAGTATGCATTATTTTTTTTTACTCCCTTTCAGGCAGTTTGTTTCATGAGCAGAATTTAAATGCTTTCCTCATTTAAGTTCCATATGTCTCAGTAAGGATGATTTCTCTCAGACTCCAGCATTGAAATACTCTGTTTTAGTTTTTGTTATTGATGAGGTTGTGTGTGTGTGTGTGTGTGTGTGTGTGTGTGTGTGACTTCATAATATATTTAATTGGAAAGTTGGGAAAGGCTAAACAGAAGGAATGAGTAAAAAGCTTGGAAAACCTTTATCATTCTTTGTAGCCGAATTTGACCAAGGGTTAGCTTTCTAGTTATGTTTCCCTGGAAACCTAATAAAGGCAGAATGTCAACTGTGTGAGCAGCAATGTTGTTTTTGGTAAAAATGACCCTGATTGGTGAATTCACCTAGACTAGGAAAGTTGTGAGCTATAAATTCCTATAGTGAAGCCAAAACTTCAGGATTTTCTGTTTTTTAAAAAAATTTTTCAGTGTTTATTTATTTTTGAGAGAAAGAGAGACAGAGCATGAGCAGTGAGGAGCAGAGAGAGCCAGTGACACAGAATCTGAAGCAGGCTCCAGCACAGAGCCTGACACAGGGTTCAAACTCTCGAACCGCAAGATCATGACCTGAGCTGAGGTCAGGTACTTAACTGACTGAGCCAACCAGGTACCCCGAAACTTTGGGCTTTTCTAAATAACTCAGTAACTCTATTTTAGGGGGACCTTAGAAGTTACTGAGAGATGGAGATTCTAACCCAGGATGATCATAGCATCTGTGTGGATCTGTTCTCTTCCACTTGAACTGTTCTGTGGGGGTGATCAATGAAGACAATCTCATGGACTGGTAGATTGCTTTGAGGACACCTATGTAAGGAAAATGTCTGGTACTACTTTTCTGGCTTGGTATGCTTTTTGTCCTTGCATCCTTTGGTTCCAAGAGTAAGCTATTCTGGTGAGTCTAATTGTTTAGATGAACTCAGAGTTGAGCAAGAGGGAGCACGGCTGAGCACTTAAAAAATATAATTTTGCAAGAGAAGTCTTATATTAGTTTGTAAAGTACTTTAGGACCATCATACTGATTCTAGGACAGGAGTCCCTTCTATTTATCATTATCTGCAGAGAACATTCTCAAATTTCAAACAAATTTTATTTGATGGGGTTACTCCTTAGGAAGATCAATAAAATACTAGAGAAATATCAATAGGCTTCAAAAGGATATTTGATAAGGACTTTTTAAATTTGAGAACTTGGGATGATATGTGTATTTCTGAAATAACTGGCTGAATGATGCTCACTAGTGGTTGCTTTGACAGCTCTCTCCATCCCAAACTATGAGACTTAACATTAAAAAAATTTCCCAGTTTTATCAAGAAATCATTGGCATAACATCACTGTATAAACATAATGTATACAGCATGATGACTTTATTTACATGTGTTGTAAAAATGATTACACAACAGGTTCAGCTAATATCCGTCATCTCATAAAGATACATTAAAAACAAGAAGAAAAGAAAAAAGAAAAAAATTTTCCTTATGATGCTAACTCTCAAAATTAACTCTCAGTTTTTCAGCATATCATATAGCAATGTAAATACAGTCACCATGTTGTTCATTATATCCCCGATACTTATTTTATTTATTTAATTAATTTATTAAAACATTTTAATGTTTATTTATTTATGAGAGAGACAGTGTGTGTGTGTGTGTGTGTGTGTGTGTGTGTGTGTGTATAAAACCCAGCTTCATTGTCCTTTCATTATTCAACTGACACTTATGTTTCCCCAGGTCTTGGCTATTGTAATTAATTCTGCTATGAACATGAGGGTGCAGACATCTTTTCAAGTTGGTGTTTTCATTTCTTTTGGATATAGTCCCAGCAGTGGAATTACTGGATCATATGGTAATTCTGTTTTTACTGTTTTGAGGACCTTTTGTACTGTTTTCTATAATGGCTGTACCAATTTACAAGCCTTGCAACAGTACACAAGTGTTCCCTTTTGTCCACATCCCTGCCAGCATTTTGTTATCTCTTGTCTTTTTGATGATGGCCATTCTAACAAATACAAGGTAATATCTCATTATGGTTTAAATTTACACTTTACGTTTAAAGTGCCTAGTGATGTTGAGCATCTTTTCATGTACCTGTTAGCCTTTCATATATGTTTTTTGGAAAGTATCTATTTAGGTCCTTCATCTATTTTTAATTGGATCGTGGTTTTTTTCTATTAAGTTTTATGAGTTTTTCTTAAACTATATTTTGCATATTAACCCCTTATCAGATGTATGATTGCAAGTATTTTTTCCTTGTCTGTAGGTTGTCTTTTCACTTTGTTGATGGTTTCTTTTGCTTTAGAGAAAGGAGCTTTTTAGTTTGAGGTAGTCCCACTTTTTTTTTATTTGACTGCTTGTGTTTTAGGTCTCATATCCCAAAAAATAATTACCAAGACCCATGCCTAGGCTTTATTTCTATGTTTTATTCTAGGAATTTTATGGCTTCAGCTTTTCAATTTTAGTTTTAATCCATTTAGAGTTAATTTTTGTGAGTGGTGTAAGACGTCCAGTGATCCTAGCACAGTTTATTGAAGGGGTTGTCTTTTATTCTTTGAGTATTTTTGGTTCCCTTGTCATAGTTGGCCAACATTTTAATTAAGGATTTGATAAGGATGATAAGGAAAGGCAAATCAAATGTGCCACCATTATAACTCTAGGATAGAGACCAAATATATGATAAAATCAGGATACATAATGACTTCAAAAAGCTTGAGTAATGGGCTCAATAAACAATTTAATTGGAGAATGAAAAAGGTCTTTTTTGGGGTAGAAATAGGGTATTACATTTGGGTTGCTCAAAGCCATAACCAACTGCAGAAATGTAATGCAGAGGAGAATTGGCAAGGAAGTATCATGTGCATCCTAAATATTCTCAAAATTTCTGGCTATCTGGGGTTACCCTTTCTTTTAACAGTCAAATAAAATAAATCCATACTCTTTCTGGATCTATGTGACTTTGGGAAATCCAAGGATTTTGGCATGACAGGGAGGTAGTGGTTATGGAATTTATGTTCTCTCAGTGTCTCTTGGAGAGACCATCTTTATGATCTTAACTCCTACTTTTCACTTTTTTTTTTCTGATGAATTCTCAGTCTTTTCTATTTTCTTTTTCTCTCTTTCCCACTTTCAAGAGAGGGAAGGGATAAAAAGTCAAGACTGAAATACCATGTTCTTTGCATTCTTTCTAGTCTCTGATGTGGAGTAGCTGGTTAGTTTTGCTCATTGGACTGGAGACTGTTGAGATAAGACCATTCTATCTGGCTTTTGGGGTGCTAATGTATGCTGCTGGAGTGCATGGTCTGAGGTACTTTAATGTGTCTTGAAATATCCCCGCACCATGGCCTCTGATTTCTTCCCCAAGGATCTCGGACTCATACATCCCTTCATGGGAGGCATACGTGGGCCTAGTGGATAAAAGGACCGCACAGGGAGCCAGGGCTGCTGCTTCCCTCTGATCCGTCCACAGCTGCCTGCAGTTGCTGCGCACTGTCCCTTTGTGCCGTGTTGAAAGTGGTCACTGTCCGCAGAGCTTTTTCTTGGATATAGAGGTAGAAATGTATCCCAATATAATTGTTTTAGGAATCCAAGCATTTCACCTGATGAATTTTAAAACATTATTTTGAAAAGGGATTCATAAGCCTCACCAGAGTTCCAATGAGATATATTTGGAGATAGGATGGTTAAGGCATAGTTAAGGTTAAATGAGGTCATTAGAATGGGGCACTAATCCAAAAGAATTTGTGTCCACATAAGAAAGGGAAAGATAAAACATCAGAGCTGGCACATTGATCTAGGACATCTAGCCTCTAGAATTGTGAGAAAGTCTGTCATTTAAGCTACCCAGTCTGTGATGTTTTGTTATGGCAGCCCAAGCAGACTAAGAATGGGGAGAGAAGAGGACGAGGAAGAAGAGAAACATTATAAAGGTGTGTGTAAAAAATGTGGGGGGTGATGGATATATGTTTATTATTTTGATTCCATTCAATCTGTATACCAATGTGGGGAGAATTGACATTAACAGCATTGCCTTCAGTAGATCATCATCCATACCTACTTATTTAATTCTTTAATTCTTAATTCGTTAAATTTTTTTTAATGTTTTATTTATTTTTGAGAGAGAGAGAGACAGACAAAGCGTGAAAGGGTGAGGGGCAGAAAGGAAGGAGACAGAATTCAAAGCAGGCCCCAGGCTCTAAGCTGTCAACACAGAGCCCACTGTGGGGCTCGAACTCACAAACCGTGAGATCATGACCTGAGGTGAAGTGGGATATTTAACTGACTGAGCCACCCCGGCACCCCCAGACACTCCTCTTTAATTCTTAATTCTTAATTATGGGGGGTTAGTCATTATATCTGGTTTCTCCACTCCAACCAAAAGTAACCTGAAGAGAAGGTAGAAGATTTAGCCTTCTTTCCAGAAAGAATTGGTGATCATGAACTTATTTTCTTTGTGAAAAAGATATCAGGGTTTTTGTTGGCAGTTCATTTAGTTAATAATAAATATGACTATCTTAGGAGTCATTTGTTGACTGCCTCTCTAGCATTCTTTCACCCTCCTTTTGGTAACAATATCTACAATCTAGTCTTTTTGTTTCTAGAATCTAGTCTTTTCCCACCCTCGGTACAAGATAGTTCTAAATGGTACTTCGCCTCTACTTAGTGACCAAGGCTTTAATCAGTGTATTGCAATGTCTGAGCAGTGTTTGGTTGAGGGTGGACAAATGATCTAGGTCACTCATAGCAAATCTTAGGAGATTTGTTTCGAGGAATGTTACTGAATCCCTCGTTTAGCTGCCTGTTGATCGAAAGGATAAGACTCAAGAGATGAGTGTTGATTGGGAAGGAGTATGAGCTTTATTCAGGAGACCAACCATCTGAAAAGAATATGTACTCTTGTCCAAAAGTCAGGTCTGCAGTTTCTGTCTAGTCAAGAAGATTTTAAAAGGACAGGAGGTCATTAATCAGTGAGAGGGTGCAGTGGCCTGTAACATTTCCTGATTCTGTGTAGATTTAGTGGTGCTTCTTAACAGTGTTCAGTGCTTGAAGATTGTGCAAGAGGTCTAATTTCTGTTCTGTGATGTGTGAAGGCTTTCTATTCATCTTCTAGAAAGGAATGTAAGATTTACAGACATACAAGGAAAGTTAGTAAATCAATCATATGAACTTAAAAGCACCTATTTAAGATCACCATGCTTGTTACAAAGATCAAGGTGGCCTCAGGAAAGTCGAATTTCTTGTTTCTCATGGACGTAAATCAGAGAGGATGTGAGCAGTTTCTGTGGTTATCTTGATACCTTATGTGAAGAGTTTAGCCTGAGAAAAGAATAAACACAGAACAGGAAGAGCCAAGATATGTAGAGAGCAGAACTAGGCTGTGGATCAACCCAGCAATAGCCCTTGGCTTCTTAATTATGTGAACTAATTGTCTCTTTACTCCTTAAGCCAGTTTGAATTGGCTTTTGTAACTCATCTTATCTCATACGTAACTCAAAAAAGTGTAGGTAATATATTACAGTATTACCAGAAGTATTTCTGGCGATTAATATCCCTGCCCTGTTCTGGACCCAATATAGCGTCCTGGAGTATTATGTTTGTTATAGGATGCCATTCTCAAAGAAAGAAATAGAGGAAGAAGAGGAGGGGGAAAAAAAAGAAGAGAAAGAAGTATAATTATTAATGGCCAATCAAAGTGAAAAGATGCTCAATCTTTCTTCTAGTTAAATAAGTGAAAATGAAAACAGCAATGACACAGCACATTTGACAACCATATTGGTAAAGGTTAAACTGTGATTATACTCAGTGCTGGGGAGGGCACTTGCCCACACAGTTGCTAGAAATAGAAATGTTCACAACTTTTCTAGATGGAAATTTGATAATAACTATCAAAGTTTTGAATGTAAATATCCTTTGAGCCAACAATTCTGCTGTTATAAATTTATTCAAAATAAGTAATCATGTGATAATATATGTGTACAAGGATGAGTGAAGTATTATTTATACTAATGAAATGAAAAATTATCTAAATATTTTCCCTAAGTAATTGGTTAAATAAAAAAATGGTACCTTACACAAAAATGAATGCTTAAAACTGACGAGAGAGCCATTAAAACTGATGAAAGATGTCCTGGTTTTGCCGTAGAAATGCCATGATTTTTTTTAAAGATTTAAAAAATATTTTAAAGTAATTTCTATACTTAAATTGGGGCTTGAACTTACAACCCTGAGATCAAGAGTTTCATGCTCCACCAACTGAGACAGCCAGGTGACCTGCCATGATTAAAAAAAAAATTTATTTATTTTGAGAGAGAGAGAGAGAGCGTGCACATGCACAAGCATGAGCAGGGGAGGAGCATAGAGAGAGGGAGAGAGAATACTAAGCAAGCTTCATGCTCAGTGTGGAGCCTGATGTGGGGCTAGATTTCAGGAACTATGAGAGCATGAGCTGAGCCAAAATCAAGAGTTAGATCCTTAACTGACTAAGCCACCCAGGCACCCCACCATGATTATTTTTAAGATGCAAAACAAGTTAAATATCAGTAATTATACTATAATCCCACTTATTTGAACATATTTTTGGTACATTTAAAAATTTTGAAAAGATATTCTTAGAATTAGCCAGTAACTCCTAGGGTTCCAAATTCAACTAAAATTAGTTTATACAGAAAAGGAGATTTGTTGAAAGGACTGCGGTAGCTCACACTAAAAGAAATTACTGTAAGGGGCACCTGGGTGGCTCAGTTAGTTAAGTGACTGGCTCTTGATTTCAGCTCAGGCCATGATCTCCTGGTCGTGAGATCAAGCCTTGTGTAGGGCTCTTCACTGGTAGTAGAGCCTACTTAAGATTCTTTCTCCCTCTTCCTCTGCTTCTCCCCTGCTTGCACACATGAGTGCATGCACACACACTCTCTCAAAAAGATTTTCTTTGAGATTACTTAAAAATAAAATCTAAAAAAAAGGCATGTCTGGCTGGCTCAGTCAGTGACTCTTGATCTGGGGTTGTAGCTTCCAGCCCCACCCTGGGTATAGAGGTTACTTGAAAATAAAATTAAAAAACAAAAAGGAAAAAGAAATTGCTTTAAGTAGCAAGGAAATTTTAGGGAATTCAGGGACCACAATATGGAACCTGAATACTGCTAAACTTTTTTTTTTTCACTCTGTCTTTCATCTCTTTCTTTACCTTGTTTTGGCTTTGTTCTTTTATTGCAAACAGGATTTCTCCATGTTGTGGGGAACATGGCTGCCAGCTATTTCTACAGATACACGTTGTACAACTCTAAAACAAGAGTGGGAGAAAAGATTCCTTTCTTTTATGTGCCCAGTGTGAAAAATCTCAGGGCAGGATTTTGATTAGCCTTGAATCATATGCTCACATTTTTGACCAATCAGTATTACCATGAAGGTGAGAATCTACAATTTGCCAGCTTATTGTCATGGTTGTGGACTGCTTCCATAAGCCTGAATATGGCCGCTGAGGTATAGTAGTGAACTGGAAAGCCATCCCAGCTGTGTCCATTTTATACGTTAAAATATTAACTTTGGTTATTTTGAGGAGGTGGGATTAGGAGGGAGGCTTTTATATTACATTTTATGTGCACCTATATTAAAAAATTATAATGAGAATATATTTCTTTCCTATGGAGTAAAACAGTTATTCTAATTTTGAAATAAGAAGATGAATAATAAGAAATTAGTTATGAATGCTACTGAAAAGAAGACTCAGAGGACCATGATAGTTCTGTTTAAATAGTTACTGCCTACCTTGTAGAAAAGTGTTTGTAGAGTCCCAAGGCTATGATGCATGGCCCTATGAATTAGAAATAGAAAAAGTGGATGGAGGCCATGAAGAGCTGTTGGCTACACATAAGAATTTTCAAAGATAGAATTTTCTGAGAATGGAGTGCATTGCCTCAAGAAATACTGCATTCTCACATAGGTTCAAATACAGGCCAGATGATCACTTGGAAAAAGTAATACCATGGAGATAAATTATTAGAAGTGTATGTGAACCAAGTAAACTTGAGTCCCTTTTCTCAAGAGTAAATCTATTTTTTAGGTTCATTTTGTTCATGCTCTATAAAAAAAAAAGACAATTTGACTTTTTCAGGCCATAAAAATCTCCTTCACCTAAAATATAAATGAAATTAAGAGAAAAACATTCTTGTTTTACAGTTAGTATTTTACTCTTCCTTTTTACATGTCTAAACACCAAGTAAGCAGGAGATTTTAGAAGATGGCCTAGTAGGAGGACCCAAGGCTTGTCATGTCCCTCAAACACAACTAGATAACTATCAAATTCTTCTGAATATCCAAGAGATAGACCTGAAGACTGATAGAACAACCTGCACAACCACAGGGAGAGAAGAGACTACATTGAGGAAGGTAGGAGGCATGGAGACCTGGTTTGGGGGAGAAAGGGATTATGGGTACAGCCTAGGGGAGGGAGCCCTGGTCTCAGAGAAAGGTGAGAGAGGCCAGAGTGCACAGGGATGTGCAGAAGGAGAATACTCCCCCAAAGCCAGAAAAATGAGAGGGCTAATTTTTGTGAGTTTTCGCAACCAGCAGGGCTCGGACACGAGTTTTAGATGTTCATGGGTTTGGCTGTGATAGAGCTTTTAGGGCCCTGCCATACTCCTGAAGAGAAAGCACATAGCAACTCCAGGGCAGACTGAGTGATCTGAGGATCACCTAAGGCACTGGGGTAGAGACTGTTGGCTCTTATTGGAGCACATCTGTGAGAGATAGTATTCACAGAGATGCTGGTAAGTTCTGTCTCCCCCCCTCCCCCACCCCCAGCATGGGTGCAGAGACACCTGCCGATGGTAGCTAACCCGGACACCGTCTGTTAAGCCTGCTTGCTCCAATTCCCACACCCCTGTGCTCTGGTGCTACTGCCCTTGTCAAACCTGCATATCTGTCCCAGTGCAGTGAGACTCTCTCCCAGAAGACCAGCACAGGTCCCCACCATACCAGATCCTAAAGTTTGGAGTTTTAAAAGTCAGCAGGTTTGGCTGGGATAGAGACCAAAGTGCACTGTGCTGCTCCAGGGAGGCAAGCAACCTTGAGAAATACTGCATTCTCAGTATGCAGACAGTATGAAAACAGTGATCTGAAAATGCCTGGGACGCACAAGAGGAAATTATTTTCTGGGAGTGGGTTTGAGAGCAGCAAGCATGGACACCCCTCTCTGGGGACAAAGGAGCTGGCTGGCACCATTTCCCTTCCTTCCCCCCAGCATAAACCAACTTCAGTAAATAGTACAGTGCAAACACTGGCTGCCTAACCTGCTTGCACCAAGTCCCACCCTCCTGTGCTCTGCTGGTACTGCTTTTATTGGGTAAGTGTGCCTAAGGACCAGCTCCAGTGGGCCTCTTCCCAAGGAGACCAGCAGAACCCCCTGCACACACAACAGTTACTGACCAGAGAGTTCTGTAAGGCTTCAGTTGCAGTGGAAGTAGCATCAGGTCTCGTTTAACAAGCAGACAGAGTACACCAAGTTAAATCTCATCATACTCTGGCTAACGTCCAAACACGGCCCATTGCAGGCAAGGACAGCCTCTACAGACAACTGGCCTGAAGGGTGAATTAGCCAAAACACAGCAGCAGAGTGCATACAGCACACACCAGAAACACTTCCTGAAATGCCAGGCCCTGGATCTTATGGCTTTTTCTTCATAAAGCCATTACTCTCAGGAACAGGAAACAACAGGCATTTCTAGAACATGGAAGAAGGCAGAGATTGAGATAAAATGCCAAGACAGGGGAATTCATCCCAAAAGAAAGAACAAGAAAAGGTCACAGCCAGAGATCTAATTGAAAGACATATAAGTAACATGCCTGATGGAGAATTTAAAGTAATAATCATAAGGCTACTTGCTGGGCTTGAGAAAAGCATGGAAGATATCAGGGAGAACCTTACTTCAGAGATAAGAGTTTAAAAAAACCATTCAGAAATGAATGTCAAATGCCTATAAGGCCAGCATTACCCTGATTCCAAAAGCAGACAAAAACTCCACTAAAAAAAGAGAACTATAGGCCAATATCTCTGATAACCATGGATGCAAAAATTCTCAACAAATTCTCAACTAGCAAATGGAATCCAACAGTACATTAAAAGAATCATTCGCCATGATCAAGTGGGATTCATTCTTATACTATAAGGGTGGTTCAATATTTGCAAACCAATCGGCGTGATACACCACATTAATAAGAAAGGATAAGAACCATATGATTCTTTCAATAGATGCAGAGAAGGCATTTGACATAGTACAACATCCATTCATTATAAAAACCCTCAAGAAGGTGGGGATAGAAGGGACATATCACAACATAATAAAGGCCATTTGTGAAAAACCCATAGCTAAAATCATCCTCAATTGGCAAAATCTGAGAATTTTTCCTCCGTGGTCAGGATTAAGACCGGATGTCCACTCTTACCACTGTTATTTAACATAGTGCTGGACATTTCAGCCATTGCAATCAGACAACAAAAAGAAATAAAAAGCATCTGAATTGGCAAAGAAGAAGCCCAACTTTCACTATTGGCAGATAATATGGTACTCTACATAGAAAACCCAAAAGACTCCACCAAAAAATTACTACAAATTCAGTAAACTTGCAGGATATAAAGTCAATGTAAAGAAATCTGTTGCACTTTTATATACCAATAATGAAGCAGCAGAAAGAGAAATCAAGGAATCGATCCCATATAACTTTATAATTGTGGAAAACCATTAGATACCTAGGAATAAGCCTAACCAAAGAGGTAAAAGATCTGTACTCTGAAAACTATAAAGCACTGATGAAAGAAATTGAAGAAGACACAAAGACATAGAAAAGCATTGGCTCATGGATTTGAAAAACAAATATTGTCAAAATGTCTAAACTACCTGAAGAAATCTATATGTTCAATGAAGTCCCTTTTAGAATACCACCAGCATTATTCACAGAGCTAGAACAAACAACCCTAAAATTTGTATGGAACTTGAAAAGACTCTGAATAGCCAAAGCAACCTTGAAGAAGAAAAGGAAAGCTTGAGGCATCACATATTTGGACTTCAAGTTGTATTACAAGGCTTTACTGATTAAGACAGTATTGTACTGGCACAAAAACAGACACATAAAACTATGGAACAGAATAGAAAACCCAGAAATGAACCCACAGCTATATGGTTGCTTAATCTTCAAGAATAATCTTAATAATAATAATAATAATAATCATCATCATCATCTTAATCAGGCAAGAATATCCAGTGGAAGAAAGACAGTCCGTTCAACAAATGTTATTGATAAAACTGGGCAGTAGCATGCAAAAGAATGAAAATGGACCACTTTCTTACATCATACACAAAAATAAATTCAAAATAGATGAAAGATCTAAACACAAGACAGGAAATCATCAAAATCCTAGAGAAGAACACAGGCAGTAACATCTTTGACATTGGTTGTAGCAGCTTCTTACTAGGTAAGTTTCCAGAGGCAAGGGAAACAAATGCAGAAATAAACTGTTGGGACTTCATCAAAATAAACAGCTTCTTCACAGTGAAGGAAACAATCAACAAAACTAAAAGGCAGCCTATGGAATGGGAGAAGATATTTGCAAGTGACATATCAGACAAAGGGTTAGTACAAAATCTGTAAAGAACTTATAAAGCTCAGCATCCCAAAAAACCCAAATAATCCAGTTAAAAATTGGTAGAAAACATTTTTCCAAAGAAGATAACCAGAATGCTAACAAACACATGAAAAGATGTTCAACATCACTCATCATTCAGGGAAATACAAATCAAAACTACAGTGGTATACCCATCTCACCCCAATCATAATGGCCAATATTAACAACACAGAAAACAACAGATGTTGGCTAGAATGTGGAGAAAGGGGAACATTCTTACACTTTTTGTTGGGAATGCAAACTGGTGCAGCCACTATGGAAAACAGTATGGAAGTTCCTCAAAAAGTTAAAAATAGAACTACCCTATTATTCAGCAATTGCATTACTAAGTATTTGCCCAAAGGATAAAAAGTACTGATTCTAAGGGATACATGCATCCCAATGTTTATAGCAGCATTATCGACAACAGACAAATTGTGGATAGAGCCCAAATGTCCCTCAACTGATGAATTGATAAAGAGGTGGTATATTATATACTCAGCAATGGAAAATAATGAAATCTTGCCATTTGCAACAATGTGGATGGAGCTAGAAAGTATTATACAAAGCAAAATAACTCAGAGAAAGATAAAAACCATGTAATTTTACTCATGTGGAATTTAATAAACAAAATAAATGAACATAGAGGGAATAAATAAAGATAAGCCAGGAAACAGACTCAACTATAGAGAGCAAACTGAGGGTTAATGGAATGGATTTGGGTCAGGGGATAGGTTAAATAAGTGATGGGTACTGAGGAGGACACTTGTGATGAAAACTGGGGGTTGTATATAAGTGATGAATCACTAAATTCTGCACATGAAGCTAAAATTACACTTTGTGGGGTGCCTGGGCGGCTCAGTCGGTTAAGCCTCCGACTTTGGCTCAGGTCTCATGTTCGTGGGTTCGAGACCACGTCAGGCTCTGTGCTGACAGCTAGCTCAGAGCCTGGAGCCTGCTTCTGGTTCTGTGTTTCCTTCTCTCTTTGCCTCTCCCCCTTTCATGCTCTGTCTCTCTCTGTATCAAAAATAAATAAAACATTAAAAAAATAAAAAAATAAAATTACACTTTGTGTTAACTAACTGGAATTTAAATAAACATATGGGTAAGAAAAAAAAGAATGGGGATTTTCGATCAGACTGTGACATTTTCTAGGTCTATCTAGTTATTGGTTAAACTAAGGTATATTCTCTTCAGAATTAATAAGTACAGATGCAGTCTCAGTATCTACCTAAATAAAGTCATTTATTTCCAGTAAAAACCAAGACAAAATAAACCGAACCAAAAAAAAAAAACTAAAAAAATCACCAAATAAGCAAATATTTATGTAGCATTACTACTGTCAACTATTTATAAAGTCATCATCAATATATTTTTGAGAACTATTTTTTGAGGTATACCAGTTTTTCTAATTAGAGAAACTGGATTTCACAGTCTGAATCCTTGAAGTAGGGAATTAGAACTCCAAATTTTTTTTTTCAGAGCAGCAATATACCCAACTAAAAGATTATATTTTCCAATCTTATTTGCAGGTAGATGTGACTAAGTTCAATGGAAGTGTTGTGTGGGACTTCTGGGAAGGTTCTTAGTGGGAGTAGGTTTGGTTGGAAGATGATTCATTTGCCTTTTCTGCTATTTTGGAATCTGAATGTGTTAGCTAGAGCTCAGCAGTCATCCTGGTTCATGAAAACTACTCACAGAGGATAGTAGAGAAGATAGAATGAGTCAGGGTCCCTGATGCTTTTCATGGAGCCACCCTATTGCCTCTGTATTCTTAGAGAAGAGAACAAGACTTTTTTTTGTTTGTTTGTTTTGCTTTAAGCTTTTTTTTTTTAAATGACTATTAATTGCAGCCCAACTGCAGTTCCTGATACAATGAATATTTCTTAGTCATACTTGTGCTCTCCTTTGAAACCAATGATTGTATTGAGAGTAGGATCATTTGTAGGGTAAAAGAATGAAAGAGATCTGTTTCCTGGTGATTGCTTAGCTTGCTTGTAAGGAGTAGGCTTAGGCATGAGGACAAGGATAACTATTGTAACAAGAGCTAATATATGTTGTTTATTTATTCAAGACACTGTTGAAAGTACTGCACATGAATTGACATTCCCCAGGGACAACCCTAGAAGGATCTTAGAGGAACAGGACATGGGTTGTTTTTCACTTGCTCTTAGTCATCAATAGGTAAGGTACCTGAGTGCTGGTTATTTTTTGTCTTCCCCCCCTTCCCCAGATTTATTTTCCACCCTTCTCTGACCTACGTTTTGCCCATAGAGGTGGATCCTGATAAACTGCATTATGTAGACTCTCTTGTCCTCTGGCTTCCAGCTGGAAACTCTAGCAAGAGGTTGTAGACAATGGGAGGCATCAGCAAGAGGTTGTAGGAGGTGTGGGGAAGAGAGAGCAAATGAAGGTGTTTCTTTCTTCTCTCTGTTCCTATCTTATAGCTGTGTTCTGGCTGTGGTTAAAGCCCTAAAATTACAGGCTTCCATTTTCCTAACTCCTCTGTCACTCCAGCTCCAGCTTGTCCTTTAGGACAAGTGGTAACAGTCCCAGAGTGCTCAACATCCCTGTTGCATCTCTTAACTCTTTTCATACATCTGTGGATAGTCTCTTTTTAAAATATCTTCAAATTTCAGCTGCGTGTCTTCTGTTTCCTGCTGAGACCTATACTTTGGGAGCTAACTAAAGCAGGTTAATATAAAGAAATAGTCACCCACATTATAAAGAAGCTTCCTGGGACACCTGGGTGGCTCTATCAGTTAAGCATCCCTCTTCATTTCTGCTCAGGTCATGATCTCATAATTCATGAGTTCAAGCTCTGCACTAGGCTCTGCGCTGACAGTGCAGAGCCTACTTGGAATTCTCTCTCTCTCTCTCTCTCTCTCTCTCTCTCTCTCTGTCCCTTCCTTGCTCATTTGCACTCTCTCACTCTCTCAAAATAAATAAACAAAAAAAGCAGAGAAGCTTCCTGACAGATAATATAAAGTATCCAAGTTTTTTCCTTTGGTAGTCTTTACGAAATAAGAGGAATCTTCTCTTTGGGATGGTTTATGTCTGTTTAATAGATGAGATTAGAATATTAATAACTATCATACCTTTGCATATGCAAATAGTTGTTCAACAGTCCTGCTCAGCCATTTCAGTGCTTTTGTGCAGCTTAAAAATATACAAAAGTGTCTTTTGCTGTTTCAGTTTTTAAAGCATCTCCTCCTCTCTCCTTTTTAAAAACCCGAATCATCATAAAAAAAAAAAAGTCTTGTAGAGGTATTTCCTTAGGTTTTGTTTATGATGATCTAAATTTGGGGATGAACATAGAACAAATGTAAAATTTATTTCAGATGGGTTTTGGGGATTTTCTTCTGCAGATGTTTTTCACTCCTTTGGAAAATAGAAGCCAAGGCCATACTAATGTCCAAGGTTCAAATAGTGAGAATGCTTTGGTTCAGAGTGTATTATAAAGATAATTTCATTCATATCCACATAATCCAGAGATGAATGTACTGATGTATTAAATTGGTAGTTGAACCAGTAGAACTTTTCCCTCATATTTTTGTCTCTTAGGAGAAAATGTGCAATAAAAGATAATCCCTCTGCTCCTTGTGAAGCAGTCCTGAAATCACCACCCTCTCTCCCTCTCTGGTCCAGCCCTCAATTAGGTGATGAGCAATTAAAGCTCAAAACTCTTATCACAGGCCACTGGAGTGAGCCTTGTATCTATTCTATTAAGATGACTTTTTCAAAGCTAAACTTACTTTTCTGATTCTCCTAAGGATGGGAAAGATGGGAACTAATACAGTAAGCCATAGTCTTTCATATGCCACGTCTGGAGGAACAAATGCCAAGAACATAAGCATTTGCTACATTGGGGTCAGTAGTTGGATCTCTTCTAGTTTTACTTTTGCCCACTGTTACTGAACTGAGCCAGGTGGGAGTGTGGGTAGGGGAGGAGACATGGGACGTTACCAGAGGAAGAGGAATCAGGGTCTGAAGGGAGTGCATGAAGGAGGGAGGAAAAGAAGCAGCTGTGTCTGGAATTGAGCATTATGCCTTCATTTATTTAACCAGTGTCTCATTAAACATGATACAATATCTATGATTCTCAGTCGAGTTTTACTTTTTGTACCAATGTACCCTAAATATACAGGGCATGGTAGAATAGGAACCGTGAGGAACTCCATCCATGTATTTATATTATTGCAGTCTTGTAGAATATGCCATTTCTATGATTACAGAAGTCATTGGCAGATATTTCCTGGTTTAGGGTTCTATGAAGCATAAAACAAAGGACCTTTAGATTATCTAATGAATGGGTGATATTTCTGGATGTCAACCCATCTTTGTGTTTTATGATCTAGTATCTTAGAATCTAGTGTCTAAGCTGGCATCATTTGGGGTTCCTGCTGTTTAAGTCTTGAAGCTTCTAAGACTAACATCTTCTATCTCTAAATGGTTAGTAGTGCTCCCTACCCATGAATGGTAGACTGTGATTTTGATCCATTATCACCTATGGAGTGTATTTAATCTCATGAAATCATATTTTCTGCCTGCTTCCTTTTCTTTGTTACAGTAAAGTGGTTTCTAGGGTGCAGGTGTTGAAGTGAAGCTTATATTACCTCCTAAAAGACGTAAGACCCAGAAACTGAGATTTCATGACTTTATTAGTGTGGTAGGCAGGGGCATACACCAACCTCACTTGTGGCAATATTAGTTTTATATGGCTGCTGTAACAAAATCTTGATTTAAAGCCCCACACAGATTTTTTTTTTTTACAGTTCTGAAGGTCAGAAATCCAAAATCAGTTTCACTGGACTAAAGGCAAGGTATAGGCAGGGGCAGTTCCTTCTGGGAACTCTGAAGGGAGAATGTGTTGCCCTACCTTATTCAGTTTTCAGGGGTCATTTGTATTCCTTGGCTTGTGGCCCCTCCCCTATCTTCAAAGTGTATAACTATAATCTCTTCTTCTATCATTATGTTGCCTTCTCTTTTAACTCTGACTCCTCCTACATCTCTTTTCAAAGAACTACTGTGATTACACCACCTCTCCAGCTGCTCCCTTCTTCCTCCTCCCAATAATCTAAGTTATTCTCTTCTCTCAAGACCCTTAACTTAATCACATATGCAAAGCCCCTTTTACCATATAGGATAACATTTACAGGTTCCGTTAGAACATAGATACATTATTCAGCCCACCACACGTGTCGAGTCTCTTTCTAGTCTCTTTGCTGTGGAGAAACACTTTACCTGAAGTCACATCCTGTCTGTGCAGCTTGCATTGGGTGACTGAGTGAAACAGTAGTTTAAATGCCTGGCCATTTTGACCCAACCCAGGATAGTTTGATGGCCAATACCAGCTTCTGGGCTCCATGCCATGATTGAGGCTGTATTGGATCTTTGTTATAGTTTAATTTCTTTCCCTTCCAGTCTTGTTTTTTTCCTCTTTCTGTTCATTCGTGTTGATCATTAATCAACATCTTGTACATCAAACTCTGGTCCATTGGCTTGTAGAGAACTTAAATTGCTGGCCATTGGACTGGGAGTAGGCTAAAAAGAAAACATTGATAAGATGGGGTTTTAGACTTGGATTACTTACTTCCTGGCAGCCAATCAAGAACCCAAATACCTCCTGACAAAAGTGGTGGTTCATTGTTAAGTTTTACCCTTAGTGAATTGGGAGGGTAAACTGGTAGACAGGAATATACTAATGGGTGAATATATTAGATATTGGAGATTTATGGAGGAAAGGTCCATATATACAGATATACAGATAACAAGATTGAATAGCTTTTACTGAGTATGTGACCTGATCCCTGTTTTTGTAAGTAGAATTTAACTGTAATACAGCTATGCTGATTTATTTATATATTGTCCATGGCTACTTTTGCACTACAATGGCAGAGTTGAATAGTAGCTGCAGAGACCGTATAACCCACAGACTCATACACAATATTATTTACAACCTTGCCTTTTACAGAAAAAGTTTGCCAGCTCTCAGTTGGATGCTGGAGTGGTAGGCCCTATCACATCTTCATTTAATTTACCTGGCCTCTGCAGAATCCAGTGACTCTTATTGAATGACTGAAGACTAACATAGCCTCAGCTAATCACTGTGGATTAGTTTTGCCTTAGTTATTTGGTGAGTGGTCTTTGAGTCGGAAAATGCCTTCTTTTCTATTTCAGTTAGAAAATGGAATAAGAAACAGTTAATATTCATATGAAATGGATAATAGTATGTATTAATAGGCTTGTCCCAGGGCTGTTTTAAGTCTCCTACTTTCTGTCATAATATAGTCTGAGTATATATGGACCATCTTGACATTCTGCACTATATTTAATGACAGTATATTTCTTGGGTTGGGTTTGCAAGAGATAGCTAGCATAGTAGAAGCATTGGTAAGACATGTACTCTAGAGTGTAGGAGACGAGTTCTATGAAGATTCAAGTACCTACCACATCCATAAATATTTTAGAGGCTTACTGACCAGTGATGTGCCTGGATATATCCTTTAAAGTAAAATACAAATTATTGTATCATGTATCTCCTATATTAAGGAAGCAGAATACCTGGTGGGCCCCTGAATTCTGAACGCAGCATAATTCCATTCCTAGGGATACTTCTTTGAGTCATAAATAGAAGGGTGCTAATTTTAAATGGGATCTAGAATAGAAAAGAGCTCAGCGACAGCTTAGAGCTGTGGCATAAGTAGCCCTGCCATTTGGGCCATACAGTTTGGCAGAGCCTATTATGTTAAAGGTGTTGGTGAGAAAACATGCTACATGGAGTTTTTCACAAGTCCCCATGGGAAAATCCTAATGGAAGCCCTTTGAGTTCTGAAGCAAGGTCATGACATTTCCATGCCTTTTCATATGCCCCTATTTCCTGGTGGAGGCACAATGCCTGGCCATGGAGCATCTAGTGACCATCTATCTAGAAATTTCCATGATGAACGGAAACCTGTCAGACACCCCAAATAATAAGGTCAGACAGGATCAGCAACAGTACATTGCAAGATGGAAGTGGAACATTTGGGAGTAAGTACAAGCATTACCAGATGGCACAAACAAGCTTCGTGAGCAAATATCACAGACCCCCATGGCAGAGTTATATCAGTGTCCTTCCCTCAGCTCATGCCTCTGATTATATAGGGGATTTGGTATGGACTATCTGAAGGTTAACAAGAAAACTCAAGCTTGGTTTATGGATGAGTCACCCTAGTACGTAGATGAAAGTAAAAATAGCCCTACTCAGTCGTGGCCTTGAAAGACAGAAGATCTTTGGAAATCATTGGAAATCATTGTCTACTATATCCTTTGCACACATGCATTTATCCTATCTTACTGGCACATTTTTTTCTTGTTACTCATGGTTCCTGTGTCATTATATTTTAAAGCTATTAACCTTTCATATAATTTTATGGAATCTACTTACTTGCCTTTTTTAAGAATTATCACCCATAACTTTGTCAAGTTCCCTCATTTTCAGAGAGAAGGAACCTATTCAACATGTATATTGGTACCCTTTGACCCAAGAATTGTACATCAGTGCCAAAACTCATGGCCCTACCAGTGTAATTTATTTCTTGAAATACGAATTAGTTTATTAAGACTTAGCTACTTTAGGGTTTTATCTCTATGGTGATTGCAGGAGTAATATTAAACTCAAATCAAGAAGTGCTTATAAAACATGATAATCTGTTAAGGGAAAGGTAAAACGTGTTTAGGTGGTTTTTAATAGTAAAAGGAAATGGTTTCTTGAAAGATAGAATAGGCTGGAATTTCATGACCAGACTTTCATCCAAAGAAAGATAAATGCAGAGAAAAAGAAAGGAGAGTAATTATAGAGAAATTGGATATTAAAATCAGATAGAAACCTGAGAGCATGAACCTACTTATATTTTTGTCCTTCTGCATAAGCACTGTGGAAGAAATTCTGAAATTTCCTTAAATGAGTGTGTATCTCTTGTACTGTTGATTATTCTTTGGAGTTTTCTTTCAAATGTCATTTGAAAATACTTTTACATATATGTTATCTGGTAAAACAGATTCTGTTTGATCAGATGATAATTCAAGGCTGCTGCTTCCGAGGATGATGATGATGATGATGGTTTTGCTCAACTGCAGAGCTTTTCTCCCTATAAATGTGTACAAAAAATAACATGAAGGAAGTTTCTCACAAAAGATATCATAAAATGAACAATTCATTTGAATCCCCAAACTTGCCAGAATGCAGAAGCAGCGCTGGAGTTTAACAGGTTTCCACTAGATGGCAGGCATCCTCTTTCAATTTCTCAGTGGCATCAAGCTAAAAAATTGCAGCTATTTCGAACTTCAGTGTTTGCCTGAGACAGCTGCACTTGGATCAAAGAATGATAAAGGCCCAATTCGCAAACTTAGTCAGATTTAGAATCAAGTTATTCAAACTGAAACTGAAAATATATTGTGATGTTCAAAAGTTTTATCTGGAGAATATATATTCCTTCATTCACTTGAGAAACTCTATGTACCTCTTATATGTTTTTCAAACTTCATTTCACTTACTCCCCTCCCAAAAGTGACATCAGATTTTTTAATTAGTCTATTTTTTTGGACTGAAATGGCATTTACTCCAAGGATGCAAAGTTGGTTTAAGGTCAGTAAACTCAGACAATATAATATATAACATTAAGAGAATAAAAGAGACTAATGATACAATCATCTTAATAGATACAGCAGAAGCATTTAATGAAATTCAGCACTCCTTTGCAATAAAAATTCTCATAAAACTAGGAGTAGAAGACAACATCTTTAAACTGATATATCTACACAAAACTTAGAGCAATACCATACTTATGATGAAACATGACATTCTTTCCCCCTAAGATTGGGAGCAACACTTCAGTTCAACATATATGTGACGTGAGCTCAGTAAATGTTACTAGGTTCTAGGTCACATGAGGTACATGTTCAGCTTCAATAGATATTGCCAGATGGTGTTTCAAAGAGGTTGGTGAGGACTCTTTTTAAAATGATAATCTTTTTCTATTTTTAAAAATTAAAAGAAAACATTAAAAATAATCCTTTACAATAACCATTGTTAATGTTTTCGTATTTTACCTTTCAGTATTTTTAATTGCATGTTTATTAATTAGTTAAGATTGTGACTTTTTTTGTACCTTTGTATGCTGCTTTTTAAACTTAATATTAAAACAAACATTTTTCCATGCTTCAAAAAAATAAAGGCTTCTACATATGTGATTTTAATAAATTTGGAAGCCTACTTTGTTCTTAGTTACAAGTTCTGAGAATATATTTTTTCAAATAATTCCAATAATTATATTACTTAGCATAATGTCCTCTGGGTTCATCCATGTTATCACAGATAACATGATTTCCCTTTTTTATGGCTCAATAGTATTTCAGTGTATACATACACCAAATTTTCTTTATCCATTCATCCACTGATGGACATGTAGGTTGTTTCCATATCTTGGCTATTGGGAACAATGCTTTCCCCAAAGTGGTAGGATTTGAATGCCACAATACAAATTGATTCATTTTTGTCCATTAATGGTGGACAAAACCATTCATTAAATGAAGTCCATGTTAGAATCCATGGACCTCAGGGCTCTGCAAAACAGCTTGGGATACAAGGTTCCAGGATCTGTTAGACTTACTTCAGAGATTGGGAAATGGAAGCTTAGAGAGATTAAATAATATATTAGGTCAGGATAAACTGTCTAGGCTCAAACCTAGGTGGTTTGATCCACAGCCTGTTCTCCTAACCATTGTATCTTAAGTGTTTTTCAGAAACAGTATATTAAAGCATTTAGTGCTGTGTTGGACACATAGTTGTGTTTAAAGTATTAGTATTATTTTCTTCTCTCTTGTAGACATTCTAGCATGACTTTTGTGAAACACAGTGTAAAGAAATAAAAATGAGGGTGCCTGGGTGGCTCAGGCAGTTAAGCATCTGGCTTCGGCTCAGGTCATGATCTCACAGTTCATGGGTTCAAGCCCCTCGTTGGGCTCTATGCTGACAGCTAGCTCGGAGCCTGGAGCCTGCTTCAGATTCTGTATTTCCCTCTCTTTCTGACCCTCCCCTGCTTGCACGGTCTCTCTGTCCCTCAAAAAAAAAAAACCCATAAAGAAAAGAAAAAAAAGGTAATAAAAATAACTGTAAAACACTATACTAGAGCAAATAATGGACAATGTTGCCTATTTAAGCGTGTGCAAGATGAAATGACATAAAACTCTGCAAATTTACTATAGAGAAAGACAGAGATCTCTCTCTCTATATATATCAGATGAGGAAATTGTATGAACTAAATCATAACTTCAGTCACAGAAACTGTTTCCTTATGAGTGCTTCTTGCTGTACAAGAATTTTATATGAATATAAATTCAATAAAATGAAAGTTTAAACAGAAGAATATAAAACAACAGAATGAAATAAAAAGACAAGTGCCTGGGGAAACTCACTGAGATAACATTTTAAATCTAGTAAATATATTAAAAGAATAAGGAATAGAAATGATAAAATTCACATTAATGTATCAGAAGAAAGGCATAAGCTTACAGTGAATGGAAAGCAGATGGAGATGAAAGCAGTTAAGAAGAGGAAGACAGACATGGATGAATGACAAAGACAACTGGTATCTTTGAAGTAGGCAATAGATGGCAAAAAAAGTATTCAGATATAGTAATGGAAAATTTCTCTAATAAGGATGTGCACACATCTAACAGGAATTTTTGATATTGAATATCAACATTGAGACATGCCCTGGTTGTTACTGATTCTCAAGGACTAAAAAAAGAAAGAGTTCTTTTTTTAAAATTGTTTTTAAAGTTCATATATTTATTTTGAGAGAGAGTGAAAGTGAGGGAGGGGCAGAGAGAGAGAGATGGAGAGAGAGAGGATCCCAAGCTGACAGCACAGAGCCCAATGTGGGGCTCCAACTCTTGAACCATGAGATCATGACTTGAGCTGAGATCAAGAGTCAGACCACTGAACCACCCAGGCATCCCAAGAAAGTTCCTTAGACATCAAGCAGTAAAAGCAAGTTACTTACAAAAGAGAAAATTCAACCTGGTGTCAGACTTTTGCAGAAACATTTAATGCTGAAAGATACAGATATGGGTACCACATTCTTGGACCAAGGAATATTTGTCTAAATATTCAAAATATTATTTCTACCCATGTTATTATTCAAATATGAAGGACTCAAAGAATGAATATTGAAGATTTCTTAAAAAGAAAAAGAAGGAAATCAACACCAAGTTCTCATCAAATGGAGTCCAGCTAATCAAGAAATTAACAAAAAATAGAGAATCCAGGAATGGAGACACACACCTAGTGCTTGCTAGTGTATGAGGCACTGGGGTTAAAAGATGAGTAAGGCATTTCTGTCCTTCAGGAATTTAGCTTAGTGGAAGAGAAAGAGATGTCAATAATTTTTTCTATGTTTTATTTATTAATTTTGTGAGAGGGAGAGAGAGGGAAAACAAGTGAGCAGGGGATGGTGGGGGGTAGAGAGATAGAAAGAGAAAGAGAAAGAGAAAGAGAGAATTCCAAGCAGACTTCATGCTATCAGCACAGAGCCTGATGTAGGGCTTGAATTTATGAACTGAGAGAACAGGACCTGAGCCAAAATCAAAAGTCGAATGCTTAACTGACTGAGCCAGCCAGGTACCCTGAGATGTCAATAAATTTGAATACAGCATATTAAGTGCTACTACATTTGTAGAACAGAGAGAAGAGTAGTTCTACTGAAACCTGAGACTTGAAGGATATGTACCCAGGAGAGAAGGGGAAGGCACCATGTTAAAAATGAGGAACAAAGGTCAAAGACTTGAATGCTTGAGTTGGCAATGTAAGATGGCCGTATGGTGGAGAATGTGGGATTAGCAGGCTATGAGCCTGGAATGTGATAAGCAGCTCATGAAGGGATCTGTGTCTTTGAAAAGGGGTTTGAACCACTGAAGGGTTCAATCTGGAAAATAATTTTTCTGTTTGCATTAAAAAATCATTCTGGTGATAGTCTAGGAAGGAATTGTTTAAAACTCCTGAAGTGATCACTTGCTTGAAGTTGTTTAGGATCAGTTTTGCCCAGAGATGGGACACAGGATTCTCTCTACAGCACCTCCAGGGGTCAGGGTGGGACAGGATTTTATAAGATCCACGTCATGACTGTAACTGTCATTTTCACAACAATCTGCCCCAAAATTCTATTTCCTATTTCAAATACAACCTTACATTTGGTATTACAATTTTATTCTTGCCTTTGACTTTGATGTGCTTCTTTTATTTCAGTATAGCTACTTCATTTGATCTTATAGCATCCTTTGCAACTTTACAAGCAGTAAGCATATGGAATGTGTTATATCCATCAGATTTGTTTTCCCTGCTTAAGTGCAATTTTCCTGTAACTTTCATTCTTGCCACCATGATCAGTTATTTATTCATTATTTGACAAGTTCATATGAATTTTTATTCCAGTTAATATAAAAGGGGTGCAGTACTCAACAATATTTCTATTACTCATGTGCTTTAGTTATTTAAATGGGAGCACAGGATCCTGACTGTGGAAGATCAGAACTAGAAGAGAGTTTTAAAGTCACATTTTGGGAGTGTTTGCTGTATCATTGGATTTAATGAAATGTTTAGAGGTGCAGTAGGCATGACTTTGAGTAGATAATGAAAGAAAATGCAAAATGCTTATTGATTCATGATGTGGTTTCATCTTAGCTTGGGCAAACCATGCAGTATTTAATACATAGTAGCAGAATATTTACTATTGAAGCTTGAAAAGATGTGAGT